>NC_046170.1:40919171-41241171 GCF_011064425.1 Rattus rattus
TGTGTATATATGTATGTATGTAGCTATGTATGTAATATATGTATGTATTTCATGGGATCTCTTGTAGCCCAGGCTAGCCTCCAACTCTCTATGTAGCCAAGGATGACCTTGATCCTGCGTCCAACTCCCAAGTGTCAGGGTTAGGGTCATGCACTGCCATGCCTGGTTTACATGGTGCTGGGGGTGGAACCCAGGGTTGCATGGATCCCAGCCCTAAACAAAAAGTAAATTCTTATCTCTTCCCCCTTTTCATGTGATGCTAAACTTTGCCAAGTGTGCCCTCTCATATTGATGAAGGGACCTCAGATCGCCATGTGGTACTCTCCCTCGCCAGGTACTGTATGCTACCTAGGCAGTTCCCCTCTTACTGGTAGGCTGGTCGTGTGTGCCTCGACCCCAAAGGACAATGATGTCATTGGTCCCTCCATTGTATACGCCATCTTCTTTTCAGCTGTACTTGGAGTTTGAGAACCATGTCTACACGGTGGGTCACTTCACCATGAATGAGACCCTTGGGTGATCTCCTTGAGGGAACTGTGCCCAGTGCTGCAGCCACACGCCAGGACTCCTGTCACTGGGCACAGTGATTCTTGGATTTTGGTCTGCTGGTGAAGAATACTTGATGCTTTGGCCCCCACCCACTTAAGTGAGGTAAGGTTACATAACAAGTAGGCACAGGCAGCAGACCACAGATTTTACCAAGACCGCCTGCTCCCTCTCCTCCTTCCCACTTCTCCCTTTCTCTCTAGCATTTGAGACCTTTCCACAGCATCTCTAACCACAGGGCCAGCTGAACTTGGAACAACTCTGGGATGGACAGACCCCGCGTCTCCTCCCAGAGTATCTCATTCCCTGTAGCGTTCACCCTCACAGAATGGTCAGTGTGTGGAGGAAAGTTCCCCAGACACTCGCCTGCAGACCTCAGTCCTCTCCCTGCCTTGCCCCAGCAGTCACAAAGCAGCAGCTAAGATTTCAGGGGTGGGAATACCTCACAGACCACGAGCTAGAACCTTCTAGGCTGACGCTCAACGTGTGAATTGCACACCAGCGTTTGTGTCAGAACTGCGATGACCTCACTGGAATTTGGCTCACTCAGGAGCTGATAACACTGCTAACCTCACAGTGCCTCAGGGCATGGGATAGGTCTGCTGGGGGTCTAGGACTATAAGTGAGCTCCACAACCAACGGCATATGGAAAGGACAGTGGGAGAGTCAAGCTGGACCAAGGCAGGCAGAGGACTGAGGGCTGCGGGTGGGGCTCACAGAGCGTGAAGACCTGCTGAGAACAGCTAGCCGGCAGTATTCAGTTAAGAAAATAATCTTGTTTAACCAATCCAGCCCAGATGGGATGTGCACTCTCCTACTGAAACTGCACCCTGAGGAGCGCTGATCTGCAAGCAGTTCCCACTCAAGAAGGGATGGGATGCCCCGACAGTGAGGCTGGGCTGCCCCTCAGTGAGGCTGAGATAACCCCCACACTTGATGAACCTTAGCTCTCACCTGGGGCTGTGCCCCTCGAGCGAGTGTTCCTTCAGAAAATAAATGAATGGGCCTAGGGGTGAAGACCAGTCTCTGGTGCTGTGGATCAGTTTGCTTTGTTATTTTAAAATACTTAATGGACACGATAAAAGCTGATAATCCAGGGTCAACTCCCCTGCCCCACGTTAATGCTTCCACAAATCTGGGACTTATTAGGTGCTTATTGGGACCTCTCCAGCTGACTAGGAGAAAGATTGTTTGCTGCTTGTTGGGGGAGGGGTGCTCCCTGGGGAATGTGGTGCTCCTGGGTGTGTGTGGTGCTCCCCAAGGAGTGCTCCCCTGCTGTGCCTCCACCTGTTAGAGCCAGTTCTGGAATCCACGCTCACAGGTAGACCGCCCCATCCTCACCAGGATGCTGATGGCTGAGAGCCAATGGAACAGGTATGTTGGTGGCTTTAGCCCGAATCCTCCTTCCTCACAAATGCCATAGAGTCACTTCCTTCCTCCCAAGGGCAGCTTCCCTCTCCCCATCCACACAGCACCAGTCTCCCCAGCTCAGCAGTGAGTACCTCTCTCCCCACAGATGCAGGGTTTGTCCTAGAACCATCTGGCCTAGGTCACTGTGCTGACCTAGGGAGCTGAGGCGGTCACCATGCTGGGCCCCCACGCTGTGCAGTAGTTAACGCATGCTCACTTGGCCACCCCAGGGAACTAATGCTTCATAACACCATGCGGCTGGGGTCCGCAGCCCCACCCTGAAGTCAGGGAGGCAGAGATGAGGCGAGTGGTGGGGGCTCCACTTAGCTCTATTTTTAGGATCAAAGTCACTTTTGACCCTGTAGATCTTAGGATTTCCAAGATAAATTAGGGTTTAATAAGAGGACTGTCAGTCAGCCTCTGTCCTGCCTCCATTTGGGCAAATGGCTCTGGCTTCTCAGGAAGGCCCAGGCACTTGCACCCAGCAGAGAAGCAGATGGGCAGATTTTCCAATTCCAGAGGCATTTTTTTCTCTCCCCTTAGGAGGGTGCAGAGGCCTTGGCTAAATTGCCACAGAGGTGGAGACCAGAAGTTCAGAAGCTCCCTTACCCTGGCTTTGTGCAGCGAAGGTGAAATCCCGCGACGCTGAAATCAGGCGTGGGGAGCGGAGGTCAGAGCTGGAAGTCACACCATAGTGGACTCTGGCATCTTGTCCTGAGAGAAGACGCACCCCTCGATATCTGAGGGGTGTTTTTAACCAGCTTTTATTGGGCTTTGGCTATGTGACAAGCACCGGGCTAAGATTGGGGGTGTGTGTGTGTCCCGCAGTCAGTTAGACAAATGAAATCCACCACAGAACAAGAGAGAAACAATGGACTGATAAACAAGTAGATGCTTGGAAGGAAGGATGGGTGTGCTAGGAGGGAGAACGAGGGGGAGGTGCCGACAGGACGGACCGTGGCTGCTGAGACAGATGGCATGGTGCATGGCAGGTAAGTGAGTGGGGAAAGTTAGTGATGGTGACAGGGATGCTGACAGGGATGGTGGTGGTGATGATGGGGAGAAGGGTGATGATGACAGTGATTGTGGAGATGGTGATTGTGTTGATGCTGGTGACGCTGGTGATATTTGTGGTGTGGTGGTGGTGGCAATGGTGATGATAGTCACAGCAGATGTGTTAGGATCTGGCTCTCCCCCTCCCCCCCAGATTCTTGACCACTTGGTTTCCTTACTGCCTACATTTTCATCTTCGGATACAATGTATCTAAGAGCTTGATCGAAGAGATAAGATATCCAAACCACGGCTTCCTTTTCAAACACCTGGTTCTGGTTTTGACTAAAGGGTTTAGAGTAAATATGTGAGCATGTATTTCCATCCCTATTGAAAGGAAACATGGGCTAACCTGGGAAACAGTGGTGTCCCCTGAGTTTGTTGGTGGAAACCTAATCACCTTGAGTCAGAACAAGAACGATTCTCCACAGAGTCCTCTAAGAGCTCTCCGGGCCATCCTGCTAAGTGTCCTGCGTCAGGCCTGTGCTGTCCATGAAATTCTGGGATCCTCTGGCCAGATATCAGGTTGTGCCGCTCAATCAGACTCTTGAAGCAAAGCAGCAAACAGAGCGGGTGCCCATGCTCCTGGCACCTTGATGACTCTGTGGTCTTCCCTCAGCCAAACGAGTAGGTCATTTTAAGAGAGAGAGACAGACAGACAGACAGAGACAGACAGATAGACAGACAGACATAGGCAGAACCAGTCAGATTGGGGATCAGTCATAGCCCGGTGCTCCTCCACAGTCATCCTTCTGATTCTGCCTGGGCTCCTTCGATGGTGACGTGTGATATGAGAAATGAAATAAACCCTCCCTCCCCAGGTAGCTTCTTGTGCCTGGTGTTCATCTCAGCGACAGAAAGCTAAGTAGGAGAGAAGATGGCGAGGCTCGTCAAGGCCCTCAGGAGACACGGCCTATAAGGACAGACGATCCAGTTGCCGTGTGACTAACTGTGTGACTAACTGCTGGAGTCGATGAGAGAGGAAGTTTTTTTTTTTTGAGCTGGGGACCGAACCCGGGGCCTTGTGCTTGCTAGGCAAGCGCTCTACCACTGAGCTAAATCCCCAACCCCGAGAGGAAGTTTTTTAACATTTGCCACCATGTACCTAATAATAAAAGTACACTGACTTTTCATTTTAGAAACTTTGAAAGACACAGAGCCAACATGGAGGCAGGGAATGACGTGCCGACCAGTGCTTGGTGTCACTGCCGTGGGTGCTTGGATAAGGTCTTGCTCTTCTCCAACCTCTGGGCACCCATGGGGCACACACTCACTGTGCTTGCTGCTGTAGAGGCCGAATGCCAGGCCCTGCCCAGGCAGCACTCGGATGTCTCAAGTTGTCACTGCCTACATCCTACTGATGCCACTTCTTCTTTTTTTTTTTTCTTTTCTTTTTTTCGGAGCTGGGGACTGAACCCAGGGCCTTGCGCTTGCTAGGCAAGCGCTCTACCACTGAGCTAAATCCCCAACCCTCTGATGCCACTTCTGAGGCTGTCTCTGGATTCCGCAGGAGGGCTGGCCACTATTCCCATTGTGCCACTGAGGAGGGACTGAGGGAGAGGAGGTGACCGCTGAGTGGACACTCAGGTCACGGCAGAGACAACTTTGCTGTCCAGCTGTGGTGAGCCAGCTGCAAGGCAAGAAGCCAGGGGCCAGGTGGGGACAGGCAATGGTGGCCGTGCCCCGGGAAGCAGCCTAGACTCTCACCAGAGTGGCAGCTGTGGAAGGAAGAAGCGAAGTCTGTTTGAGATAAAGCCTGTCTGTCTGCTGACAGATTGGGTGTGAGGGAGACGCCGGGGCAGCCACCTCACTGTGCACAGAGCAACTTGGCCAAGAGGGGAAAGAGCCACCGTGGCAGTGTCCAAATCGAAAGCTCAGGTTTGAGCATAAGAAATTGACCAGTCTGAGCGATCTAATTGCGTACAGATATGAGTAAGTCACGGAGCCCGGCGCCTGGCACCTAGGAAAGTCTCCACGTGCCTCCAACTCGCATCCTGCACATGTCAAGTGTGCAGACCTTGGAGGGACTCCCCACCGGCTCTTCCTCATTCCTGCCAGACTCTCCCGTTTCTTTGCTCCCACGCCAAAGCCCAGGAAATATGAGCTGCAGCCCCGTGGGCCGTAGGGCAGTCGGGGAGAAGACAAATGTTCTGTGGGAGAGGTGGCTTCAGGGTCACACCGGCGTCAGCAGCAACTAGCTGCCTGTCCACGTCCTGGGAAACCAGACTGCAGCCCGGGCTGTGCCTGTGTATGTGCCCCTCCCCTGCCCCCCGGCTGCAGGTTGATTCTGAGTTCTTCTCTCCTCGTTAAGTGAGCAGAAGACAGTCACCCTTGACAGGGAAGGGTGGCAGTGAGGCTGATGAGAATCCCTGCAGCTCTTCCTCTCTGATCTTATTTCAGGGGCAGTGTGTTCCTGGAGTCTGCTTCGAGGCAGCCAGGGGTGAAGGCCCTGAAGTGCTCCGGAGCCCAGGGATGACCCTGGGACCAATCCCACGGTGTACCAATCTCTGCAAACATTCTCAACTTTTTTTTTCCAAGAAACCCCTGTGACCCTGACCCGAAGGAAATAATTACCGATGACGCCTGACAAGCTCACCTCTCTCCTTCTAGACCCTTCGTCTTCTTGGAACAGGTTCATTGATCATGGCTAGTGACTATGATGTTCCCTTATCCATCCTGACCCTTCCTGTGGCTGAGACCAGCTTAGGGACAAAGTTCATCTCTCTTGGTTTCCTTTGTGAAGTCTGGAGCCCAGTGCGAGGCCTGTGGGGCTATCGGTGGGTCCTCGTCAGCCGCTGACATCATCTAGGCAGAATGGAGAGAGAAAATGAGATTTGAATGAATACAGCTGTGATCCCCGCTCTGCTCCAGTGTGAGCACACACATATCTGGGGGGGTGAGAGAAGAGAGAGAGAGGGGAGAGAGAGAGAGGAGAGAGAAGAGAGAGGAGAGAAGGAGAGAGAGAGAGAGAAAGAGAGAGGGGAGAGAAAGAGAGAGAGAGAGAGAAAGAGAGAGAGGAGAGAGAGAGAGAGAGAGAGAGAGAGAAGAGAGAGAGAGAGAGAGAGGAGAGAAACAGAGAGAGAGAGAGAGACAGAGAGAGAGAGAGAGACAGAGAGAGAGAGAGAGAGAGAGAGAGAGAGAGAGAGAGAGAGAGAGAGAGAGAGAGAGAGAGAGAGAGAGAGAGAGAGAGAGAGAGAGAGAGAGAGAGAGAGAGAGAGAGAGAGAGAGAGAGAGAGAGAGAGAGAGAGAGAGAGAGAGAGAGAGAGAGAGAGAGAGAGCACACAGCACCCTGGTAACACTGCCCTAAGAGGTCTGTGACTGTGCATGGAGTCAAGTGTTGTTTGCATTCAAAAAGCTGTTTTCTTCTTGTGCAAAATTTCAGACATACACTTTAGTGGACAAGGGGCCCCACCAGTGTCCATGAAGCCGACTGCTCTGGTCGTCCTCAAGTTGAACAAGACCAAAGGCGTAGCTCGAACCTCACACTTAAAGAAGCTTCTAGAGTTCTCCTGCTGTCAGAAGCAGATTAAGGGTACCAACCATCCCTGCTCCTATTGGACATTTTATCAATTGTCTCAGCCCTTGTGAGAGCACGGTAAAGGAAAACTGGAGGTCAGGGAGATGGCTCAGTGGGCAAAGCACATGCCGTGCATCTTAGTCAGGGCCACTACTGCTGTGATATAATACCGTGGCCAAAAGCAAGGCGGGGAGGAAAGGGTTAATTTGGCTTACACTCCCACATCACTGTTCATTAGACAGGAACTGACACAGGGTAGGATCCTGGAGGCAGGAGCTGATGCAGAAGCCATGGAGGGATGCTGCTCACTGGCTTGTTTCCCCTGGCTTGCTCAACCTGTTTTCTTATAGAAGCCAGGACCATCGGCCCAGGGATGGCTCCATTCACAATGGGCTGGGTGCTCCCCCATCAACCACTAATTAAGAAAATGCCCAAGAGGCTCGCCTACAGCCTGCTCTTATAGAGGCATTTCCTCAGGTCAGGTTCCCTCCTCTCAAGTAGCTGTACCAAATTTATGTAAAACTATTCAACACACCATAAAGACATAAGGTTTGAGGTTCTGACTCCAAGCATTCATGTAAAAAGCTGATGTCCCTGTGATCCCAACACTGGGGAGACATAGACAGAAAAACTCTTAGGGTTCCCTGTCAGCCAGTCTAGCTGAGTCAGTGGAAGACCCTGTCTCAAAAAACAACAAACAAACAAGGGCAGAATGATCAAGGAAGAAATCTGTAGTTGACCTCTGGCCATCACACACAAATGCATACATACCTGTAGACTGATATGAGCATACACACGTACACACACACACACACACACACACACACACACACACACACACACACAGGAAGGTGGAGTGGAGCATTTGCACACATTTAAGCACAGTGCTTAGGAAGACAAGACAAAAAGATCAATGATTTGAGGCCAGCCTGGGCTACATTGTAAGACCCTGTCTCGAAACCAAAAATAAAAACCAGCCAACAACCAAGGAATAGGAAGGGAGACAAAATTAAGAGGAACGAAAAAGAATTAGGGAAAGAGACAAAAACCATAATTTTTGATAGACAATATCGCCGTCTTCAATGGAAACCCAGCAGAATCTACAAGGTATTAACATCAGTAAATAAATCCCGTGAATGGTCTATCTTAGTTTTGTTTCTGTTATAATGAAGCATCCTGAGAAAAAGCAACTTGGAGAGAAAGGGCTTTATTCTAGCTTAGAATTTTAGGTCACAGTTCATCAGTGTGAGGAGGTCAAGGCAGGAAGTCCTTACAGCTGGTCACATCACATCCACTGTCAAGAGCAGAGAGAGATCAATGGACACAGTCAGGATGCCCTGCCTAGGGAATGGTGCCGCCCACACAGGGCTGTGTCTTCAAATACCAATGAACCTGTTAAGACAATCCTTGATAAACATGCCCATAGTCCAACCTGATCTACACAATTGAGCCTCTTTTCCCAGATGATTCTGTGTGCTAGGGGGACAATTAGTGCCCACCTGCCCGTAGCCTGGACAAAAAATAAACCTAAAAAATCGACTTGATTCCCAATAGATCATGATCACGTAGGAATGTGTAGAGTTTTGCCCTCAAACCTCACAAAACAAAACCCGCTCATGAGTGAGCAATTCTGAGGAAGCTCTGAAAGACAATTTTGTCAGTGATTCTAAACATTGTCTGGAGAATGGGAGAGATCGCCCCTGAGAGCTTTGGGATAGGGAGGCTCCGTATCGGGATGAGATTTCCGAGTTTCACAGGCAGTGGCCACAAAGATGCCAGTCTGTCTTTTAAAAGGCCATTTGACAGACTCACCCTGAGGGGAGAAAAAAAAATCCCAAACTAGCCAAGGTATTTTGGCAATAATGATGAGTGCTGAGGTGAAGGAACCTGCTGACAGATGTTACAAGCTAATACACCAGCGAAAGAATTTAAGATAGATGAATAATTCGATAACACAGTCCTGGATGTATACTCCATCGATGGCTGTTTGTTGAGCATCCTATAGTAAACTTGGGAGCCTTCTCAGACCAGAGGCTGCCTTATAGGATGGGCAATGAAGTGGGGACCCACCCCCCCCAGATGAAGTAAGGCCACAGGACAGGCTGAGACACGGGGTGCTGGGCAAGGAGGCCAGAGTAGCTGCGGCAGGCTAACAGGAAGAGATAAGGAAGGCCAGAGACGTAGGGCTATTCCCAGCAGGGCAACAGAAAGAGTAGAAGTTTCCATGGTAAGAGGAGCCCGTCTGAGTGCGAGTGGGGCCTTGCTCCAGGCTCACAGGAGAACAGCATGGAACAGTCACCCAAGCTGACCAGGGTGCTAGAGAGGCATGAAGAGGTAGCTGGACCCCGATAGAGTGCGGAGGCGATGGGTGGGGTTTGCTGTTGTGCTGGATGACGACATGAGCGGAGACTCTGGACTGGAGAGCCAAGATTAGTTTTTCCCAGGACAGAGACACTGAGACGGACAGACAGAACGGACAGACGTATAAAATGTTTGTTTGGTTTACCTGCTTTGCCCTTGAGAGCTCCAACAAGCCTGGAGTGCACAGGCTAACTACCCACTCTTATCTGTCTGCCCCAGGGTATGAGATTCCCGCAGGCACCCTGCAGGGAGAGGCCTGGCTTATTCTGAGTAATAAAGGGCCAAGCTGAGCTCTGATTCATTTTGACCAGTCATGTGACCCTTGACCTGCCTGCTCCGTCCCTCTCTCCCTCCCCCTAGCTCCAGGAGCCCCTTCCAACCCAAAGACTCTGGGAATTCAGGAAATCCCAATTTAGATACGTGGCTTCGGAAACTGGCAGCCACCAGAGAACGGAATGCGGAAGGCTCTGCCATTGTGTGCGCAGTCTAGACTCAGGACTGGACCACTGCGCCAGGAAGGAGTGAAAGTCCCTTTCTGGGCCGTCCACCTTCCAGGAAGCAATAACCAGGAGCAGCTCTGCCAAGCTCTCGCAGGGTCCAGGGCCACCCCGGGGCTTGGCCACACTGTTATTATTCCCCCACCCCTTGCCAGATGCCCCACGCCCAGCTAGTGCTTCCTCGGAGATAACGCGGGTAGAGTGACCACTCAACCTGCACAAACAGGTGGCAATTATTTACCATGGGACAGGGAGCCGCCGGCCAGCACGCCAGCTGGGAGCTGAGTCTGATAACGCTGCTTGCTTATCACGGAGGGTTAGAGGTGCTGTTTTCTTGTTTGAAGTTTGGGATCTGTATGGTCCAGTGTGGCCGGGACCAAGTTTAACAACAGTTACAGAGAGGCTCAGAGAGAATGTAGTCACCGGAGCTGGCCCGCTGTGTGTGTGAGCCTCTCCATGGAATCTGTCGGGCTGGTTTTGACAGGCAGGGACAAAGTGAGGATTAATGAGACCTTTGCCTTTGGATGAAACGACACGTTGAGTAAACCCGTGTGTGTTCCACATGGGCACTGCGCCCTGGGCTTCGGGTAGGTCACTTCTGCGCATGCGCCCTCAGCGTCGGGTCGACACTTCTGCGCATGTGCACTGAAAGACACAGTGAGACATAGGTCTGGCAGTCACGCCGAAATCCGATGGCTGCTACAGCCAATTGGCAGTCAGATGCACATGGTGACTGGTTGGGTTCAGGGGCTCTGCTCCAAGTCACTGTTCTCTGTCATGGCAATGTGTCCTACACAGCGCGGGTGTGAAGTAACCTTTCTTCTTGTGTTGGGCGGTCATCTGCCACCTGCTGAGGCTTTGCTAGATAATATGTCTCGTTTTTATCCTTGGAAAACCCAAGGAGATAGCACCCAGTCAGGTTTTGCAGCTGCCCATGACAGAATCAAACCAGCTAGCTCCTTGGCTCAGAGGTTTCCATTTACAAATTTCCGGGGATGGTCCAGCTTGGGTGCGGTGGAGTCCCTAAACCAGGAACCAGAGCACCCACATGTGGTCTTAAAAGCTCGGATAGCTGACCTCCCCCATGAAGAGGCAGAACCAGCCCCCTCAGTACCATCTTGGAGTTTCTGACCTTTGGGGGGGCATCTTCCTCTCCTGCCTTCCCGTGAGAGTTTGGGGAGATGCCTCGACAGACCCTGTGTAGGCAGAACAGACATCCAGGCCAGCGTGAGCTGCCGACGACTCACCTGAACCCTGGGAGGCTAAACAAGAACCAAGACAGCTACCCAGGCACCAGCCACTGCGTGCCAAGGAACCCAGGCTTGCACCAGGCAAGGGGCACTCAGACAGGAAAGTGGCCGGGCCAGTTTTGCCTGCCTCCATCTACAGCCCAGCCCAATTGTCCGCCTTTCGGGCTTGGATGGCATTGTGGCAGGCCATCAGATAGGCAGCGCATTCCACTGGGGATTTTCAGGGTGGGATAATCTGATATGTGTCTGGACATGCGGCTTCCGCCACCGATGCTGTGACATCCATCGCCGGCTCAAATCAACAAGGGCAGAGAGCGAGTGGGAAGCAGCCTACAGACCAGCTGTACCCTCCCCTCCTCCCCCTCCTCCCCTCCTCCCCCTCTTCCTCCTCCTCCTCCTTCCAGTCCTACACCTTGCTGCTCAGTGTCCTCAAAGCTCCCTTCTGGCTGCCCCTCTCTCTGGTACCCACTTGTAGGTGCACGGCACCGTTGAGGAGAAAGGTTGCCAGCATGGGGGGAGGGGCTGTCTGGAGGATCATGGTCTCAACTTCTGCCTGCTAGGATCTGAGAGAGTTGGGCAAGTCCTCACCTCTGAGCCTCACCTCCCTCACCTGTAACGTGCGGGCGAGCGCTTAGCAGAGCTCTGATGGCTGCTGGTAAATGGGGCCCAATGAGCCCGGCTGGGATTCCAAGCCAGGCAGGCTTTCTGCACATCAGCTATTGGATGGCACCTGCTGATTTTGTTACAGACATTGTTATAATAGAAAAAAAAAAGATTGAGAGAAACAAGTTAAGGGGGATTTATTTTGGCTCTTGGTTTCGGGGGTTTTGGTCGATGAGAACAGGGAGAGCCAAGGGCCACCCGTGGTGGTGACGGAAAGCAGTGGAAGCTTGTCACCTCGTGGGAGACCAGATAATTAAAAGGAGGCAGGAACCGCTGGTGAGTGTATCTTTCAAAGGCCACCCCTGGATCTGCTTCCTGCAGCAAGGCCCACCTCCTAAAGGTTCCAGCAAGCCTACTGCCCCACAGTTTCTCTCCAGACAGTGCCACCGGCTGGAACAGGTGATAAAATGTGAGCTTCTGCAGGTCAGTACCTACCACAATGACACTTGGGACCCATTCACTGATCAAACAGTTATCTTACTGTGTGAAGCCACAATCCAAAGAAATGTGGGACCAGCGTCTGAGGAGGGTATGTATTGTCACAATAGAAACAGAAGTAGCTTTGCTCCAGCAGTGAGACCAAAGACACTGGTGCCCAGGCTGGGCTGAGTCCCAGCTTTGCCATGTTTGGGCCCTGGGCCCTTGGACGTGTGTATTAATCTCTGAATCAATTTCTCTACAATGGAGATACACGCAGCGTACATCTATGGGATACAGTGAGCCCATAAGAAGTCACTGATGGAAACTGGGCCATTGCTGCATCTGGCCCACAGCGAGCACCAGGTGAAAGGTGACCATGGTGAAGAGTGGAGAGCAGGGAAAGGGAGACAGCACACTCCGTCCATGTGTGTGCCCTCCCCTGAGGGAGGACGGCAGAATGGAACTGTCACCACCTTAAGCCTGGAAGGGAAGTGGGGTCAGGAGACTGGATTTAGAAGTTGCTGTCTGTGTGTCCACAGTCAAGAAACCTGGGAGTCGAGGATGCTACAGCAAAGCTGCCAGTGCAGGCAGTGGCCATGTCCCTCCCTCATCCCCGTGCAGGGCAGGAGGCCAATTCCTCTCCTCACTAAGCTTCAGTTCTTATTATACTGAAGCTTATAAATATCTGATATGTGTCTGGACATGCAGCTTCCGCCACTGATGCTGTGACATCCATCGCCCACTCAAATCAACAAAGGCAGAGACCAAGTGGGAAGCATCCTACAGACCAGCTACCCCTCCCCCTCCTCCCTCTCCCCCTCCTTCTCTTCTCCCTCCTCCCCTCCTCCTCCCCCTCTCCTCTTTTCCCTCTCCCTCTCTCCTCTTCTCCCTCCTCCCCCTCCTCCTCCCCCTCTCCTATTCTCCCTCCTCACCCTTATTATAAGCTTCAGTATTTCCTTAATTGCCACCTTTCAAACAAGAAAAAGGGAAAGTGAGTTGACCGAGAAGAATATGCTACACAATACACAACCAGATACAGGGGACAGGGCCGCAGAGCCTCTGACCTTGGTTCAGACTGAGTCAGTCAGCTCAGGGTGTGCAGCCCATGTCTGTCAGGTCACAGCAATCCGTTTCTTCCTTGTCTCCCTGAGTTCTATTTCCAACCAAAGAGGCAGAAAACACCCCCTGAGGGATGTTGGGGACACTGGAGAGACTCCCCAATGTGAGTCTTTTGACTCTGCTAGTTAGAGACACTGAGGCTGAGGAAACCATGGCTCTGACAGTGGCCTCGGGGAGGGGAGGGTGGAGTTATCTAGGAGAGCAGGAGCCATTCTGCCGTAAAATCCGCTCTTACCTCTGGGTGGATTTGGGTATCTTTGAAACTTCTGATCTTTGAAACTTTTGATCCCTTAACTGTGAAAGCGGCCAGAAGCAAGGCAGCTTGAGGCCGAGGTAACAAGTTAGGTCCCAGGCATCCCACAGACCTTAAAAGTGGATCTCCAGGGTTAGCACAAGGGCTCAGAGAGTGGGGACTCTGGCTGCCAAACCTGAGGACCTGGGTTTGATTCCCAGGACACACATGGTGAAGGAGAGAACAGACTTCTTCAAGGTGCCCTCTGACCTTTACATGTGCACTGCACCACACACACACACACACACACACACACACACACACACACACACACACACACACACACACTGAAAACAAATACATGGAAAAAAACTTCTGAAGCGGCCTTTCTGTACTGACTGCCTGTGCTACTGTTCTGGTCTGGCTGAAGCGAGAGGAAACATCCAAGAATGTAGACCATGGGTTATCTTCAGGTGCATATATAACCCAGCCACGGTGGTGGCATGAGCCTGGGCATGCTTGCTGGCACGCAGCTGAGCAGGCTCACTGACTGCGCGTTGCCGCTAGTTGGCTGCTGTGGGCTTTGTTCGTGCTTAGCTCTTCCCACCAGGACCCTCATCCTAGAGACCATGGGTTGGTTCTCTTTGCCCCAGTCTAACAGATGCAGGATGAGTAGACCTTCCTACTCACTGTCAGGACTCTATGACTTTGGTAATCCCTTTATCTTTTGAATGTGAGAAGGAATGAGGAAGTAGGAGACCTAGAAACAGTCATTGTGGAAGTGGGAGACCTAGAAACAGTCATCATGCAGGCAGTAGAGGGCCAGAAAAGCTAGAAAGCTGTGGGAATAATGGATGCTCTTAGGCTCTGATGCCACTAACAGACCACCGGGCCAGCAGGCACACTCCAGGGTGGAACGAAGCCTCACAAACACTGCTTTGTTTTATGTTGTGCAAGAAAGAGGACTGGCCATGAGTGGGAACACAGAAGCAAGGTGTGCATGCATGCATGCATGTGTGTGTGTGTGTGTGTGTGTGTGTGTGTGTGTGTGTGTGTGTGCATGAGGTCACTGCCCTAGTCCCCCACACAAGCTCAAGCAGATCCCCAGCCCCACCTTGCTCTTTAAGGCAGCTGGGAGTCAAACCCAGGGTTGAGAAGCAAGAACTGGGGGCCTCTCACTGCCCCATTGCGCTCGATGCCCAAGACTGCCCAGTTTAGCACTGTGGCAGCATGCACCATAATGGAGCTGAGCGGGAAAAGGAGGATGATGTCAGCAGAGCAGAGGACTCTGGGAGGTGGAGGGGTGGGGGGCATAGCTCTCTCTGCACCCAGTGATGTCTCCTGCCCACCTGAGTTCCTGAGGGAGCACCGAGAGGAGCCTTTGCTCAGAGGACAGACACAATGGAGTCCCAGCTCCAGGCGGATCCTCAGTGTGTTCTATGAGCCGAGAAACAGAGAGGAACAGCGTCTTGTCCCAGGTCACAGGGCAGAGGATAGGGAACCAGGACTCTCAGCCTGCAGAGACATGTGGGTTCCAAGCTGCTTAAATTAACCCCTTCCCTGCCACACACCTGGGTCCTTGCAGCTATGTGTGCAGGAATGGGCATGTCCCATTCTGGCTCCCAGCCCCATGATTGAAAGCCCCATTTTTTAAAATGGATTTTTAATTTTTTTCATCTTTATTAACTTGAGTATTTCTTATTTACATTTTGATTGTTATTCCCCTTCCCGGTTTCCGGGCCAACATCCCCCAACCCCTCCACCTCCCCTTCTATATGGGCTTCCCCTCCCTATCCTCCACCCATTACCACCCTTCCCCCAACAATCACATTCACTGGGGGTTCAGTCTTGGCAGGATCCAGGGCTTCCCCTTCCCCTGGTGCTCTTACTAGGCTATTCATTGCTACCTATGAGGTCAGAGTCCAGGGTCAGTCCACGTATAGTCTTTGGGTAGTGGCTTAGTCCCTGGAAGCTCTGGTTGGTTGGCATTGTTGTTCATATGGGGTCTCGAGCCCCTTGAGCTCTTTCAGTCCTTTCTCTGATTCCTTCAACAGGGTCCCATTCTCAGTTCAGTGGTTTGCTGCTGGCATTCGCCTCTGTATTTGCTGTATTCTGGCTGTGTCTCTCAGGAGAGATCTACATCCAGTTCCTGTCAGCCTGCACTTCTTTGCTTCATCCATCTTATCTAATTGGGTGGCTGTATATGTATGGGCCACATGTGGGGCAGGCTCTGAATGGGTGTTTCTTCTGCCTCTGTTCTAAACTTTGCCTCCCTATTCCCTCCCAAGGGTATTCTTGTTCCCCTTTTAAAGAAGGAGTGAAGCATTCGCATTTTGGTCATCCTTCTTGAGTTTCATGTGTTCTGTGCATCTAGGGTAATTCAAGCATTTGGAAAGCCCCATTTTTTATTTAGGTGATATGTCACAGGGACTTGGTCACCAGAGCTGCCCCACTGTGTGATGACCACCCAAGGCAGATTGTCTTGTAGCTGAAGACTCTAGGAAGATGCAGTCTTTGTCCTTAGGAGAGCACACAGTGAGCCAAGCCCCAAGGGGAGGCCTGGGAGCAGGGTCCATCCTCAGGATGGAGTTCAGATTCACCTCTGATCTCCGCCCCAGCCATGGTACTCCCACCGTAACCAGCATCCTTTGTTTGACTTTTCCATCAGCCTTCCTGGCCATGAGAACAAGGCCTTGATTTAATTTCTCAAACACTGCTGAATACATGTGTTTGTGAGCAGGGGTTGGTGACCTGGAGCTCTGAGCTGGAAGCTGCAGACTGACTCCAGGTATCTGCCCTGCCAAGGCACTGGCTTCAAGCTCCTTCACAGAAAGGAAGCCCATCTTTCTGAGCCATCAGGAAGAGGGCACCAAAGAGGGGGCAGGGCAGACATTCAGGGAGAGAGTAAGGGGCACACGCTGTGATGGTTAGTGTATGCTCAGCCCAGGGAGTGACACTATTAGGGGGTGTGGCCTTGTTGGAGTGGGAGTGGCCTTGTTGGAGTGGGAGTGGCCTTGTTGGGTGGGTGTGGCCTTGTTGAAGTGGGCGTGGCCTTGTTGGAGTGAGTGTGTCACTGTGGGTGTGGGCTTTAAAACCCTCACTCTTCCTAACTGCCTGGAAGTCAGTTTTCTCCTAGCAGCCTTCAGATGATGATGTAGAACTCTCAACTCCTCCTGTACCATGGCTGCCTGTGTGCTGCCATGTTCCCACCTTGATGATACTGGACTGAACCTCTGAAGCTGTAAGCCAGCCTCAATTAAATGTTGTCCTTGTAAGAGTTGCCTTGGTTGGGGTTGGGGATTTAGCTCAGTGGTAGAGTGCATGCCTAGCAAGCACGAGGCCCTGAGTTCAGTCCCCAGCTCCGAAAAAAAAAGAAAAAGAAAAGAAAAGAAAAAAAAAAAGAGTTGCCTTGGTCACGGCATCTGTTCACAGCAGTAAAACCCTAACTAAGACACACACCCTCTAATTCGGCTTCAGCACACACAGCAGCACACCAACCTGCCAAGGAAGATCTGCAAACAACAGGGCCGATGCTGGTGCTCCTGCCTGGCTGACCCAGGCACTGTGAGGAGAACAGACTCTGCTAAGAAGACATGGCAATGACAGGGCCTCGCTCTCCCCCCACCCATCTCTTCCCGCCCATTCCCAGAGAAAGCTCTGGCTTCTATCAGTAAGTCCCCGTCAGAAGCTGTAGCAAGAACCGCCTGGTTATTCCAGCACTGGGCAGGCTGAGGCAGGAGGATGAAAAGTTAAAGACGTCCCAGCTGCATAGGGATGCCCTATCTCTAGGGGCAGCACAATCTCATGCTGTAAGGACAACTCCCTACTAATCACGAACACCCCATGCTGGTCATGCCTTCCACATGACTCACACCCCCCCAGTCCTCGGACTCCAGCCTTCCCAGAGCTGGTTAGAGGTGCCACCAGACAGACACCACCTGGTTGACCTTCACAGCCCAGCCCAAGGGTTGGTCACAATGCCTGTAATCCTAGCACCTCAAGACTGAGGCAGGAGGTTTGCTGTGAGTCAGAGGCCACCCTGATCTACATAGTAGTATCAGGTCAGACCAGACTATGTAGCAAAATCTCTGTTCCCGGTACACCCAATGCTCCACAGGGTGGGCCTGATGCCCGGCACCGTCATATCTGGAGTGCCACCATGTTCCAAACCTGCATGTTCCAAACCTGCATCCCCTGAGGGCTGTGAGATGCCCGAAGACCAGTAACATGTTCGTCTGCCACTGAGGCTCTTGCACGGAGCTTGGTAAACAGTAGGTGCTCAGTGATATCAAGAGAGGAAACAGTAGGCACTAATAAATAACAACCGAACCAGGGAGCACAGGACAGGGGCCTTAGGACTTGGAGTCGCTGGGGTCCCTGAACCCCTCACCAGACTTCAGGAAGTTTCCAGGGGATGTCAGCTAGCCGGCAATGAGCCTGCGGGGTGAGGCGGTTATGACATGGGTAAAACCGTTTCTCTCACCCTCCAGACACAATATGGCCAAACTCATGGGCTTGTGGTGTGTGTGTGTGTGTGTGTGTGTGTGTGTGTGTGTGTGTGTGTGTGTGTGTGTGTGTGTGTGTGTGTGTGTGTGTGTGTGTGTGTGTGTGTGTGTGTGTGTGTGTGTGTGTGTATGTGTGTGTGTGTGTTGTGTGTGTGTGTATGTGTGTATGTGTGTGTGTGTGTGTGTGTGTGTGTGTGTGTGTGTGTGTGTGTGTGTGTGTGTGTGTGTGTGTGTGTGTGTGTGTGTGTGTGTGTGTGTGTGTGTATGTGTGTGTGTGTGTGTGTGTGTGTGTGTGTGTGTGTGTGTGTGTGTGTGTGTGTGTGTATGTGTGTGTGTGTGTGTGTGTGTGTTTTGTGTAGTGTGTGTATGTGGTGTGTGTGTTCTCAAAGCATTCTCAAAGCCTTCCCTGGGAATCGACAAGGTTGAGGACTCGAGGCCCTTCTGAGACCAGCTGACTGGGTCAGGACAGCAGACTCTCTGCCACCCTGGCCGTCCTCCCCCCTCTAGGGTGCTGGGGTGTAGCACTTGCACTACAGAGCTGTTTCTAGGTGCCATCCACTCATGGCCACATGGAAAGCCAAGACTATGACCCTAACTCCTAGGGGAGTCGGCCCCTGGAGGACCGCCTTCCAGACACCACAGTCCCTTAGTGGAGGGTTGGGGCGGGGGTGAGGTAAGGTTGCATCATGGATGGGGCTTTGCACTTGCAAACATTCCTGCTGCCCTCACCCTCCCTGTTGGCTCTGGGGTTTGCCTAGTATGCATGCACCAAGGAGCCCGGGGCAGGAGGGGACACCCCATGGCAGCACCCTGCGACCTCCCTGACCGTCTCCCCTCTGAACGCTCCTGCTTTGGAAGGATCTGAGAGGGCATCTCCCCAGCTCTCAGCCTAGTGGTAAAGACGGGACTGGGCCTCTGAGTCCACGCTTAGCATCACCGCGAGGCTGTGGCCTACCGGTGTTCAACAGTCAGATACTCGGTGACAGAAACCGCCCTGGTGTGTGGTGGGGAGGTGTAGGGGGTGGAACGTGCTGGGATTTCCCTCGGGAACACACGTAAGCGAACACATCAGCTCTGACCTGCTGTGCACGGGCTTCCGCTTTCCACTTTTACTCCACCAAGAGACAGTGCCAGGCCTGCGGGGACACAGGGCCCATCCCACAGGGACAGTGGGGGCCTCAGTCTGGGGCTTCCTGTTGTTGCTCTACGGGTGGATCCCAAGAGCCAAGCCGTCCTGTGGATGCCCCAGCGGAAAGTTATCGCCATGTTCCAAACAGCTGCCCCAAAGCTCACCTGCTGGCTCTGTCCAGCATCCCACAGGGCTTGCCTACCCAGAAGCCTTCATCCCCAAACCTCAGCGGGTCTGCATGGAGAACTGGCAAATGCCAGACTCAGGAAGAAACTGCAAGCCAGGTTGGCACCCTGGCACCAGGATCACATCACTGCTGGACTGAGATAGATCAGCAAAGCCATAGAAACAACCGTGCCACACACTGGGAGTGGCCATGGCGATGTGCCTAGATGGAGATTTGCACCAGGTCCTAAGGAACCCATAAGCACAGGAGGGGCCCAGCGAGGGGAGGCCAGGGCACACCCTGAATTCTGTTTGGATGGCTCTGCTCCCCCCCTCTTCCAAGGGGGGTAACGGAGGATTGTGGGCCCTTTCCTCAGTGTTTTTACAATGGTCAGTGAGGCTCCATCCTCAGAAGGCCACAGCGGCTCAGTGTGCTGGATCTCACATGGTCAAGAGAGCCAACAGATCAACTCAAGCGACCAGCTGGGCATGCTCCCTAAGACACACCCACACCAGGACAGGGCCCGGGTTCTTTCTTGGATGCAGGTGGATCCAGACTTCTGTCTCGCATCTCCCTCAACTTAGAGTGACACAGGAGTTGTCTGACCGCCCAACATACTTAGGAGCTCGACTAATTTATTCTGTTAACATTGAAAGTGGTCTGATTAAAAAAAAAAAAAAAGATAATGTCACCATGGTTACTGTCCCTCTTGCGATCAACACCAGTGCCATCATGATCAACACCATCACCACCATCACTACCATCTCCATCACCATCACCACCATCACCATCACCGTCACCGACATTACCATAGCTAGTGTCAATAAATAGAACTCCCCAGGAGTTTCTAGAACTCCCCAGGAGGTATCCTCAGAGCAGAGCCTGCTGGGAGGAGGCCATTTAATAAAAGCCATTCTCTCTGCTCCTCTTGTGCAGTTGGAGGTGACCGGGAGGCAGCATTTTATGCACCAGCTGCAGCGTCACCTCTGTCCCCGGTTTTACCCAGAGCTTGACCCCACGCTCGCCTCCAGCTGTTCGGCTGTGACCGTGCTTCCACCAGGCGTGGGTTCCCACGAACTCTGTTCTTTTTCATCAGCTGGTTCCGACTGGAGACAGGCCAAGAAAACGCAGAGCTGTGGGGCCACAGTGTGTCACTCTCCCGTGTGGTTTGGTTTACCAGGTGACAAACAAAAGTCAGAGCTTGCACGTGGCGGGTTCTCTGCCTCCAGTGCTTTGTTTGTTTTGGTAAATGTAGCTCGTAAAAGGTTTAATGGGTGAAATGGAGGGGTTGGGTGTCGGCTGTGTGTGTGTGTGTGTGTGTGTGTGTGTGTGTGTGAGAGAGAGAGAGAGAGAGAGAGAGAGAGAGAGAGAGAGAGAGAGAGAGAGAGAGAATGTGTGACTGCTTTAGTGGTGTAGGATTGTGGGTATGAGCACTGCTGAAGGTGTGTGAACGTGTGTGTGCGTGTGTGAGAGAGTGTGTGTGTGAGCATGTGTGAGCATGAGCATGTGTGTATCTCTGAGTGTGTAAGTTACAAGACTCTGTGGAAGGTTGTCAAGGATGAGAGTTCATGCTCATGCCCAGAGTTGAGGTTGGGGTCAGGCAGGCGCTTGTGCCCTCTGACGTCAGCCCTCAGCTTCCACCGACATCACTGTTCTCCGTCCACTGCAGCCTGCTTCTCTGCTCCTGTCATCCTGTAGGGCTGGACTTTGAGCGGAGGCCCCTGGAAAGGGTCATGGGTTTCACCAAGCCTGAGGGATATCTCCTGCACTTGGTGGGTTTTCCCACGGCCTGAGGGATATCTCCAGCACTTGGCAATGGTTTGGGAGAAGTAGCACAGGGTGCTCCAGGCGACCAATGAAAGATTCTAATTCTGCCCAGAGCGATGGACAGGGTGGCAGGAGGGGCAGGGACAGTCTGAGGCTGTGATTGGTCCTGGGAGCCTTGAGCCTTGAGCTGACACGTGACTGTGTGTGATGCGTCTGAGAGCTGGAGTTTTTCAAGCTGTGTGTGTCATTCATTCATCCATCCATCCATCCATCCATCCATCCAACCAACCACTCATTAATTCATTCATTTATTCACAGTGGATAATGTCTCCCCCATCACAAAGCTCGGAGACAGAAACCCAAGGTGACAGGAAGAGCTGAAGGCTACTACAGGGTGAAGTCAGTCATGGTGGGGAATTGGGGGTGGGGTTGAGGGGACAGTCTGGCGGAGATCGCTTTGGCTTTGTGCCCTCTTTTCCTCCCCATGCAAGACAGGTTCGTGTGTCCAGACTCCCACGTGATCGGGGAGAGCAGCAACCAGAGCTGCAGCAGCCATCCGTCCACACCAGCAGCCGTCAGTCCACGCCGGGCCTTGGCAGGCGCTGCACACACTGCTGTTCCTTTGGCTCTGTAAGTGAGCCGGGGCCACTGAGTGCCATGGAAACAGTGCGGGCAGCAGGCTCGCTGGTCCTGCGGAGTCCCTGAGATTTCAGCGTGAATTTGTGAATTTGCAGCCGCAGCATGGCCTAGCCCATCCCACAGAGAGTCACTTGGTGCTGAGAGCACAGAGGCAGGGCAGGGGGCAGCTGTCATCAACCGGGCTCCCTTCAGGGGTGAGGGGTTACCTGAGTCCTGTGGTGGTGGAGGAAGCTTATTTTGGTAGAGGGAAGAGCCTGTGTGAGCTCTGACGGAGGAAGGTGCCGGTGAGTGACAGTCCATCTTCACTGTCTACTGATTGTCACCAGCCTTTTACCATCCACAAACATGGCCATATGAACAGGGGGCCTCCATAGCCTGTGATGGGGATCTGGGAAGTCCCTCAGGTATAGAGACACTGCCCAGGGACAGAATAATTCCCATGATGCATTACATGAAAGACTACAGGTTTTCTGTGTGTCTGTGTGTATCGTGTGTGTGCGCATGTGTGTGGTGTTTGTGTGTGTGCATGTATATATGTGTGCATATATGTACATGTGTGTGTGGTTGTCTGTGTATGTGTGTGTATGCATGTGTGTCGTGTTTGTGTATGTGTGTATGTGCATGTGTGTGTGCACATGTGTGTTAGTGTGTGTATATATATGCATGCATGTGCATGTGCGTGTGGTCTGTGGTATGTTGTGTGTTAGTGTGTGTGATTGTGTGCATGTGTGTGTGTATGTGTCTGTATATGCATGTAAGTGCATGTGTGTGTGGTGTGTGTATGCATGTGTGTTTTAGTGTGTGTGCATGTGTGTGTATGAGTGGATGTGCATGTGTGTTTGTGACTGTGTGCATGAGTGTTAGAGTGTGTGTGCATGTGTGTGTGGATGTGTCTGCACAAGTGTGTGTGTGCGTGAGTGTGTGGAGAGGACAACCTCGACTGTCCCTCCTCAGAAGCTGTCCTGTTCTAGTTTGCTTTCCATTGCTGCAATAAACACAAGACCCAAAAGTAACTTGGGAAGGAAAGGGTTTCTCTCAGCTTACAGGTCTCCGTCCATCATTGGAGGAATCTGGGCAGAGACTTAGGGCAGGAACCCAAGGCGGACACAGAGGAATGCTGCTTGCTGCCTTGCTCCCTCCCTCACACTCAGCTAGCGTTCTTATCCGCCCAGGATCACCTACCTGGGATAGTGCCACCTACAGTGGGCCGTCCACTCCTACGTCAACCATTAGACAAGACAGTCTTTCACAGACGTGGCCACGGGGCAATCTTATCTGGGTAGCAATTATTCAGCTGAGATTTTCTCTTCCCCAGTGACTTTAGGTGTGTCAAGTTAACAATAACTCTAACTAGCCCACACCCAACTTGTTTTCGGACACAGTGTCTCTCACTGGCCTGGGGCTCCCTGATTGGACCAGTGGCCGGTGAGATTCCTGTCTCCACACTCCAGCCCTGGGATTACACAAGTGCATTTACTGACTCCAGCTTTGACAGGGTTCACACTCAAGTGCTCACACCCGCGTGGTAAACCCTTCACACGCTAAACTATTCACCGCCCTGGTTCCACAGTTTTCCTTTTGGAGCTACAAGCAGCGCGGACTGACTGCAGACTCACAATCCCCCTGCTTCAGACTCGTAAGTAGTGGGTATGAACCTCCACACCCATCCTGTAATGATAGAGTTTAAGGGGGAAAGTTACGTAGCCCCGCCCAAGTCATCAAACTGTTTGAGATAAGACTGTGTCAAGCGAGAGGATGGGGCAGGCTCAGAGTTGACCCCACTCGCGACTGTGGGCTCTTACAAAATCAGAAATAAGCCACGTGGGCTGGAGAGATGGCTCAGTGGTTGAGAGCACTGACTGTTCTTCCAGAGGTCCTGAGTTCAAATCCCAGCAACCACATGGTGGCTCACAACCATCTGTAATGAGGTCTAATGCCCTCTTCTGGTGTGTCTGAAGACAGCTACAGTGTACTTATATATAATAAATAAATTTTTAAAAAGAAGAAATAAGCCACGTATTTTATTGCTTCAAGAGGGAAGAACCAGGGCACAGTCACAATCTGAACAGATGGAAACCACACTCCGATAGTGTAAGTAAGTCAATGTCCGATGTCTGAGATTCCCTCACGATCTTTTGGGCACACACACGTGCACACTCGCGTGCGCACGCACGCACGCACGCACGCACGTGCGCGCGCACACACACACACACAGTTGGTTTGTCTTCTAGGCTCCCACTGGCTCTACTCCACTACTGCTACTGCTCTTGGTGATCATCCCATGGTCCTGGCGTCTCCAAAACGCTGGGTTCTTCCGCTGCGACTGGGCTGCACTTTCACTAATAACCTCTTCCAGGCTCTCTTCAGGGACTCCAGCCCTCCCACACTGTGCCCAGCCTCAGCTGCTCTCCAGGACCCCTTCATGCCTTCAAAACCAGTGGCACCCTGGTGACTCTTACACTACCAAGTTCAGCGGCCGGCAGGAGGTACAACCTTGGCTGCCTCTGGACCACATCGTCCATGAACCGACCCTGAGGAAACACTTCCCACATGATTCCACCCCAGTGATGCTGTCTCTTCTTAATCAGCTGATTCTTCAGCCCCAGCTGACCAGCGCCCATTGTCCCAGCAGAGCAAAGGTTTGACTTTAGTGGTTCTGGTCTCTTGTTAACCACAGCAGAATCTTCTGCTCCAGCTGACCAGAACCATAGATTCTTTACACAAATGGAGTCTTTGGTTCCCTCTGCAACCTTACAAGCCAGCCCTCTACACCACTCTCGACCTGCTTGTCTTCCAAGCCCGATCTTATGGAGGCATTTTCTTAATTGGGGTTCCCTCCTCCCAGATGACGTTAGCAGCCATGGACTTCCACACACCCAGCCCCGCTGTGGTCCTTCAGTAAGCAGGTAACAAGGAATACACTCCGAGCCCAGGTATCCAGGTCCTACTCTGGACATGGATGTCTTCGATGCTCCAGGGAGGTCAGCCATGAGACAGAGAGCCACATCTCATGACTGTACCAAGCGCCATGGATGCTGTATGCATGGTGGGTCATGGGTCCTTCAGCTTGCCCAACCTGGGCACGGTTCCCACCAATGGTACCGGGTCATCAACTTGCAGCATTTATTTTTGACTTTTTTTCCGTTGCTCACACAGCAGCTCACCAGCCAGACACATTTGGCTCTTTAAACTTAGCCTGGTCTATGATTCCGGCTACGGACAGGAGGGAAGGGAGACCAGTATCTGTGTTGACACAGAGGTGCCGGCTGCGTCTCTTTGATGACAGTGTTGAAACAGGTTGTAGCCAGAGGAGGCAGCCATGGGCGACAGAAGTAGGTCCTGCAGAGCAGCAGACATGAACAGGCCCAGCAAGGCCTGCAGGAGACAGGGGTGACCCGGCCTCCCTCATGTGCAGGGTGCGGCTAGCCTATACATAGCCACCCCAGGGCTTGCTGGTTGGCTTGCTGTAGCAGCCACACTAGCATTAGCCGCTCCTTCTTTACAGAGCCCTGTGCTCCACTGGAGGAGCTGAGGGACCCACGGTATCCATGTCTAGGGAAGGGAAGGGACACCTGAGCCACAGAAATCTTCAAGCAAGTGTGGTCTCGCTCTGCCTTCCTTGCCATCCTGCTGCTCCGACTTCTCCAACTTCCCCTTGGCTCTGTGCAACTCCCACGTCAGACCCAGAAGTACCAGTGTCCCCAGCCCCACTCAGGCCTTCTTCTTAGCCCATATGCACTATGGGGCCTCGGTGACTCCTGGGCACGCTCCGCCTCTTATCTCTAAGAGTCTGGGCTTCGTCTGGCCTACCCGCCAGGGACTTTGGAACCAGGAGAGGGTCTCTTGATTCCACGTATCCCTGAGCAACGCCATTGGCACTTCTTCCCCTAGCCCATTTTGAGACCCATATCCAAGACTCAGCAGCAGACAGGTTTGTTCCCTTATGGGGAAGGAGGCAGGGAGGCGGGGACAAGTGGCATCTCTATCAGCAAGAAAATTTCTGGTTTCCAGTCAGCATCCGGGTGGCTCACCTCACCTGCTACAGACAGGGCGGGGGAGAACCACCCATCCCATGGCTCAGGCGTCCGCAGTGTACAGATGCATCTGTTACTACACTGCCAAGTGAACTACACCGCCCAGCAGAAGCTGCACCCGCTGGCTGGGGGATGCGGGGTGACCGACAGCTGATTTCCCCGTTCTGTCAGGACCACTTTCTCTGTGCCGTGTCTCTTGAGAGCTTAACACACCAGCCTGAGAGCTTCTTTTTTTAGCCAGGCATGGTGGTACATGCCTGCAATCTTGGCACTCAGGAGGCTGAGACAGGAGGATTGCCATGAGTTTAGGGCCAGTCTGGAATCCATAGGGAGACTTGTTTCAACTGAAAACATCTCAGTGGAGGGATGCTAACAGTTTTTTCAGCAGCCGAGCTCCCGCATCCCCTCCTCTGCCCCCATAGGACCACGCCCACAGGGCACAGCATCAGACCCACAAATCTACCCAAGCTCCCTGGCCAGTGTGCTCCCAGGGTGCCAGGCTCCTTCCTGGAGAGGGGGTGGGGAATACAAGGTCCTCAGAGATGTCATTCACAGGCAAATGGACGAAATGCCACTCCCTGTCCCCTGACAGGAACTAATAAGGGTCATGAGGCCAGACACTGGTCTAGACTCCAATGCCCCCCATATGTCCACAGATGCATGCACACCATACCCCAGATACACACACACACACACACACACACACACACACACACGTGATCACATGCATCCCAGGTATGCACATGTATATACATAACCACACACAACCAACACACACACATGCACACTCATCTCAGTCACACATGTGTCCACATATATTCACAAGCATGCACACACATACCTCAGGCATGTACACACATCTACCTGTCAGACCCCCCACATGTACCACCAGGAAGGGACTTGGGTAGGCAGGGCTGCATTGGGGGACCTGCCTTCACAGGGCCGCACTGATAAAAGATCATAATCACATTGTAGAAACACTTTCATCTCAAGTTTCTGCCTCCCCTTCGGAGGTCGAGAGTTGGCCGGTCTGACGTACAGAAAGCTGGCGGTGGTGGAGACACTTGTCTTCCTCATCCTTCAATGGATGAGGTCTATTGACCACACCCCCCCCACACACACATTCTCTCTCTCTGCCTCTCTCATACACACACACACACATTCTCTCTCTCTCTCTCTCTCTCTCTCTCTCTCTCTCAACACACACTGCATATACACACACATGCCACACATACACACATCACACAAACATACACACCACCCAGACACAGCAAATATACGCATACACCACATATACACATCATACACACACACACACTACAAACACACCTTACAGTCTTTCTCTCTCTGTTTCTCTTTGTGTGTTTCTCACACACACACCTATACACACACATTCTCATATAATACATACTCACACACACAATACACACACCACACGTACACACCACACACTCTCTCATTCTGTCACACACACACTCACACACTCATACAATACACACACCACACTCACAGTGTCTCACACATGCACACACTCTGTCTTACACACACGCATACAACACACACACATACACACACACTCTCTCTCTTATACACACTCATACAATACACACACACCCTCTCAGACTCTCATACAATACACACACTCACAGTGTCTCACACATGCACACACTCTGTCTTACACACACGCATACAACACACACACACATACACACACACACACTCTCTCTTACACACACTCATACACACACACACTCTCTCTTACACACACTCATACAATACACACACACTCTCTCAGACTCTCATACAATACACACACTCACAGTGTCTCACACATGCACACACTCTGTCTTACACACACGCATACAACACACACACACACACACATTTAGTGACCCCACACACACTTGTGGTTCCTCCTGTCTGCCTGTGTAGTGAAAACTCTGCAGAGGATAAATTGCTCTGCCCTGTGTTCTGCCCACAGTGTTTGCAGGGTCAGGAGGGACATCCCCGGCCGGGGTGAGCTCACCGGGTAGAGAGGAGTGTCCTCCTCTGCCCCCACCCTCCTTCCATCACTCCTTCCCTTTCTCCCTTTCTCTGTCTGTCTGTCTTTCCTCGTCTCTCAGCTCCTCTAATCACCTTGCCAGCCATCCCTGGTGGCCAAGAGTTGCCACATGTGGCCAGAGGGAAACCCTGAGCTACCGAGAGAGAGAAATCACCAAGATGAGCCTGTTCCCCAGAAGTCACACAGGGCAGGGCAGGCAGCCGTCTTTGGCTCGTTTCGTCTCCAGCTTCCTTGTGAGCCTCCTGGTAAGGACCTTACCAGGTAAAGCCCCAACCAGGCTTCCACGCCAGCATCACGGTGGCCGCTCCTGAGCCCAAGCCCACCAGTAAAGAGGAGCGCATGTGTGGTCCTAGTATGTGGTCACCCCGGTGGCATGGAAGATACCCCAACTGCCAGGCCAGATGCCTCCAGCCCTGCCTGGCCCCTTCTTCATTTTGTAAATGGCCCTAAAGTCCAGTTCCCCAAGCTCAGCAGAATTCCGACAGACAGTCCTGGGTTTGTGCTGACCTGGCACATTCTTTCCGGGTTGGTTAAGCCCCTGGAAGTGGAAGAGGGAAAACCCGATCAGCAATCAGGAGCAGAGCTGCCTGCAGCCTCCCTGTCGCCCCCTCTCTCACTCAGCACAGCTGCCTCTCACTCCGCGCAGAGCTGCTGCACAGACCCTGAAGGGCTCCACTTGCCACGGACATGACCACGACTGGGAGCAGTAAATGGCGACGTGGCCCAGCAACCCCACAGCCCCGCAGCCCCGCAGCCCCGCAGCCCCACAGTACGGAGAGTTCCAAACCTCCTCACAGCCATTTCTCTTCCTGTTGCTTGCCGAGGCGGGGATGGCTGTGTGGGGAGAAGGGAGGGCCGGAACAAGTGACCCCAGATCATACCTCATAACATCACGAGAGACGGCAAGGTGTATGGGGAATCGGGGGCGGGGCAACATCCAGGGACAATTGGTGGCCTGAGGTCATGAGCCTTTGCAGATACAGATGCTGCCACCAAAGACTCCCATGTGACTGCAGAGAGTCCCTTAGTGTCCATGGCCTCAGTTCAGCTTACCAGTGGCAGAGGTTTGGATGTGATTGGAGATATATATGATATATATATATATATTCATATATATATATCCTATATATAATCCTATATATATTTATATATAGGCAAGTCTATATATTGTTCTCTAATATATATGTGATCCTGATCCTATATAAAGTTATATATAATCCTATTATATAGCATATATAATCCTATAGAGTTATATATAACCATATATAGTTATATATAATCCTATATATAGTTATATATAATCATATATGTAGTTATATATAATCTTATATATAATACAATCCTATATTTGTACAATCCTATGTATGGTTATATAATATATATTCCTATATATAGTTATACATATATATAATCCTATATATAGTTATATTATACATAATCCTATATAACTTATATATAATGCTATATATAGTTATATGATCTTATATATAGTTATATATATAAAATACCATATATAGTTTTATATATAATCCTATACTATAGTTATCTATATAATCCTAAATATTTATAATCCCATATATATTTATATATTCTTATCCACATTGGTCTCCAGTCCTCACCCCCACACACATGCTCATACAGCTCTCACATGCAGTGGTGGGTCAGCTGGGCTTCTTGGGAAGCCATCACCTGGACAGGACTGATGAGGAGTAAGCATGGGGTGAGCCGAGGTATCGGCTGAGGTGGAGAGGACAGAAGGGTGACTGACTCCTCCATCAGGAGGAGGAAAGGATGGAGCAGGTAAACACCTTGTGGGTCTCAGTTCAGTCAGAGATCCCAGGGTGGCCTCTAGGGGACCTCCTACTGGGAAGCCACAGGAGGCCCCCTGCTTCTGCCACCTTGGTCCCCAGAGACTGAGGTAGAATGTGGCAGGTCTAGAATACAAAAGCAGGCTCTGAGGGTGTGCCAAGCAGGCGTCCCTGCTCATCTGAGGGATGACAGAGTTTGCACATGGAACAGGACCCCGGCCACCACTGGAGTACGTGGTGGAACAGAACCCCTTCATCAGGACTGGGGAACTCTGAGAGAAGGAAGCTGTGCCCAGGGTCCCATGATCCTGCGAGGTTCCGACCCTTAGACCTCAGTCTCTTGAAGGTGTAACCTCCTTACAATTACAGCAAGCTGGGACTCAAGCCCGTGATAGGTGACTTTTTGGAGACACAACCCAAAACGCAGCAGGGTTAGAGCTACGAAGCACAAAGCAGAAAAGTGCACCATAGAAATGGTTCAGTCCCCTCCAGGAGAGGGTCACACACCTCCTCCAGTCAACACGTGACCGGGTACCCGTGTCACCCTCGTCCTCCCCAGAGCAGGCCACAGCGCGGAGTGTGAAAGGAGATGTTTCTTCCTTTGATAGACTTCTGGTTCATGGTATTCAATCACTGGCAAAGGTTTGCTGGGCCCCATCTCCAGCCTGACAGGGAGACAAACCGTTTGCTAGCCAGGGACATGGCTCCAGCTGCCTCAGAACACTGACCAGAGTGGGCCCAGGAAGAGAGCAGAGCAGTTTCTCTCCACCCTTGGGTCTCTGTCTCTCCATAGCCATTTGACTCTCTTCTCTTTCTGTCTCTCTGCATCTCTGTCTCTCTCTCTCCTTCTCCCCATCTCTTCCTCCTCTCTGTCTCACTTCCCCCTCTTTCTGTCTGTCTTTCTCTGTCTCTTTGTCTTCACTTTTTCTCCTGTCTCTGTCTCTGTCTGCCTGTCTGTCTCTCTTTGTGTGTTTGTCTGTCTTTCTCTGTCTCTTTGTCTTCACTTTTTCTCCTGTCTTTGTCTGTCTCTGTCTCTGTCTGCCTACCTGTCTGTCTGTCTGCCTGTCTGTCTCTCTGTCTGTCTGTCTTTCTCTGTCTCTTTGTCTTGACTTTTTCTCCTGTCTCTGTCTGTCTGTGTCTGTCTCTCTGTCTGTCTGTCTTTCTCTGTCTCTTTGTCTTGACTTTTTCTCCTGTCTCTGTCTGTCTGTGTCTGTCTCTCTGTCTGTCTTTCTCTGTCTCTTTGTCTTGACTTTTTCTCCTGTCTGTCTCTGTCTGTCTTTCTCTGTCTCTTTGTCTTGACTTTTCTCCTGTCTGTCTCTATCTGTCTGTGTCTGTCTTTCTCTGTCTCTTTGTCTTGACTTTTCTCCTGTCTCTGTCTTTCTGTCTGTCTCTCTCTCTCTCTCTCTTTCTCTCTCTCTCTCTCTCTGCCTCTTCCTCCTCTCTCTCTGTATCTCTGCTTCTCTCCAGTCCACACAGGTGTCCCCCCACACAGTCTCTCACACGCCCTCTTGTTCCCTTTCATGAGAGTGTGACATACACGCAGACAACAAAGGCCTCTGTCTCTAGCTTGCCTTGGGGGTTTCCCCTAATTCCCTAGACCTTTCCCGTTTATTTCCTGTCCTTGGGAAAAGGAACTTTTTAAATCCTTTTGGGGTTTCTCATTAAGACCCTGACAAATGAGAACTAAGGAGGCCCCAAAGCCCACCACATCACCAAATATGGGCTAAGAATGCACCCCTCCCCCTCCCCCATCTCCCATAAGTCATAGTCACAGACCTACCTATGGCCTACAGGCTGCTTCTCAGGACAGCCTCGCCCAGATCCTAACAAATACTAAATTGGCCAGTGTGGCCACACAGGCTTCCCGGTGAAACCCAAGAAGCCAATGGGTTAACCCTTCAAAACAATGCCCAGCTTTCTTTCAAGCCGCCAGCCTGTCCCAGGCGCCCTGCCTGGGCCTGATTGACAAGGCCCTTGGGAGCCACAGGGTGAGGCCCTGTCAGGCGCTGGCCTTTTCTGGGGCTTAGAGGCCCCAACAGATCATCCTGATGGGGCAGTGGGGACCCATCTTTCAGCCTCCCCTGTCAGAATTCCTGCCTCCTCCTTGGGACACCAGCAAAGGGGCCAGGAGGAAGAAGTCCATCCAGTTGTGTGGCCAGCCACGAGGTCACCCTTACAGCCAGCCTGTGTCTTTGTGCGGCACACAGCACCTGGGCTGTCCCTCACTGTCCCGTCAACAGTGCTCCATGGTGGAAATCTGGGCCTGAGCAGCACGTCAAGAGCTTGGCCAGCTCACTGCACAGGGTTGTGGCTCTCCTCCCTGCAGTGGCCTCAGTTGGTCTAGCGTACCTAGGTGAGCAATGACCCTAGAGCACCAGCCAGTGCCAGGCTAGAGATGCAGAGCACCTTTCCCGGGACTTGAGTCAAGTCTGTTTACCTCAGAACTGTAGTTTCCATCCCAGCTTCAACCCACTAAGAAGTCCTACGTTCTTCTCAGGAGTCTTTCCAGCAGCCATAGAGCCTGGGCTCTATCTAGAACCTTCCAAAGGTCTAGAAATGGAAGAGGGGAAACAGACCCAGCCGTTCTAAGCCTATTCCCTGCTTTCCTGTCTTTAGACACACACACACACACACACACACACACACACACACACACACACACACACACACACACACACACACACACACACCTGCTAGCCACGATGCGGAGAGGCAGTCTCCAGCTGCTGAGCCAATCCCGGCCATTGTTACATTGTTACAACTGACCTTTTCAACTGCTACATTTTCAGCGAGGCAGAGCTGTTCCCTCTTGAAGGGTGGATGGGACCAGAGAGGCTTTGCTTTTCCAGCCTTGGGTCTGCTGAAAGCAAGAGCCCCCTACAGTCCATGACTAGTGAAGACCTGGGCCCAGAGCTGAACAGGAAAGGACCCTGGGAATGGATAGAGGCCTAACCTGGACTACTGAGTGTGTTCCAAGTCCTTCTGGGGAGCTTGGTGAAACTCTATGCCAAACTAAAAGTAGAAAGAAGGCTGGGGAGTAGTGAGGTGCTTGCTTAGCATCTGTGAGGCCCTAGGTTCCTTTCCCAGCATTGCATGCATTTGCGTACATGTGCATGCTCTCTCTCACACACATGTGTGCTCTCACACACATACATGCACACATGCATGCATGCACACACAGGCATATGTGCCTGCTCATGCACACATGCACATGTACACACACATAGATGGTGTGCAGAACACTTTCTTTCATTGCGTCCACACAGTGAACAGCTTGAACCATGGCTTATAGCGTTTCTTTCCCATCATTCTACCTTCCCCAAACCTCATCCCATCCAAACCACATAATCGAGTGTGCCAAATTCCTCCCTATGGATTATGGGCTCCAGAGACTCAGTCCAGGCTGGCCCAGGAGAAATCAGATTCTGCTCCCCAGGGTTTGGAATTGAAGCGAAGAGAGAACATTAATCTACTGTTGGCTTGTTGGATACATACACTGTCCTGAATGCATTTCCCCAGACACAGAACACCAAAAGAAGAGAAAGACAGAGGGAGACACAGAAAGGGAGGGAGAGGTGGAGACAGAGAGAGGTGGGAGAAAGGAGAGAGGAAGAAGAGGGGGAGGAAAAGAGGTCAAAAGAGAAGAGAAAGAGAAGCAGAAAAGGAGAGAAAGAAGAGAAGGGGAGGGGAGGGGAGGGAGGAAGAAAACATTCCAGGCAGCAGGACTGGCCAGTGCAAAGGTCCGGGGGCAGGCTCTGTGACTGAGAACGAAAGCCAGCCTGAGTGGCTAGAGAGAGTGAGCAAAGAGAACATTCTAGAATCTCTAGAATCAAACTGGGGGTTGGGTGGTGACAGTGGGGCTGGAGGGGCTGGAGGAACTTAGAGCATAGAGGTCCTTGCCAACTCTCTCTCTCTCTCTCTCTCTCTCTCTCTCTCTCTCTCTCTCTCTCTCTCTCTGTGTGTGTGTGTGTGTGTGTGTGTGTGTGTGTGTGTGTGATTTACTTGGGTCCAACCATGTTGAGGGACAGAGGTTAAGTAAATGACCAAAGGTCACCCAGCTACAACATGGGAGGTCTGAGGCTTGACCACAGGACACTGGACCCCCCACAGTGCCACAAGACCCCACATAGCACCCTCTCCTTTGGCTGGAAGAAACTTAGCAGCCTAAATCACAGTCATTGTCATAGAGTGGTGATTGTTTTCCCAGCACAGCAAGGGGGTGGGGTGATGCCCCTCCCCCCCACAGCTGCATAGAATGCATGGACTCGCCAACTCCACAAGCATTTACCTTTTTCCATGATTTTGCTCCTAGGTGTATGTGTGAGGAGACACTATGCCCAGACTAGAGTTCCCTGATGGCACATGGCACTGGGCATCTCTCACACTGGCCCATTCCGGCACAAAGGGCGGGGTGTCCATCTGTCTGTACAGTGTCACAGAGAGCACAGACAGTGTCTAGCATTGCTCATAGGGATCTGTGCCCTGTTGGAAAGTTGACGGACTCTGGAAATGTGATGGCGGTGACAGTGGCGCTGATCTGAGTGTGTTTCAAGCACTGGGTCATTTCTTTTCCGATTTGATAGCAGGGAAGAAAGAGGAAGTCCATGGGCTGCACCAAGCTCCTTCAGGTCGTACGACTGGATCTAATTTTGTCATCTCTGAACCTGCCCTTCCTCCCTGCCTTCTGATACGTAAATCAGGAATTTACCTTAAGGAAAACGTCTCGGGAGGGCTGCCAGTACCTACCCTGTGCGTCAGAGTCAGCCACCAGCACAACGCACAGAATCGGCTGAGCCCTCTCTCCATTCTGCAAAACAGAACATGAGGAGGAGTCCTCATCTGCACCTCCGAAACCACCTCTAAACGCACAGGCACCTGACGGAACTGACACGCAGCCCTCCATGGAAGCTCGAAGCACGTGAACTAATAACAATTACTCGTCGCCGGGTCAACTTTTACAGACACATTTGGACTGCATTTCAGGCAATTTTATGGGCAAATGCTATTTTGAGCGGTTCCCAAATTCCCAAATTGCACGTGAAGCGTCTCCAGGGCAAAACATGTGGCCTTTCCAGCTTGCGGCTCTTACACATAAATCTGAAACCATCAAAGACAAAAAAAAAAAAAAAAAAAAAAAAATTTAAAAAAAAAAAAAAAAAAAAAGGAGTTCAGTGCAAACCCTGATACACCCTCCTACAGGGCCAGGCAGTGCCCAGCTGTTGTGTCCTCAAGCTGAATCGATGAGGAGGGGGAGGCTCAGGCCAGGGCACTCTGGGGGAGGGAGAGAAGGAAGGGCAGGGAGGAAGGGATGGGTTTTCTGGGAGGAGCACAAACTCCTCTGTTTCTGAAGAACCCCTGCCTCCTCCTGCAAGGCTGTGGGCCATGCCAAGCTCTCCCCTGACATAGCGGCGGCATGCGTCTGCAAGGCCAGTCGAGCTTCCTGTAGCCTTGGCTTGCAGAGTTGTGCGGTGCCACTCCTCCATCATTTTTGGCTCCACCATACAGTTTCGGGGATTCCATTGCTCCAGAATGAAGACCAAGCCTCGTGGGACTCAGAGACATCTTCTGATGATCACCTGAGCCTCTCCTAGGTGTCCCTACCTCCCTGCACACACAGGCTTCCATGGTTCTGCCTCCTGCCCCAGGACATTTGCACGTGATGCCCTCCAACCTGGAAAGTTCTCGAATTTCTCCTTCCTCTCTCAGTCTGTCTGTCACCTGCCCCTCCCCCTCCATCCCATTTACCTGTCACCTCCACGGACAGTGCACCTGAGGAGCAGGTAAGACCAGGTTTCCGGTGGCGTCTCCTCCAGACTGTATGCCTCTCATCTGCCTGTAAGATGGACTAGCATCTAATGGGGACATCTGGGGCCCCGGATCACCACGGTTTCTTTGGTCCCTAAGCTAGCCCAGGCTCCCGTCCGGCTTCTGCTGATCTGCTCCTGTGTGAGCACACACTTCCGCCTCTGTCCCTGGCTCCTGCTGAGGATCTGGGGTGAACTCTTAAGGGATAGCTCTGCCTTTTAAACCCAGGTCACCCAGAGTCAGTCATTCACTCAGCCATCTGTTTATTCAGAGTTCAATGTACCCAGCCCTGTAGCCCAGACGTAGAAGGAAACTCACACTTTGTTCTTGGGGAGCCTCTCATTTGATCAGAAACCACACAGCAAAAATGGTAATGAGCACGGATGGGGGAGAACTTAGGGCTTCACTGGTGGTGTGGGTCACAGATGCTCCATGGTCAGGCTCCTGTGCGCTCTCTCTCTCTCTCTCTCTCTCTCTCTCACACACACACACACACACACACACACACACGAACTGAACACACACATACACACCCACAAACATATACATACATGCACACACAATGCACATGCATACATACAGCTGTGCACACGGACACACACATGTACATGCGCACACAAACATACATGCACATGCACACATTAATGTACACAATACAGCTGTGGACATGTGCGCACACACATGTATACACACGATACAGATGTGCACACATGCACATGCACGCACACATACACAGCTGTGGATACATGTATGCATATAATACACATACACACATGCATACATATACAGCTGTGGGCACATATATGCACACATGTATATACACAATACACATGCACACACATATACATGCTCACACAAACACACACGTGCACACATATATGCACACATATATACACAATACACATGCACACACATGCATGCACACGCGAACACACACATGTACACATACTCACAGCTCGCACACCCCCAGGGTCAGTGGGACCTTCTGAGTACCTGCAGCCGGTTGTCTCTCTTTACTCTCTTGGCTTCTTAGGGGCACAGTTCTGAGACCCGGGGTGCCCAGCCTATCGTTCTGACAGAGCTTTGTCCTTTCTGTGCCATCCATGTGGACAGCAGATGGAACCTGGATGCCAGGCAAGCACTCCGGCTCCACCTTCCAACTTATCAAAGGACGTGATCCCACTCCCCCACACATGTGTTCAGTTGTGTGACTAGGGTGGGACAGTGCCTGCTGAGTCATGGTTTTAATGTCCCCCACCTCGCCCAGAAAAACTGAGCATCTAGGGGAGGAGCCAAAGGCTCTAGATGACCTCGTAACCAGACTATAAACTCAGGGCTATTGGTCCAAAGCTAAGGGGTGCTGGCTGAGCCTGTTAACCACCATGGCGACAGGTTATGCTTAGATAGGCTAGAAGCATCTGGCAGGCTCAAGCCGGGGCTTGACGTCCCTCCCCTGCATGCGTGCTCAGTGCTAGACACGTAGTAGACACCAGCATAAGAGCTGCTGATTGATTTGCTCATCAATTGTGACAAAGCCATTGCCTCAGAATTCCTCCTTTGATACAAGTTAGGGCATAGGATCCCTGACTCTGTGGTAATGGTGATGGGATGGCGAGGATGTGCAACTCCCGTCCCCCAACCTTGCTAAAACTGTGGAAAGCTACAGGGCCAAATGCCTGTGGGACATCCACAGCCTGCAGAGGGCCACCTTCCAGGGAGACAGACACACACGGACACAGGAGTGGTAGGCTCACCCCTCAGATTCTCACTGGATACCGCAGTAATGGCTCACAGACCACTGGCCTCACGGTAGACATTGATAGTGTGTGTGTGCGCCTGTGTATTCCTGAGCAGACAGACACATTCTCGGCAGTGCTGACACTCCATGGCGGGGAACCAAGGGCCCCAGGCAGAGGAGGAGACAGGCTTTGTGGCCTGTTGATGTCCCTAATCAGGCTGATGGGAAAGACATGGTCAGCTGTCACTCAGACCTGCTATCCCCACCCCTCCACCTTGCTCTGCTGTGGGATCTAAGCTTAGACTCAGGACAAAGGAATGTCTCCAGAGGGAGGAGAGAGAGGTGATGTAAGAGACAGACAGCGTTATGGCAGAAGACAGACAGACAGACAGACAGACAGACAGATGGCGGGAAGAAGGGGAACTCATGCTATGCAGCCTGGAAGACCAACCATGGAGCAGCAAACTTCTTAGGGCACTTTTAGAAAACACTGAAATTTATCCTGGGGAGTCTGCCCTCCACCATGAACCGTGATCCCGTTGACCTGGGTGGGTGGGAGCTCCAAGGAGATTCTGTTGCCTCAAGTGGGAAGCCAGAGCTTCTGCCCACTCTGCCTTCTGTCTCTGCACCTCCACTTCTTCAGGGGCCTCTTCTCTCCCCAAGGGCTCAGCTCATCACAGTGGCCTTGCCCTGCAGGGCAGAGGGTGGCCTGTGTTCCTTCTCTCTGCATACCCGACCTCTCTCCATGCCTCAGCTCCCGACTGACTGAGATTCCCCCGTTAGAACCAACAACCAACAGGTGCGGATGGGACCGTGCACTGTGGAGGGTCTGGACTGCAGAGACCGGAATGCCCAAGGCCTGTCCTGACATGGACAGACCTTCTACCCTCTCAACCAGCTCCTGTATCTAGGCATCATGGCCTGCAAGATATGTGTGCATGGACCATCCCCACCTATGTCCTGAGCGCTGTCCATCAGGGCAGTGTGAAGAAGCACAATGGTGGTGGTGATGATGATGATGGTGGTGGTGGTGGTGGTGGTGGTGGTGGTGGTGGTGATGGTGATGATGGTGGTGGTGATGGTGATGATGGTGGTGATGATGTGGTGGTGATGGTGGTGGTGGTGGTGATGATGATGGTGGTGATGATGATGATGGTGGTGATGGTGGTGGTGGTGTGGTGGTAATGATGATGGTGGTGATGGTGGTGGTGGTGGTGATGGTGGTGGTGATGGAGATGAAGATGGTGATGAAGATGGTGATGGTGGTGATGATGATGGTGGTGATGGTGGTGGTGATGACAATGTTCTAAATTAACTCATCTAAGATTCCAGAGACCAGGCACTCATTACCCTGGTGCTTCAGAGCAGTGCATCACAGCATGGACTGCAATACACAACGGTGGCTGACCAGAGGCAGGTTTTAAATGCAAGCCTTCGAGTCCAGAGCCACGGGCGCATCTCCCTCACGCGGGCTGCACGCCTGTTGAAAGCTAGTTGCAAACAGGCCACTGGATTTATGTGGACACGGACCCTTCTTTACATGCCCGAATAAAATTAGAAGATTTTACAGTTAATTTAGCCCATTGGACCGTTACACTGCTTAATCCAAATCAGCCGCCCACTTGATCTCTCATGAAATCGACTGGCACTGTTGTTATTTGGCTGAGCGTGAGGAGGAAACCCTTCCCGTGCAGCCTCGTAGCCAAAGCAGCTGACGACGTTCTGCCATCTGCAGTTACTCAGCGGAAAATGTGTTATCTCTGAAAGGACCCTGTGAAGCCAGTCAGCTCTTGATCACCAAGGGCACTGCAGGAACAGAGTAAGAAGCCTCACCTGCCTCCCGGCCATGCGTGTTTCCCTTGCAAGCTGCATTGCAATGGCTGACCCAGCCTGCCTGTCTTCCTCACATAGCGTATGGGGTAACCAGGGTCTTAGGAGGGGTGCCCACTGTGAGCACACAGGTTACTTGGCCCTTGAGCCCAACTATCTTCTGAAGATTTCAGAGCAGTGGCCATGGGGCTGAGAGAATCCCAGGGGAGGTCAAGGGTGGTGGCTGGACCTGACTCGGGTGCTCCTGTGTCGAAGGTGGAAATCAAAGCCTTGCGGGTAGGGAACAGAAATCATATTATTACATCTTATGCTAGTTCTCTCTCTCTCTCTCTCTCTCTCTCTCTCTCTCTCTCTCTCTCTCTGGGGGTGTCTATGTCTCTTTGTGTGTCAGTGTGTGTGTCTGTGTGTCCATGCGTGTCTCTGTGTCTATGTGTCTTGTGTCTCTGTGTGTGTGTCTCTGTGTCTATGTCTCTTTGTGTGTCTGTGTGTGCTGTGTGTGTCTGTCTGTGTGTGTCTGTGTATGTCTGTGTGTGTATGTGTCTGTGTGTGTCTTGTGTGTCTCTGTGTGTTTGTGTGTGTCTGTGTATATATCTCTGTGTATATGTGTCTGTGTGTGTCTTGTGTGTCTCTGTGTGTGTTGTGTGTGTGTGTATATATCTCTGTGTATGTGTGTCTGTGTGTGTGTCTGTGTGTCTTGTGTGTGTGTGTCTCTGTGTGTGTCTGTGTGTTGTGTCTCTGTCTGTGTGTGTTATGTCTCTGTCTGTGTCTGTGTGTGTTTCCCTGTGTCTTGTGTATGTGTCTGTGTGTGTCTCTGTATGTGTCTGTGTGTGTATCTCTGTGTGTGTCTGTGTGTCTTGTGTGCCTTGTGTGTCTCTGTGTGTATATGTCTCTCTGTGTGTGTGTGTGTGTGTGTGTGTGTGTGTGTGTGTGTGAGAGAGAGAGAGAGAGAGAGAGAGAGAGAGAGAGAGAGAGAGAGAGAGAGAGAATCCAGTTTGGCTGGTAGATATCATCAGTTTTCTCATTGCTGAGACCAGAGGCCCAAGAGAAGGCACAGGAGAATGCACCTGCACTGGCTTTAGGGGATACGGTCCCTCAAGGCATCTGTCACAGCACAAGCTCACCTCAGGGCTTACTCATATCTTAGGACCCAGTGTTTGAACACACAACCCCATGCACTCCTTTCTTATCCACAACCCCGAGGAACCTGAGTCCCGGGGAAATCTGGGTCTCTACAGAGTTGGAAACCGGTATGGCTGTGTTTCCCAGGAAGGCATGGCAGGGAAACTGAAGCCAAGGGTGTGGGCCGTGAGCTGAGCACAGAACGGTTACTCTCTCCACATCCCATCATTTCTGTATCGTGGGTATTTACATATTTATTCAAATTCCACATCTGGGCAGGCAGTCCTGAGCATCACCAAGAGTCAAAGTGTGGAATCACAGCTCTGACTAAAGGGTCAGGTTCCAGCAGCCATGGATGAGGTGGTGGCTGGCCTTTACCAAGACTCCCAAAGGTAAAGCAAGTGTGTTCCTCCTCCTTGGTACTTATATCTTTGTTGCAGAGTGTCGGGATTGGGCTCCTAAGGAAGATCAGAAAGCTGCAATCTGTGAGGATGAGCCCTGGGAGGGCTTCATCCTGCTCACCGGTGCCTGCTGTCTCCAGCTGCTGTCTCCTAGGGCTGTGCCTTCTCTGCCACGCCCTCACATTGCAGCAGAAACACCGTCCTGGCCTTTAAGCCCCTTTGTTTTGGACTCTGGAGACTTATCTCTTCATTGGTTGTCTTCTGTTACTGTTCTCTGTGGCCACATCAGTGAGGAGCAGGTCACAGAGTTAGGGGACAGAACACCTCATAAGTGGCTTCCCTGGTGTCTCTACAACCATGGGGCCAGGACCCTCATTTTGGAGTCCATGATGTAGACATCATTGGATATGGTGCCATGGGGGGAATATGGGCTCCATGTTGCCTAATTTGGTATGTTTAAAACAGGAAATTCCTTTTGTGAGGGGAAAACACGGAGCTCCCGAAAGTCCGTCACTTTGGATGACTGTCAGACCAACTGGAATGGAAAAGCAATAGGCAGAAGAGAAACTCTGTACTCTGCAGATACAGCAGGGGAGCTGAGGGAAAGGCCTGGAGAAGCCTCCAGGCTGAAGGGCACTAAGTGGGGCCTGGGGCTGGGTCTCAGCTGGTAGAGCTTGTCTAGCGTTCATGACGCCCTGGTTCCAGCCCTAGTTCCATGTAGACCAGGCACTCAGGAGGTGGAAACAGAAGATCAGAAGATCAAGGCCAGCCTGAGCTACGTGAGACTCAGTTGAGGGACGGAGGGAGAAAGAGAGCCTCAGAGAGAGACAGAGAGACAGAGAAAGAGACACAGACAGAGAGACAAAGATACAGAGAGACAGACAGACAGACAGACAGACAGGAGTAACCAGCTATATGAAATGTTCCAGGAATCGGGACCTGCTCTGGCAAACCTGATGAGAGCAGTTGGGAGCAGGGGTGAGCTTAACATGGCTGTGCGGCTGGAGGGTCAGGAGGCTCGCAGGACACCTGCTAACGTGTTGCTCAGAGGCTGAGGGCTTCCTCCTCCGGTCCCTGCTAAGCTCAGCAAACAGGACGGTGACGCTTACAAAAGACAAAGGGACAGAGAGCAAATGTAGCTCGAAGGTCCCTATAACTGTTCCGGTGACAGAAAGAAGGGACACGGGACAATGTTAAGGCTTGGATTTGTTTTTCCTGTGTCCAATGGTTTTTGAAATAATAATAATAATAATAATAATAATAATAATAATAATAATAATAATAATACCTAAGAAAAGCAAATCAAATAGAATGAATGAGCTAAGCTCTTCTCTGCAGATCCTGGTCCGAGGATGCCCAATAAGCTGGCATTTATTGGTGGGCATAGCCCGGTCACTCCTAGGTCCTTGGTCTTATCCATCTGGCCAGGTTTTTCTCCTGGTCCTGGGAAGAGAGCAAGGAGACACGGAAACCAAGCAGAAGGTGTAGGCTGGGGCTCCTCACAGGACAGTAGGATGATGTCCAGCCATCATGGGCTGGGGAAGAGCTATGCAGGCCATCCAGCAGCCGGGGAGGCCCTGGGGGCAGCCTCTGCTATGATAGGGTTAGGACTGGAAGCCCACATGGCCAGCATGTGGTGACGCTCAGGAATGCATGGTGGAAGCTTGAGGCCACACTCCAGACACAGACTATTCCGACCTAACGATTCCACTGGGTGCCAAGCGCTCACACACGACTTGCTTTCACTTCATTGAGAGCGGCATCAAAAACCGAGGCCCTCCTCCATGCCCAGGTGCTATCCTGTCCGGCTTGGCTCTGAGCGCCAGCTGCTTCTGAGCAATTATGTACCAGCCCAGGGTGATGTGGATGTCCATCTGCCCATTTCACAGATGAGGATTCAGAGGCACTAAACAGTCAGGGCCCTGATGAAAACTGTGGGAACCGTGTCCCCAGAAAGACACAGATAGGGTCTTTGAGAGTGTGAGCAGGGGTAAATGGCACCACGTGGTTTCCCATGGGCCCTGGCACTGGAGCACATGCCCCAGTGGGGATTTGAACACCAACACACAGGAGCATAGAGCAGGCTGGGATGCTGCTGTTGTTGCTGCTGCTGCTGGCCCAGAGGTTGAAAGGTTGACAGAGGCAAGAAAATCTTCCTGCAAAGGTTTTGATGGAGCCCACCCTGCAGGAAGCCCAGAGTCCTCCCGAGCTTTTAGCTGTCATCTGGGGAACAATGCACACTGTGTCTGCTCATCCTCCACTCCAGCCCCCAGAACAGAGCCATGGACCCCACAGGAAGAAGAAACACAAGTCCAAGGGTCTTTCTTTCCCCACCTCGCTCCCCTTGGGGCATCATTAAATAAATCACACACCGGGTCATCCGGGCACTCCCACATCTGACTATTTGACGGACAGCTGTGTGCAGAGGGGCAGATGCCTTGGGGGCCCGTGCCTGCAGGACAGGACAGGATGGCCAGCCACCGTGGCCCCACTTGGTGCCTGAATCAGATACTTGATCAAATTAGCACAGCTGTGCAAATCATGGCCTGAAACCCGATGACCAGGTCTGCGAGAGACCAGGGACACCGCACAAGAGAGGACCTGTGGAAGGAAGGAAAACATTCCTAGAAACAAAGGCTTTCTCTCTGGGCCCCCTTCTGCCTTCCCAGGGAAGAAGGAGCTGCAAGGGCCAGGAAGCGGGTCAGGAAGGCAGATGGGGCTTCCCTTGAGCCGGCACCTCCTCCTCCTCGAGCACCACCCCCAGCGATCCAGGCTGTCTGGTTCCCAGGCCCAGGCAGCCCAGTGAACAGCAATCCAAGCCCACCATGTGCAGTGTTGCCGTTCTTTGCCATAAAGTGGCTGGGATCTGGACCTGTGGGGTTTCTGTCCAGTGATAAACAAGCCCCCTTAAATCCTCTCGCAAGGAATGCTGGGAAGGCGTGCTCTAGCCGGACATCCAAGAGCGGCCAGTGGCTGTTTTTTTTTTTGTTTGTTTGTTTGTTTGTTTGTTTGTTTTTTGTTTTGTTTTTTTTTTTTTTTTTTTTTTTTTTTTTTTTTTTTTTTTTTTTGTGCAGTGGCAGTGGTGGTCTAGAAACGTAAGGGCTGCTGGAACTTTCTGGCTGAAGCCAGCTGTATTAAAACAGCAGCCCTGATGGTGACACACAGCTAAAAGTCAGTTATGGCAGGGGTGGAGGGCATGGAACTCCTTGGGGAGTGGAGATGTGGCTGACAGAGTGAGTTCTATGAATGGCACACAGCAGATATCCTCTCAACCAAGGCCTGGGTACACTACCAGTCAGCCGTGGATGCGCACGGTGGCCAGGTAACAGATTCCAGTAGATGGTCCGGGTGTGAGTTGGGGAGGGAGAGGGAGGAGCTGTACATCTAGGTGACTGCACAGAAGGGGAGCCATATTCTTTGAGGTGGAAAATGATCCAGCTCAGGTGCTTCAAGAAGAATGGCAGTGAGGGACACTCAGCCCAACCTGATGAGACCGTGACACAGAAACCAATGTCTATTATCACCCGGGTTCGAGGAGACACTGTCCCAGTCAAACGTGCAGTCTCCCCTGACGCCAGTCCAGCAACACGGTGCCCTGTGCTGCTGAGGTCATCAAGGGTCACTGCCAAGGGCACTGTCAGCGGTGTCCCTGCGCCATCCCCATGGCCGCCATCCTGCCGGGGCTACATACAATCTACATGCGTACCTCTGTCTCTCTCACTCCTTCCTCCCTACACACTTGGGCAGGGGAGAGAAACTTTCCGAGACCCAGCTTGGGGTCAGTCAAGTCACTTAGAGTTATACGCAGCCCTAATCCACCACAGGACAGGATCTCTCCTCTGCTGCATCATGGCAGAGAAGACAGTGTGTGGCTCAGGCTGGTCTCGAACTCATGACCCTCTTGCCTCTGCCTCCTTCAGTAAATCCTATCGGCGTGCGCCACCACAACTGGCGAGAAATAACAGCTTCAGTGTCTGAGATCCTGTTAGACACAGGTTCAGCGAGAGTATGAATGTCCTTGACTTCCCCTCCCTGTCCCTACACCACAGTGCAGAGGTGGGAGCCCATCACTGTTCCTCTGAGCCTAAAGGAAAATGAGTCCTTTTACCAAACTCCACTCCAGGACACCTCTGCGACTGCCTTCACTGTAGATAGGACACCAGGTTCAAATCCAATCATCGACCCTTACAAGTTCTGAAGGAAGGGCTGAGGACTGCTGCCCACGCAAGGATCTATGTTACCCCTGCTGGAGAGGGCCAAGGGTGACCCATATTGCATCCTGGAAAGACGCCTAGATACCCATGCACTGCAGTCAAAACAGATTGAGAGCCAGGGTGTCAGAGGCCAGTGCGGTCTCCCTCCGAACACTGCCTGTGGGAGAAATGGCTGACATCCATCAGCCTCCCCCAGAGGTTTCTGGCCCTGTGCAGCCTGGGTGGGGCCAACACCTTTGCCTCCATGTCCCATGAACCTCCAGCTGCACACACAGCCCCACCCAGTTCACTGTAAGGGACACAACAGTGACAGCTCTTGGCAGAGGTTATAAGAGAAGCATCTTTGCATGTTGCCTCTCCGCCTCTGTCCTGGGGTCTGGGGAAGCACCAGCCTGTTTCTATGGCAGCAGACAGGAAGCAGAGAGAGAGAGAGAGAGAGAGAGAGAGAAAGAGAGAGAGAGAGAGAGAGAGAGAGAGAGAGAGAGAGAGAGCGCTAGATCTGACAGAGGGTGGGTACCACTGCCAAAGGCCTGCTTCTAGGGACCTGGTTCCATCAGCCAGGCCCCATGTCCTAAGGGCTCTGCAACCTTGAAGACTGTGCTTCACACGGGGACCAAGCATTCAAATGATGACCCTGTGAGGAGCACATAAGCCTGTGGCAAACATTCCAGAAATCAAGCTGTAGCAGCTTCCCAAACTCCCTCAGAGGAAGCTGTGTTTGTTTATTTGGATTCTGACTGACAGAACTCGGCGAGCATGGGCTCCACACGGGGAGAATCTTCCTTTTGCTTTTGATCTAGATGAAGGTGGAGGCCCAGGGGGAGGGCGAAGGGCAGAAACGCAGGGCAATCGTGTTCTCTCTGCAATCATCCGAGAGGCAGAAGCAGCCCCACTGCGGTACTCTGGGAACCTCTGGGTGTTGCCAGAGGTGATTGCCTTGGCAAACACATCTTTCCCCAACTTTACAGGAAAATCGGTCCCGGGGAAATGAAAAAGAACCTTCCTTCTTGACTGGATTGGAGTCACCTCCCACACCTTCCTCCCCACACCCTTGGGTTAGGGTGCTGTCAAATGCCCACATTTTGTTTGAAGCTTGGAAAAGAAGTTCCATGGCAGAGAAAGGGACAGCCTGACTCACTGCCCTTGAATCAGCTCTCACAGAGATGGCTACCACACCCTTCACCCTGAGGGGTGTCCGAGGACTGTGGTGGGACCTGGGGCACAGGTGGCATTCAGCTGACAAAATCAGCCTGCGGCCAAACTGACTCATCTCTGGGACTCCCTAGGGCATTAAGGTGTGAGGTGGCCTGATGTGACTCCACCCAGGCCTTGACCATCCACCTCTCTCCCCACCATGGCGCATACCTGACAAATAGGCTTTTCTTCCCTCTCACCCCACAGGGAGCTCACCTCTCTTCTAAGCCAAGCTCGACCATCACCCCTGCACCTGAGCCCTCTGGACCGAAATGGGCAAAGCGACGGCGCACAGTAGGGACTTTTGCACTCTGGAGGGTACATTCCTGTGAAAGGGGATGGCTGCTGCTGCCCTCCTCTAGGCCACTGTCGGCCTCTGCAATGCCCAACTTCAACAGGATCTCTTAATGGACCAAGAGAAGCTGGTGGCATGGACTTTAAAATAAAATACACACGTTTGAGTGTTGGACAGCCATTAAAAATTATGATGGGAGGGGGCGGGGCATGATCCAGCTCCCAAGCCACTGCTAACACCCTCTGTTCTGGAATCTTGGTACGTCAACAATCTCACTGCACCTCTGAACTACAGGCCTGAGTTCCCACGGGCGAAGATATAGAAGCCACCCTCGGGCAGAAGTGACAGGTGACGTCTTTTTGTTTAAACTCAGTGCACCTTGATAACCACGCGCCCATTTTCATGAAAGCACTAGGCCCCACTCTCGGCAGTTGAGCTTCAAAGCCTGAGGAGGCGGCAGGCAGGGGCCTGCACAGTCTCACACACTCTTCTCGTGCTGTTACCAGCGAGCATTGGTTTACACAAGCCCCCCCGGCTCAATGAGGGCGTCTGAGGAGTGTCACTGTAAGTGCTCTGTGGAAGAGACGGTTTATTGGCTGGCCAAGCCCTGCACATTCATCACAGAATATGAGACTTTGCAAGATGGTTTCAAACCCTCCTTTAAACTCCATCAGCCTTAAAACTCACACAGGTAACTTCAGGAAGGAAGAGAGCTTTGGGGCACTTGATAGCTGGTATTGACAGGTTTTGTTTTGTTTTATTTTATTTTGCATGAGGTTGACAGGGCTGGGAGATGAGGAGTTGGAAGCACCGGGAGACACACTCCATCCAACCTCCAGCCGGGAGAGGCTTCTGGAAGATCTCAGGTGTTTGCAAGCGGAAAAGCTGCGGGCTGTAAGATCAGAGCGCCAGCAAGCAGGGGGCTCCCGAGGTATCGTCCTTATGGGCACACTCCTGCCATGCCCGCCTGCCTGGGATGTTCCTGTTTTCTCATGAGAATCCCCTGTCCCCTGCTGTCAGAGACCTGCTGTCCTAGTACCCAGAGATTGAGGCAGGAGGATACAATCTTTAATGCCTGCCTGGGCTACACAGTGAGTCCAAAATCAGCCTGGGAAATTTAGTCAGACTTTGTCTCAAAACGAAAAGCAAAACGTAGCCTGTGGGGCAGCTCAGCGCTGGACTGCCTGACCAATATGCACGAGGTCCCGAGTTCAATTCCCTGCACTATCTTTAAAAACAGACGAAGTCCAAGTCACTCAGTGCCAGGTTAGCAAGGCTATTTTACCACACCCACTATCAGCCTGTTTTTTAATTAATTATTAATATTATTCCAATGATTAAAATGTGTGTGGCACTTGTCTTGGCATGGATCTGCCCAAGCCAGGATGACTTAGCTATGCATGTAAATCTCTAGGCCAATCTTGGCCTGGAGTCTTCAAATTCCTCTCTTCTGCTCCCTCACCAAATGTGTAACAGGCGCTGTCTGAGATCCACAGAAGCGGTGTGGATGTGTCAGGTGTGGTCAAGTCATGGGAGAACCCATGTGGTCTGCCCTGTCCCTGGAGACCCACATCTGGGCATTAGAAGGCACACGGGATTGGAGGCCAGGTACACTATGGAGTCCTTTCACACGTGAGTGGTAACTAAAAGTGGCCTCTGCATGGTGAGTAAAAACTCAACCCACAAAATGGTGCAGAAGTTGGAGCTGTGCACGGTCAGTACAGTTTTGATCTTGGAGGAGAAGCTGGGTTTGATCCCCCACCTCTCTGTAAAGAAAAAAAATTGGTTATAGCTTTCAATTGCAGTTCCAGCATTGGGGAGACAGGCAGATGCCTGAGGCTCTCTGGTAGGCAGGATAGCCTATTGGTGAGTTCCAGTCTGGTGGGAGACACTGAGTCAGAAGACAAGGTGGATAGCTTCCAAGATATGGCAATTATACATTACACACACACACACACACACACACACACACACACACACACACACACGGAGGAAGGGAGAGAGAGAACAGTAATAGTAATTTTATAAGAAAAAAATTTCCACACAGAGGCAGGAAAGAAGCCACACCATCATCTTAACAGGCCTGCGGCAGAAAGGACGGGTGACATTTTTTGATGGCACATGAGGCCCCCTGTGTCTTTCGTACGTTATCTTTCAGCTTGGGTAAACCTGTCAGACACAGGCTGGCTCTGCTCTCAGAATCTCAAGTTCAGATCCCAGCTCCCTCACAGACTTGCGCTGGAGCGCAAGATGGAGTCCAAGCCTGGTGTTGCTCCAGTTTCCCCTGCCGTCTTCCCTGGTGAATGGGACAAAGCTAATGTGCTCCTCAGACTGTGTCAAGGATGAGTAAGAGCAGGGGACAGGGGGTCAGGGGGACAGGGGGACTTTGGGGATACCAAACCCACCCAGAGCCAGCACACCCAAGCTCCTTTCTTTCCCTTAGCCTTGGTGGCCTCCTGACTCTCCTGAGGGGTCCTAGGATGTCTGTAGTTTTCTCTCTTGCCTGTCACCTGCTGAGAGAGTGAACCAGCACAGAAATTCCTTCTCGGGAAGCTCCAAGCCTGGAGCAGGTTCCAAGTCCACTTGCCATGTTTGAATACTGGACTCAGAGTGCACAGAAGGGAGATGGCCACAGAAATACAGCCAGCCTAGGCTGGCAAGGATCGACACCCTGATTCCCCGTGGTGCTGTCCTAAGCCACTCTTAAGCCTTACTCTGGGTAGTCTCCCGGTTGGGGGTGTGCTGGACCACAACCTCACGCTGGGCCGCCATACAAAACAGAAGAGGGACAGGCAGAGGGGGCTCGGTGTGTGCGTGCACTCATGGGTTGGGGCTGTCTAAGCCGCAGCACCTGTTAATGGCCGGGTTAGGTATGACCTATTAAACATTTACCGCCCATTTCCTGTACATGTCTGGTGAGGCCTGCAGGAAATTCAGAACAAATTAAACAGCAGCTGTGATCCCTCACGCTCCATCGGTCCCTCCCCGGGCCCCGCGTGGGACCGTAAAACATGAGGGGCAGTTCTATTAGGGACAGGCCCGATTCATCAAGGAAGCTCCCCCATCTCCTGCCAACCAGACCCCATAAAGTTAAATTGGCCAGTACGCATCTCCCTCCCGCTTCCACCCACACGGCCAGCTCCTTGAGGGAGACTTTTTCGATCCCACACCCAGCTCGCCCCTCAGCCCTGCCCCCTCCGCTGTTCCCACACGATCTCACATGTGGTCGGAGAGGGGCACTTCCTGCCGTTACCGAGACCCCAGCAAAAACAGCCTGCCTGCGTGCGGAACACCCAAGTTGACAGTGTGAGAGAGGAGGCCTAATCCGTTCCATATGACAAGCAGCAGTGGCCCGCAGGGGCAGGCCAGACCCCAAGGAGGGTTCAGAGCAGCCCTCGGCCCCCTCCCTGCCCTGCCTTCCCGACCTCCCCCTCTCTCAAGTGGATCCTTCAAACCAGGAGAAAAACACTGGGGGGACCGTGGCCCCAAGTTAAACCAGCCGTGTTTGCGTTTGACAGCCTGCAAGGCATTGTTCCCTCTTACACTTTGAAAATAAACTCTAGGAAGCATTAATGCAGACGCGGGATAAACACGCTTCTCCATGCAACTTCCACCCCCCCACCTCCGCTCCTCGTCCTCCCTCCCCCCAGTGCTGGCGTTCACTCCTCCAGGTTACGGCTTAGGCTGATGGAAGGACCAGATGGGTCTTTAAATGGGGGAACTGTGCAGCCCTTGCTGTGTAAACAGACAGCTGTCCAGATGATGGGGTTGAGGGAGCCCCGAGAAAGCAGCCTGCGGTAACCGCTCCCTCCGTGGTTCTTGGAAAGTGGAATAAACACGGCCAGTCTGGCTTCTCTCTGATTGCTCTGCGGCAAGAGGCTAGGCGTCACCTCCGCGAGAGGAAAAGGCCCCGTAGCCGAGGGTCAGACTGTCAGAAGTGAGGAAGAGAAGGCACTTCTGCGGTGACCGCACATCGTGTGACCTCCTCTGCGGTTACACTTTGATGCTGAGTGGTCATTTACAATGACAGACGTCCTCTGGTGTATCCCTGCCCTGCTCCGTGGCCACTGACCGGAACAATCTCCTTCTCACAGACCCTCACCAAGGATACCAGCTTATCGTGACCACATCCAGAATGGAACCTCCCCACTTCCTGTTTTCTACTTCCTGCTTCCTGTTCTCCGGTTCCATAAACCATTCTCCTTGAGAGGTGCTAAAAATGGAAAGGAAAAGATGAAAGTTTGGCCGGAAGATTTATCCCAGCCCATAAAAGTCTCTCCGGCGCTCCGCAGACAGGATTCTCACTTTTGCTTCAACTTGACCTTTTCTAAGTCGGCAATCTGAATTTTGCCCATAATTCCGCTAAAACCAACTGGGATCGCCATTGGTGGCTGGGCTGTTCTGGACGACTTGACAAATTAGTACAGTAAATTTCAAGTGTCTTAAGCACTAAATTAGGTCATTTGTTTAATGAGCCAATCCACTGCCCAGAGTTTGACCCCAGCCCACTAGGGTGAGTTCACACGGAGTTCCACAGCAGGGGTCTGGGCTCCCTCATCTGTCTTTTGCTTCTAGTAAAAAATGCCCTGAAGTCAGGGCTGGAAATCAGATTGCAACCGGAGCTCTGGCTTGTCAGTGAGCAAAGTAAATGGACAGAGTGAACTCTTTTGTCTCAGTCTCCTTCCCATTGTCTGTCTACATCACTGTCACCACTATGGCTACCAGCAGCAGCAGCACCTCCTCCACCACCGTCACTGTCACTATTGCCATCACCCACTATCACCATCATTGCCACCATCACTACCACCACAGTCAGCATCACTGTTATTACATCACAGTCAGCATCACCATCATTACATCACTCTCATTACATCATCACAGTCAGCATCAGCATCATTACATCATCACCATTACATCACCACCATCAGTATCAGCACCACCATCATTACATCGCCGTCATTACATCATCACAGTCAGCATCAGCATCATTATATCATCACCATTACATCACCATGATTACATCAGCATCACCATCATCATAGTCAGCATCAGCATCACCAACATTACATCACCATCATTACATCATCACAGTCAGCAGCAGCAGCATTATGTCAGCATCATTACATCATCACAATCAGCATCAGCATCAGCATCATTACATCACTATCATTACATCGCCATAGTCAGCATCAGCATTACCATCATTATATCACCACAGTCAGCAGCAACATCATTACATCACCATCATTACATCACCACCATCAGTATCATTACATCACCACAGCATCATCGTCATGACATCCCCTCATTATATTACCACTACCATCACTGTCATCACCACCATCACCGTCCAAACTGTTACTGAACTCTCATTATGTGTCTCCCAGGAAGTTGCTTCAGCACCTCTCTTGTGTCCTCTCATCTGGCCCTCACAGTAAACCCATGTTCTAGATGAGGAGACAGATCCTTAGAAGCTGGTCTGCCCGAGAGCACATTCAGTCCCTCACTCGCTCCTTGTTAAGTCTTTCAACAGATCTTCACCACGTGTGTGTCAGGAGGTGCAGAACACGTGAAGCCACGGCTGCCAGTTCCAAAGGCATTAGCCAGGTGCACGGGCCATACATATTAATAAGTGTAACAAGATTCCAGAATCGCATAAGCCAACAAAAGGACACCTGGGGCACAAAGGAATAAGAGATTGACTTAGTCTCCGAAACATTCCCTGAATTATGCAAATGAATTCCAACCTCCTCAAGTGACCCTGGGCACTAAGAATTTCCACTTGCGCCTCGGTGTGTGAAAACACTGCCGTCTAGCAAATAGCGTGGGGTGCTCATATCTCTCTTAACGGCCACAAAAAGAAAATGGAAACTCACATTGCCTACTCACGGGGGCCACCGAGTTCAGGCTGCTCTATGGGGACTTCCACTCCCACTCCTATCAAGGGCATGATGTGGTCAAGATAGAACAGGATGAGTGCCTATAGACATAGCTGTCATTGTCACTTGCAGCCAACAGCACAACGCACAGAGCCCAGGGCAGCTCCTCACAGATGCTCGTAGCTCTGTTTGCTTTGACTTAGGTTCTTTGAAACTCATTCTCCATCTTGGTTCTCCGTGGATGCTGTAAATGAGCTCAGACTGGACTCTAGAATAAAGACGGTCTTCAGTTCAGAATCAATCTGGACAGAAGGAGGCTCAGAATCTGGACAAGAGTGGGTACTTTATCAGATGTCTTGTCATCCTGTAGCTTTTATCTCTTGTCTGACTTGCTCAGAAAGGTCACTTAGCCTCCGATGAGTAGCCACTTCCCGGCTCACCCTGTGGCCAATAGCATCGCATTCGCTCATTGGGCAAATGATTCTTGAGACTCGAGCTATCTGGGGAGAGTTAGTCCTGGGAACCTAAGTTCTTTCTAAGTATCTAGGTGGCTATAACAGTTCAAATGTCAAAGCGACGCCGTCCCTGGCTGCCTTCCCAGGCTCCTGCCATGGGTTGAAGACAATTCACTTTCTTGCACTCTTGTCTAAATGTGTGCAGTATAGTCAAGGACCCAACAAGGACCTCGATGCTTAGGAAAGACAAGTGCTGCTACTTAGACTTTAAAGGTATTGATATCAATGAAATTCCTGTTTATACTTTTTTTTTGGTGAATGTATATAAAGTCATCCTTATGAGGGAGAAGGAAGATGGGGCTAGAATTGCTTGGTTTAACTGAGGTGACCCTCCCCTAAGCTTCCCAGAGTGCATCTGTACCTTCTGACTTAGTCAACGGTGACATCTATATTAGGATGCTCCCCTAATTCTAACTGGAAGGACACAGCATGATCTGCAGCTGCCAAGCAAGCAGCTTAAGTAATTCTTACCTGTGTGTACACAAGGGTTCCTAGGATGTTCTCCTGCACTCCTTTCTTTCGATATCTCATCTCTCAGAGTGACCCTCTCCCAGCCCCCTTGCTCTCCAATGGTGTTACCTGCTTTGGAGCTTCAAACAAACAGAAGCCTGCAAGTGCCCCTCACGTCCTTCTTCCCTCACCATTTATCAGTCACCATTGGGTCCGATCGCACATGGCAGCATTTGCCAATTTCTTGGTCGTGTTGCTCCAAGGAGCTCCGAGGCTCCAGCGGTATTTCCTAGTTCATCTTCATTATGAATAAAGCTTTCCTGTCGCAAACACACGCTCACTGGACATATTCTGTCACTCATAGGACAGGCAGGTGTGTGGCTCTCACAGACACTACCACCGCAAGGATCTCTGACCTGGGTCAGTTCACACCATCGCTGTGCGAGAGCTCTAATCCCTCTTCACCTTACAGATCCTCGGGGATGATGTCTGTCTCTGTTCCTTTGTTCTACCGACAGCGGCATCGTCCGGACTCTGAGTCCAATGTCTGTTTTCCTAGTGAATGCCACTGCTCAGGCCCCCTTTCTCCCTCTGGCTCTTGTGCAGGGAACTCATTCAAGCCTCTGGCCCCTCCAGCCGATGGGTCGCTGGCTTACTTGCCTCTGTAGACAGTCTTTTGCAAGCATGGCTGTGCTGAGCGTTAGAAGGCCCTGGGTTGCCCGTGTGCCTTATCATACTGAGGGCTAACGGAGCAGTCAGGACTACTTTCCCACTAGAGTTCAGAACTGAAATGTCCCCGTCCAGCCTGCCTGGTGGAGACGGGTTACTAGAGGCAGATCCTTTGGTGGTTATGTCCTGGTTCCAGCTTGTCTTCCCTGCTTCCCAGTTGGACCCTATGAACAAGCCTCAGCCATAATTCCCGCCATGAACAGAGCCTCCAGTGACTTCCCCACAGTGATGAGCCAAAGCTCTCACACCATGAACCCTAACGACACCCCCTCCTAAGCTGTCCTAACTTGGCCCTCCCAAATGACATGCCCTGCCATCTTTTGTGTGTGTGATGGTCATTTCCATGTGTCTGTTGGCCAGTACACAGACACTACTTTTCTTGCTCATCCAGATTGCTGGGATCAGGATTTCCTGGATGTGGCTATTACCCATGATCACTTGACTGTCCCAGATATCTTGATGACCTTATTCGTGCCTGGAAAAGCCTTCTGAGCAGAACAGGGGCTTTGCAAAGAGGGGTGGAGGACACTTGTAGTAGTAGTTCCCAGCAACAGCAGTAGCTCCCTGTGGTTGCCCGAGGAGTCTGGGCTTCCTCAGCTGGCCCCTCCATGCTATGCCAATATCACATGGAGAATCTGCTCACCCCTTTACCCAAATCTGTATCTGCGGTGTGCTGATGAACTGTCAGGTACAACTTGATATAAAATAGATGAGGGGAAAAATCCAGATGGCGGCAGGAAATAAAACAGAGGAAAAATGAGATTCATGTTGGCTCTGGTGTCTTAGTTCTTTAACCCCGGGGGTTCCGGTGGGGGATCCAGAGGCCCCTCAGTGCCCATCAGTCAATACAGGCAGCACCCCGTGGAGTGGCCTCCCTAAGATGCTGCCCCTGGTCCCCTTCAGCGTGGCGTGGCATCCTTCTTGGCTGAAAGGGGCTTCTACTGTGACCCTACTGGATTCGAACTTTTATCCACCATGGGATGATGTCATCCACTCCCGGGATCGCCTCGGTACCCACATGAGCTATGCCTGGCTTGCTGTAGACTGCCTGTGAGGTGCCCACTGTGTTGTCCCTTATCCTGAGAAGGCAGAGCTCCCAGGGTGTCCCACTGAGCCAGTTGTGATAGCCGGTCATTTGTTCACAAGATCCCAAGGGGCAACACTCTCTACCCTGCTTTAAGAACCATCCCCTCGGTGGGACAACACTAGGGGAGGCTGGTGAGTGGCCTATCTCCCAGCATGCCTCACCCCAACCTGGTCAGAGTGCCTGCTATACTTTAACAGGACTCCTTCGGGGTTCTTTCCTGGGTTTGGTGGGGGAAGCCCCGTCCCCACCACCTCTTCCCAACCTCGAACAAAACTACCATTCTCCACACTGAACTCTGCCCCCACACAGGGGAGGCCGGCTTCCTCCATGCCGGCAGCCTGTCGGGTTCCGATTAGGCCAGGGAAACACCACAGGAAATGAGTCCGGGAGAGGAAGGCTGCGATTTCTTTTTTAATTTTAAACACCAGATTTATTATTATTTTTTAAAAACGACAGTGCCATGGCTGTGCCAGGCCAAGGAGGAACGTGAAGAATGCGTGGTTCCAAGCGCAGTCAGGCCCTCCCGTGCTGTCTAATGAAAACCCGTGGGGCGCTCCTCTCTGTCCCCGGGGAAGATTGGGTACAGCTGGTGCAGGACACAGACTCCACCGACTCAGGAAGGCTGGAATCAAACTGTGCCACCTCAGCTGTGACTGGCAACCTGGGCACATCCCACAGGTACTAACCAAGCCTGTCCCCAACTGCTACAGTTGGCAAGACGACAGGTCCCAGTTGCAGGGCAGGAAACTGAGCCTGGGTCACCTAGCTGTGTCTACTCTGGGCTGAGGAATGAGTACATAGAAATTCACAGTAACAGGTCCATAGCTAGGGCCCAGCCCTCACCTGCTGGGGTAGCCAGCAAATCCAAGTGCAAAGCAGCCCCTGGGAGACAGAGCTACCATCTCGACCAGGTCCCTCCTGCCTCGAGGAAGACCCAGCCATGTTTCCAAGCCCCTGGCCAATTAAAGCCAACCCATCCCGGTGTGTTACAGCAATCTCCCTCACCAAAAATCAGCCAACCATGGGCTTCTGTCACATCCACAAAACCCCTTCCCAGCCACACCCAGGTAATGCCCTGAAGTAGCCAGGAACAGTCACCTCAACATTGATACAGAACTGTCCAGAAGCAGCAGGATTTGATCTTGAGCAGTGTGGTTGCAGGGTCCAGCATCTGATGCTGTTTTTACTAACAATATTATCTTTATCATTAAAGGTGCTTTGGGGGAGCAGACTTTAGGCTTGTTGGGGAACTGAGCAGAAAGTACAGTTAGAACGCACAGACCCTTTCTCCTGGCTGTGCACGCTTTGTCATTACTAGCAGACATCTTGTGACACACATGACTAATGCTGAGCCAGCATTGACACCATGACCCTGCAGACTCCACAGCCAGAATAGCTCTGTGTGCATCTCTGTGTCTCTCTGTGCTTCTCTCTGTGTTTCTCTGTGTCTCTCTCTCTCTCTGTGTTCTCTCTCTCTCTCTCTCTCTCTCTCTCTCTCTCTCTCTCTCTCTTTCTGGGCTCTATTTGTTCTTTGGCTTTGGACAGACAGAGTAGCTTCTGTGGTGCTGTGTGCTCCCTCCACAGTGGCCACAGTTTTGTACTTTCCAGAATGTTCTAGAACTGAAATCATGCACCACAAAGCCCTTTCAGATTTCCAGGCCAGGACCCCAACTGGCAGCACCTTCCTTTTCAGTGCTGTGTAATATTTTCCAGCCTACATAGGTCACAGAGTGATCATGACCATGCAGGGCAGGTGAATACAAGTTTCATCCCCATCTGCACAAATCTCAGGAGTGCGGCTGGCTGCTGGCTCGATGGCAAGGCTATGTTTGTGTCTGTGAGGACTGGTCAGACTGTCCTCTAAGGCAATGGTAGCATTTTGATGTTCTAAGATTGCACAGCCTTTAAAAAACATCTCCCAATCCCTCTGTGGTGTTAAATGGCAATATGATGCTCAGAGCAGAAATACAGGGGGTGCTAAATGATGCTCAGAGCAGGTATACAGGGGGCGCTAAATGGTGCTCAGAGCAGGTATACAAGAGGTGCTAAATGCAAGTGAGTTGGAATACAGCAGTCACCTGGTGTGTTAATCTTCTACACAACTTTCTCATCTTGAGGACCTGTGTACATGATGTCAACCTCCCTGTCCCTGTCTCTCTGTGTCTCTGTCTATGTTTCTCTCTGTGTGTCTGTGTCTGTGTGTCTGTGTCTGTGTCTGTGTCTCTGTGTCTCTGTATCTCTGTGTCTGTGTCTCTGTGTCTGTGTCCCTGTGTCTGTGTCTCTGTGTCTGTGTCTCTGTGTCTCTGTCTCTGTCTCTATGTCCCTGACCCCCTCTTTCTCCTAGCCCAGTCTGGCTTGCCTCCAGTCTTCACCTCCTGAACACTGAGTTTTCAGATGTGTGCCACCACGCCCAGCCCTGCTCCCCTGGGGTTGGACGTTGACGGAGAAGCCTCCTGTGACCGAGCCATCCAGCCACCCCTTCCTTTAAACTCAAGTCACAACCAGTTTTGCAGGCATCTCTATGGCCCTGGCCACACCATGGGGTGGTAGGACACTGGAGATGAGGCCACACTGGGCACTCAGAGTCAATGTTCCTCATTTCCCATTTGTAAATAAATATATTTGCTCATCCAAGGCCAATCAACAGTGGTATGCGGGGACTGCTCCCTACTGCTCAGATACATTCTGTTGGCCATGGACACCGGCTGGTGTACTAGAGGCCCAGCTGTGAGGAGCACGCATCATGCTCAGAAAGCAAGGTGGCGCAGCCCTCCAGCTCACTGGGCACTTGGGCATTCAGGGTTCTCAGGGTGTTGCTTTGGGGGAGAAGACAGAGGTTTCCTTTGAGTTCTTCCCCTTCCTCTTTTTCCCCTTCCACTCTTCCTCCTTCTTCCCCTTCCTCTCTCCCTTCCCTCCCCTCCTCTCCCTCCCCCTCCCACTCCTCCCCTCCTGCTCCTTCCCCACTGGGGTGGGCTTGTATTGTGCACTTGCTGCATTCTTCTCTACATTACATCTTGCACCATCCTCCCACCAGCCCGGTGCTGTGGCATGGCCCTATTGGTATCTCAGCCCTGGGCTCTCATGACCTTGCCAAAGACCATGCCCACTATTAAGTGCCAGAGAGGCGGTTCTGAGTCTGATTCCTTGCATTAGCTGATGATTAACTGGAATCCCTCAGCATCAAGTAGGCACCTACTGTATATTGAACTCATAGGCTGCTGGCTCTCGCTGGAGAAGGTCCGTGAGTTTGGATTGGTTGGTGCATGGAGAGACGAGAGACCGACCGGATCGGCAGCCTGGGTTTCCGCTTGTTGGCCAGGAGGTACATGGGTAATCTCCTCCCTGGCCTTGCTCTGTGAGGATGCTGCCTGACATAGCAGCTTCAGATACCTTGGGAAACATTTGACCCCACAGTATTGGTGGCTGTGGCTACTATCAACCTTCCCTGAGGCAGCCACCTTGATCTCCTGCAGCAACTGGTATGATCCTCCAGCCCGGACCCTTCTCAACCGAAATTGGCTTTGGGAGGAGTCACCTACCAGCCTCTCTTCAGCCTCTTACGTACCTCTGGTTTCAGCATCCTGGAGCAGGCTCTCAGGCTGAAGAGAGCTAGAGCTCACCCACCAAACACCAAAAATGCCATCATGTATAAAACAAGTGTTTGGGGGGTGTTCCTGTTCAGGTGTGGCCTGAGACAGCGCTCATGGCGTTACAAGTACTTCCAGTTGCCTGGTGGGAACCCCTTCCTGGACCCTGGAGCTGCTCCCATATTCTGATCATGGCCAGTCATACCTCCCAGCCCCTCTGGAAACTTCCAGAACAGGCCGACTTCTCCTTTTAAGAGGTTCCAAATGGTCCCCACGTTGCGTCTTTATTTCCCGAGATGAAGGCAATTTGGGTGTCATGAGGCCTTTGTAGAGATGTCAAAAGAACGGTTCACGGGGAGAAAAAAAAAAAAACGCCTTCCATTTCTACCCTGATATGGCTTCCACCGTGGAGATAAAAGAGCCAGGAGGAGGGAGACCGCAAGACAGATAATTCACAGACTGTCAGAGCTGCTTGAATTTCATCCCCACAGGCAGAGCCGGGGTGAGCCCAGGGTCTTTCTCCAGGAGAGCCGCCCGTGCCCCCAAGTCCTGAAGCGATAATCCCGCCGCGGGGCCCGGACAGGGTTGGACATTTTGTCCCTGCTGTCAGCATCACAAGCTCCCGAGCAGATGGAGTGGTGTTGGCAGTCGTAAACCACTCCCGCCCCACCAGGGACAAATAGGTTAGCGGGAGGAATTGGCGCCGTGCATGTCATAAAACCCTCCAGGCCTGTCATGTTCCGATAAATCTTGATTTTTGTAACAGAGCAGCAGAGAGGTTCCCAGCCTTGGGTTTCACAGGTGAGCCACGGACTGATGGATCGTTCGGGAGCCAAAGGGGGGAATGCAGGGGCCAGTGAGGAGGACAGAGGAAACTTTACACGCAGCCCTGCCCCCACCAGGCTCCCTAGGCCCCAGGCGGAAAACCCAGCCTGCAAGAGGATCCCATGCCCTTTCTCTCTCATCTCTGTGGCAGGGGGACCAGCCTCGCCTCCACCCCTGGACCCTCTCCAAGGCTGATAAACAGTAAGTGTTTAATAAGTGCCAACAGAGTGGGGATTTTGGAAAGGGAATCTGTCCACCGCAGAGCCCTGTGTACCTGTTGTTATTCCACCTGGCCAGAGGGGGCGCCTTTGAGCCACTAGCCCACCCTAGGGAGGGAGGGCACTTAATCTCACACAGGTGCCTTCTTGCTGGTAAGCCTGTGGTAAAGCACTGGAAATAAAGACACAAATTTGGAGGTTCTCCAGGGGCTGTGAGAGCAGAAGCAGCAGGTGGGAGGTGAGCAGAGGCTGGCCCTGCACACAGGGGATACCGAGCTTGGGAAACAAGGCTGAGAGGACAGACTAGAGGGACTTTGGACCTGGCCCAGTCAGGATGAATAAGTGTGGGTGTGAGAAGCGGATTCTGTGGAGAAGTGAGTACTGAAGTCGTCCAGGTCAGGCAGGGAACCAGCCAGTGGGCCGCCAGAGGCTGTAGACGCTGTAGCTGGTGTCCACAGGCCTTCCTCAGGCAGCAGATGGCATGGCTGGCTTCCTGTGCACAGAAAGCGTAGGTGTGCATACGAGGGGTAGGTATGACAGCCCGGTACCTTGCTGTGGGTCTGCTGCGAGCACTTGGTCAGGAATTTTGGAATGCCAGGCAGGTAAATATGGCACAGGGAAAGTCTTGGGGTCTCTCATACAGAAACAACCAAATGGCGGTTTCTTTTCAGAGCTTTGTCTTGATGTTGGGGTGACAGCGGGTCCTGTTAACTGTCACCCTCACATCCATGGCTGGTTAAGATTCTGAGGTTCAGAACCATGACCACATGGTAGAGGGGAGGAGAGGTCTCCCCGACACGTCATGCAGGGGAGTTCCAGGTCACATCTCTGTGTCATGGTCCCCCCACCCCCATTGCTCTTTTGTGCTCTCAACCATTTAGAAGTGTGGAGTGACAGCCAATAAATCCCAATACTCGGGAGGCTGAGGCAGGGGAATGGAGAGCTTGAGGCCAACCTAGGTAACTTCCTGAAGCTTGTTCTCACAATATAGAGTGAAGCCAGAGGCCAGTGGTTGATGTATACCAACAAGTCTGATAACCTGGGTTCAATCCCTTGGGACCCACATGGTGGAAAAAGAAAAGTTGCTTTTGCAACCATGGTGTGTGCATACATGCACACACATATACACATGCACCCACATCTGCACATACATGCACACACATGCACATGTGCACATGCACACATGTATGAACATGCATACTGGCACACATGCACACACACATGCACATGCATACATGTACACACATATACACATGCACCCACACCTGCACACACATGCACACATGCACACCTGCACACACATGCACATATGCAAATGCACACATGTATGAACATGCATACATGCACACACATATGCACATGTATACATGTACACACATGTATGCACACACATGCACACACTCACATACACACACACATACACACACACATCATTGAGTAAGAAGCCTGGAGAAGGGAACCCCACCCCTGTCACAGAAGGCTGTAGAAAGCAAGAACAACCTGCGCTCAGCTCTGAACCACGTGGCTCAGAACTTTCTGGCCTGCCAGCCATGTTTTTTTTCCCATTAAAGAGCGACAAGCCATGTGTCCCTTGAAGGATTTTGAGATGATTCACTGAGACGTAGAAGTCAATTTTCAATAAACACCAAGAAAGAATGGAGAAGGCATTGACCACTGTGACTCCAGCGGGACATGGGCACTCGCCAGCCTCTCTGCCCTGTGACACAGTACCATGTGCCCTTCCTGGAGGGGTCCAGGCGGGTGCAGGCCCAGGGGTCTCAGGCAGGCTGGAGTCCCAAAATAGGTAATCAGAGGGTCCCATTCAGCTTTAGTCCATGCTGTTAGGACTCAGGCAGGCAGATGGTGGCTCCAGGCTGTGAGAAGCAAGGAACTCTAAGCCCGCCCGTGTTTGCACATCTGTGCAGCATAAACTTTCCCAGAGATTGTGCAGAAACTGAGAATAGTGCTCCATTAGGGGCCAGGGTATCTTCCTAGACTCGCCTGCAGACAGGAGCCAGGAATGGGAAGGGAGAGCTGCTAGCCGGAAATGGCTACCACCCCTTTTAGGATGAAGAGCAAGCCAGGTGACCTGCGTTGGGACCTGCTGGTGCTATGAAGAAGGGGCAGGCTGTGGGTGAATTTCTCGGTTGCCTTGTTTATCAAGTGGGAATGAGGGGTTCCCTGGCACAGAGTGGATTTATGGTTACTGTTCCCAACCTTCTGTAAGTAGGATGGTCAGGAACATGGTCTCTCCTGCAGCTGTCCCATGTCCCCTCCCACCACTGGGACTGCTCAGGCAGGACTCAATCCCATTGCTCGGATGGGCCTGCAGAGGTCTGCACTCTGCCTGGCTCTTAGGGGCAGTCTACCAAGAACCATGCCTACTCCTCCCCTCGCTGCCTCCTGCTGGCCTGAACTGGAAGCTGGACTGAATTTGGCTCCCTGACCCCCACAGGACACATGGCTGCCATTTGTTGGCATCAGCAGCATCCTTGGCGTCAAGAACAAATGTCACTTCCCACCTGCACACCATCTGGGCAGCAGCACCCCATGTCGGCGGTTCAGATCTCGCCCTGAGCGGAGAGGAGAAGCCCTTTGTCACTCAGCCGGCTGTCCCTCTAGCCTCTGTCCATCTCGTTGGAACTGTAAAAAGCTCTTTAAGGCCCTGGTTTGCAGAGATACCAGAAGCTCAGAGGTCAGAAACCTGAGCTTGGTGCTAAAGAGACGCAACCCTCCTGGGAGGAGAGGGGGCCCCTTAATGGCTTCAGCAGATGTGCAGACCAAGGGGCCCCCTGCCCACCTGCAGATAACCCCTGACCCTACCCCTCCCACTGGACCAGTCAGAAAGTCCTAGCCATAGGGAGGTCGCCAAGTGCCCAGTGCCCTCCCCAGGCCTCCCACTGTCAAACTTCTTAAAAGAGCCTTCAGCAAATGAGGCAGAATGGTGCCTCTGCTCAGGGCTGACCTGGACCCTCCGTCGCTGCCTGGGGTTCAGGAATCTCTGTGATGCAATCCCACAGGGCTGAGCTCCATGATCTGATCAGCTCCCCTGACACAGGCATGGATGTCCCATTTCTGGCTCTGTCTATAAATGGGCCCCAGCTTCCTCTGGCTGTACCTATGATAGTGCAGGAGCAGAGACATCTGTGGTTATAGAACAGCAGCCTTTGAGAAACATATGAGCACATGCACATGTGTGTAGAGTGTATGCACCTGTGTGTAGAGTGCATGCATCCTGTATAAGGGGTTACAACATTTTTATCATTTCCTGCTGCTCCCTTTGGCAAGAATTTCATGCTGCATGTAGAGGGTGCACTGCTCTTTTTCATGGCTGCATACTATTCCCAGCTTGGTTAGTTCATCATCTGACTAAGTGTCACATAGCCCATCATTTACACACAGCTTTCCCTGTGGACTTGCCATGGTTCTATAGGACATGAGTCTGGTCCCTTCCCTGGAGTCTGGTCCCACTAAACCTCTATCCACAGCTGGGAGGAGCTCAGGCCGCCCTGGCTGCCTCTGCTGCCTGCTGTGTACATTGACTCTCATGTCTGTGGAGAGTGCCTGGCAAGGGTTCAGCAGACCTCACTGAATCTCAGAAAAATGCAGCCCTGACGGAGGAGGCAGGAGGGGCCCAGCAGGGACCATGGTATCTGGCATTCCAACCCCTTTCTCAGCTGTGTAGTCATGGAACCTGACAGAACAGATTCAGTGGCTTCAAGACACAGCCTGCGTCATTCAGAACAGCAGACTTCAGAGTGATTCTAAGCTCTCAGCTCAGCCCCACCAGTGTTCTAATTCTAACCCAGCTCCTCACATACAAGATTCCTCAGAGGGTGCTGTTCACTGAGCCTCAGGCCAAGGGTAATTCCAACAGGTCTGCACGGGGGCTAGAGGGGTATTTAAAATTGGGTGTGTACTTTCACACATGGGAGCAAGTATGTGTGCATGTGTACATGTGCATGTATGTCTGTGTATGTTGCATGTATGTGCATATATGTGCATGTGTGTGCTTTGTATGCATGTGAGTGCTTGTCTGTGTGTTCATGTGTACGAGTGTGTGTTTGTGTGTGCATGTATATGCATGTCAGTGTACTTGTGTGTGCACATATGTGTACAAGCATGTGTTTTTGTGTACATACATATGTGTACATGGCAGTGTGTTTTTGTGTGCATATGTGTGTGCTTGTGTGTGCATGCATATATATGCATGTCAGTGTGCTTTGGTGTGTGCTTGTGTGTGCATGCATATTTGTACATGTCAGTGTGCTTGTGTCTGTACTTATGCTTGCATACGTGTGTGCTTGTGTGTATGTTCATGTCAGCCTGTTTATGTGTGGTGTGTGTACTTGTGTGTACATGCATATGTATGCATGTCAGTGTGCTTTGGTGTGCACGTGCATGTGTGTGTGCTTGCCTGTGTGTGCATATGTGTACAAGTGTGTGCATGCGTGTGCATGTATGTGCGCTTATGTGTGCATGTGTATGCTTATGTGTGTGTGCATGTCAGTGTGCTTGTGTGTGCTCATGTGTGCATGTGTGTGCATGCTTATGTGTGCATGTCAGTGTGCTTGTGTGTGTCAGTGTGGCTGTGGATGTTGAGGTGTGTGCTACTCCAGGGGCATATCATCCACTTTTTGTGTGTGTGACAGTGCCTCTCATTAGCCTGGAACTCAGTCCAGGGAGCCCAGGCACAGCACTTCTCTCTGAGCCATCTCCCCAACAGTTACAGGATTCCATCTATGACAAAATGCTATTTGTGCAGCTCCAGACATGGACTCGTCTTGATTTTTGTCATTGCTGGCTGAGAAGGTGTGACTCTCTGGACACCTTCTTCCTTCCTATGGGGACCTCCCCAACCAGATCCTGGTCCCCAGGACACCATCAGGTGTCAGAGTCTGAAGGCAGAGACACAGGCTTGTCTTCTCCTGTGGTCTCCACCTGAGTCCTCAGCTGTTGGGTTATACACAGCCCCTGCATGCTGTGGGCTTCTACCTGGAGGCAGGAGGCTTTGGCCACTTCTCCCACTCTGGCTCTGAGATTCAGGATCAGCCGGTGTGCCCACAGGTCCATGGGACTAGCTATTCTTTCCAGAGACAAAAACGCTGTACAGAGTCCCACAAGCCTGAGGCTGTCACAGATAAGGCTTGCTCCCTCTGGCTTTTTCCTGCAGGACTTGTGGAAATAACTGGGTCTGTTTGACATCAACTGGGTCCTCCCAACCCCCACCCATGGCCTTCCAGTGACCTTTGGCTCTGGGAGGGAGGAAAACGTCACTTTTCCCTAACCCACTGGACTCTCTGAAATGACAGTGACAGAGGCCAGTATGACCTTCCCAGAAAGGCCTCTGGGACTTAGGAAAGGATCTGCACCCAGCCGAGGCCAAGAGTCCCCAGCAGCCGCTCCTCAGATAATGGTGAGGCCTCCTCCAGAGGGGCTTCTCCCAGGACTGGGGCAGTGGGCAAGCAGGAAGGCAGGGCGCGGCCCACAGGACACACGGAAGAGGAGGAAATGACCAGCCGAGTCTAGACGCGTTATCTCGGCCCGCGGGCACTGGCCCACACTTGTCCATCGGCCCGGAATGGACTTCCTGCCTCAGATTTACGCCAGTGACTTCACCCTCTTGCTATCTCGACAGCCCACTGCCCGCTCAGCTCTCAGGAATTAGGGGCCTGATAACAAGTCTAGACAGCTTCGAGGTTGGAGATGGATCGCTCTCCAGGGCAGGGGGATAGCCAGCAGCGGGCTCTAGGGATGTGAAGGCCAAAGTGCTGGCCAGCACTCAGCACAACGCTAGTGGGAGTCTGGGGCTCTTGTTTCCTCCCCAGCCTCACCACCCTGGGGGTGGCGGGACGAGGCATAAGGCTCAGTTCAGTGAGTGGGACACTCCATCTCTTTCCCACATGGTAAGGCGACACCCCGATACCTAGACAAGAAGAGGCCACCGTCTGAAGATGGGGGGAGTGGTCAGACGACTATAATCCAGTCAGGGGACAGGACTTAGGATAAATATACACAGCCACCTCACCAAAGCCCTGCTACCACAATACCGAGTGTCACTGGAGATATCTTCATTGGTGTCCTGCCTAGGGACCTGAGGACACATTGGCACCCACTTACCAACCAGCCCTGGGCTCTCATCCAGCCTGAGTGAGACGCCAGCCTCTCTGCCCCTTCCATCCCGGCTACATAATGAATTGTGTCCCCCCAACTCACAAGCTGTCCAACCTGCTGTGACATCCTTTGGAATTGGGGTCCTTGGGAAAAGAAGTTGTCGAACAGGGGTCCTGCTGGAGCAGGAAGCCACCAACAAAGACAGCAGGACCCTGTGAGAAGCTCTACTTACAGAAGGACCCATAGGCGTCCCCAGTGGTTCAGCCAGGATAGAGGCAGTGCAGGGTGTAGACCAGTGTCCCATGCTGTAAGGCAGAAAGCTGTAGAGGGCACTGCACATCCTCTGAGAACCACAGAGGCAATACGCGGCCTCACAGGGCTACCCACAAAGGCCATCTCATCAACAGGCCGTACACTGGTTTGTTTTCTCAGTGGCTTTTCCACCTATACCTCCATTTGAAACCCCTGAGTCACCCCCAATCCAGCCACCTGTACACAAACACTGTCTTTATCTGTGGCAGGGAGGAGGCGTCCAAACTAGACAGTATAGGGAAGAAGACGGAAGGTGCCGTGGCTACCCTGATTGAGGCCTCCACACTAAGATCTCGGCTTCCTTTGAGCAATAGCAGGTGCCAAGCCAAAACTAGCCCCAAAGGCAAGCCACTCCTCTACCTGTGTACAGGCACAAGTGAGGTCAGAGTGTGGCTATGAGGCAAGGGCAGCGTGAACGAGGCATGGCTCGGTGTGATTGACACTCAGGGTGTGAGAGGCGTGGGTGTGAACGGGAGGCGTGAATGTGTGAGTGACGAGGAGGGGGTGTGTTTTTGTGAGAACATTCCGGGTCGGAAACCAGAAGCACTAGATTAAGCAGAAATTCAAAGTTTTTCTTCCACGGTTTTGAAACAGTAACAAAATGCTCGAGACCAGCCGCTTACAAAGAGAAAAGGTTATTTTGTCTCCAGTCAGTGACCAGCTTCCATTGGTGGAGCTAAGCCTCTAACCTCACAAAGAAGCCCAACAAAATAAAGGCAAGAACTGGAGTACTGGGGTTCCACTGACCCTCGTGGGCATGTCCCCAGTGACCCAGAGACCTCCTCTTGGTCCCAAGTGTCACCTCTAAGGTGGGAAAGATGATAGAAGCAGAAAATCAAGGTGGCCTTGGCTGAACATCCATGATTTAAGTAGACAAGGTTGAACGTGGTATAGTTAGCGTCCACCGTTATGGGTTATGAGGAAAATGCAAATTATTAATACCACATCACCTCATATTGGCTGCCGTGAGGGACACCAACCTGACATGACTGAGTGGGGAGACAGGGCCTCATTGCTGGAACATCTTTTGATACTACCTCTTGAAAGAATGACTTGGGGCATCTTAGCAATATGTGCCCAGGGTCCTACTGGATGGTACCCAGCCCTGCCCACACCCCACAGAGACCACAGGGACACAGCTAGGCTGATCAGAGCAAACCTTGGAAGGTGTCCACGGCTGCATTTTGCATGACTGAACTTGTACAAGGTCTTGGGAGGCAGATCAGATCTGTAGACTTGGGGCAGCCCCACGGCAGAGGAGAAAGACAGAGGAGTGCAGTGTATTTCCACAGAAAGCAGGGTGGCTCTCTCTATAGGGTGAGCTCAGAGGCCTCCTGAGGGAACCATCCTATAGTTAAAGACCCGGGGGTGGAGTGGGGCTTCGAGGGTCCTGGGCCCTGGGGGTGACAAGGTGGTCAATGCTTTTTCTCCCTTTGGGGCTGGGCTCTGGTGACCTTGGTATGCACTATGGTGTTCTCCCAAATGTGTCATTTTTGAGGCATTTATTTCATATTAATAAAACATTTATGTATAAAAATAAGGGTTCTGTCTGAATGTGGTGGCACACACCTTTAATTTCAGCACTCAGGCAGAGGCAGAGGCTGAAGAGGCAGGAGGATCACTGTGAGTTTCTGGCCAGCCAGGGCTATGTAGAAAGACCCTGTCTCAAAAACAACACACACTTAAAACAAAAAAAAAAAAAAAAAGAGTTTAAAACTCTTGATGGTGGGCAAGCTTGTCTGGACGCTTGCTGTGTTTTATAAAGAAAAGACTCAGTATGAAGACGCTTGTCCCTCGGAGACACACATTCGAGGCACAGAATGCAAAGGGACTGTGTTGGGCACTCCCTACGGTCAACTTAGGGAGCCCTTCCTACCTCAACTTTTCAATAGCTTACATTGAAGTCCCACAGACTGGGATGGGGCAAGGGACGGCCCTGTCACAGAGCTGGGAGGGCAGAGTCTGGGTGCAGAGCTCTTATCCCTGCCTGGGGGATGGGGATGCTCTGTCTGGGAAAGAGGAAGTTAGAAGGAAGTGACTCCCAACTCCAATGTGTGGGGAAGGGCAGACAGAGGTCACAGGTCAGAGAGTGAGTTTGACCAAGAAACTCGGGTCACCGCGTACAAGGACTCCGGAAAGTTCTGGTGGGCGTCACAGGCTGATTCGTGTCACCAGGCTATCAGGCTGTGTCTAAAGTGAGGAAATGAAGGCCTGAGGGACACCTTGAAACAGAGATGGGAAGGGACAGCCCCCCAGCCCCACGAGGGTCACCACATCTGTACCAAGGCCACCCATTCCGCTCCAGGACACGGGGCAAGACACCAGGGGGCATGTCTGGTCAGATTCACTCACACACATTTTCAAGACAAGAGCCAGTAAGAGAGGCAGAGGCCACCAGTCCTACTCTGCCCCAGCTCTCCAGCTCCAGACAGAGTCCCCGAAACCTCTCCACTCACACCAAGGATCAAAAGTCAGGATCTGAAGTCAGGGCAAGCAATTGTACCACACTAAACTCTCAAGGGTCACGCTGAGCCAGGCTGCTTGGGCCTCCCTCCACACCCTCTTACAAGAAGTTTTCAGCGTATGCCATCCACGGGCCGCTCAACTCCCCTTTCTAAGTCCAGATCAAGGCTTTTCATCTTTCGGTAGTCTGGCCACCCTCATGCAGTTCAAAACCACTCCAATCCCTGCTGGATTCCATCTCCAAAGGAAACCCAGCCTCCTCCAGTTCTCAATCCACCTCTGACATCTAGACTTGTCTGCCCTGGATGTTCTGTGTAAACCCAGGGTCCTCTGGGTGTGGTCTCTCTTGCCGGACACACATTTAGGGTTCATCCATGGGGCACCAGGAATTGGGGTTTGTTCCTTTTAATGGCTAAATAATATTCCTCAGCAAGGACCGATCCCACCCCATCTGTTTATTGCCGCCTGTGGAAGGGCATCTGGGCTTTTCCACTATGGGCTGGCGAGTTATTCTAATGCTTGGACGTGTGTGTGCTTTTCTCTTGTGCGTTTGGCCTCAGCTGTGCACAGTGTGCGGTCCTCAGTGAAAGTCACCAGACCACACTGCAGCAGACCAGGAAATGGCCTGTGTTCATATACGGTCCCCAGTGTGTCCACTCTCAAGGACCTTTAGACGAAGACACTTGGCCATGTCAGAAGCTTCAACTGTTTGATGACCCTGTCCCCTCTGTCAGTCTTAGAGGAGCAGAGTCAGCCTGTGGAACCTTGCTGTGCTCTTAAGAGGAGCCCATGATGGGACTGGACACCCATTGTCCCCAAATTTAGGGCATCTCTTACAGCTTACCTACAAGAAGCTTCTAGCAGTGAGGTGTGGGTGGAGGACTCATGTCTGAGAGGGACAGGTACAGGTGCCTTCATGCTTGGAACAGACTCTGGATGCTCATGCATTGTGAATGACCCAGCTTTGTTGTAAGACAAACACTGGCCTTCCCTGACTGAATTTGCCCCTCTAGACAGTGGGCTGATGGTTCCCCATCACATGCATAGTTCTCAAGGCTAGCAGCCATGGTACCAGCATCTAGGTGTCAGGAGGGATGCAGGGCTAAGAGGTCCCAGCACGTATGGAGACCTGAGCATGGTGTGGACCAGGTGTCATTTGCTGCGCACAGAGGATGGGTGATGGGTGATGGGTGATGGAGTAGTGGAGTGGACATGGCATCCCCTGATTTAGAGACACTCTGCTGACTTTCTGGAACAGTCCATGGCTTCTCAGGTCTAAAGAGCTGATGAGTCTTAAGTGGGCATAGCCTCTGGGCATCGACCACACTCCTAGGAAAGGCCTGGAGTGCGGCAGAGCAAAGGGTGCGGGCTGCAGGTCAGGCTTTCTTGGGAAGCTTTGCCACACTGCCCAAAGCTGCCTCCAGTGTGTGTGTGTGTGTGTGTGTGTGTGTGTGTGTGTGTGTGTGTCTGTACAGGTGTATATGTGTGTATATATGTATGTGTATGCATGTGCATGCATGAGTATGCATGTGCATGCATGTGTGTATGTGTGTATGTATGTGTGTGTGAGTGTGAGTGTGTGTGTGTATAGGTGTGTATGTTTGTATATATGTGTGTATGTGTATACATGTGTATATAAGTGTTTATGTGTGTTTATGTATGTGTATGTGTGTATATATATGAATGTTTGTGTATGTGTGTGTTATGTGTATGTATGTGTGTTTATGTGTATGTGTGTGTTTATGTATGTGTATGTATATATGCACGTGTGTGTGTGTGTGTGTGAGATGTGTATGTGGGTTGGTTTGAGCTACACTAGTAAACCGGTTTGCTGGGAACTAGAGAGAGAACATGTTGGAACAAGAACCTCTGATATTTCCACATAGAAGTCCAAGCTTCCAGGGACATCAGTAGCAGACGGGAGCTAATCAATGAATGTATGAGGGGCAGGGCTCTGGGGCTCTGGGGCTCTGGATGGAGGAGGCTGCAGGGCGTCTTTCCTCTTCTGGTGGCTCCTGTACGCTCAGGTGAGAGTTGTTCCCTGGGTCATAAGCATCTGGCCAAGTCCTCTCCCAGGATGCCCTGGAAGCAGAAAACAGGCCGAGTTCACCTTCTCATTCCCCCTTTACGATGTCTACACTGACCTTGGCTCTCCTTCCACAAAAGCACACAGAGGCATCATGGTGTCCCCATGCTCCCTCACCCAGATCCACCTAGGCTGATTCAGCGTGGAGGCGGAAGGCTCTGATTTCACTAATTCCCGAACACAAGTTAGTGTTCCCGGAGACCGTCCCCGTCACAAAAGGCCAGGGTACGGGCAGGCGAGATCTTGTCACTTTGGGGACACATGTGGTTGCTTATCGCTTGTGCCTTCAAAGCACCATATTTAGAGACAGATATTTTTCATAAATAAGCAGGGGTCAGAGCTGATAAAGCTCAGCACATCTGAAACAACCTCGTGTTCCTGGCGCAGCATTCCAGCGGGTACCTTGTGGCCTGGCGGGACTTTGAAATCGTCACAACAACAAAAGGTTTGTTTTTCCATCCAGAGAAAAGTGGAAAGACAACAGGGCAGTCGCACATTCTGTCTCCAGGCAGAGCCCCTCAGACAACAACCTGCATGGCCCCCGGGCTGCAAAACATCCTCAGCTCTGAGCTGTCCACTATCAGAAAGGATCATGGGAAGATGGGAGCTTTCTTGGGGTTGGGAAGGCCTCGGAAGAAGGATGTAGAAAAGAGAGCAAGAGTGTTCTCCTGAGCCAGGTCATCTGGGTGCGAATCTTGCTGACACCATCTAACAGGATCCCTTTCCTCTTCAGAGCCTCAGTTTACCCATCTGCCAAATGGCATATAGTTCTATTACCAGGGTGGTTGAGAGAGACAAGGACTAATGATGCAAGACTTGGCACTAACACAGGTCACGCTCCTTGCTGTTTCTACGTCTGTGTCAGAAATCGGAGGCATGCTAGTCTGAAGAAACAAGTCTTCTCATGGAGTCTTAGGATGCAAGCATGAGGGCCTGAGTTCAGATCTCCAGAATCCATATAAAGAGTCATGTACACCTGTAACCCCATTGCTGGGGAGGCAGAGAGGGGAGAATCCCAGAATGTGCTGCACAGCTTAGATGAATCAGTGAACTACAGGTTCAGAGAGAGACCCTGCCTCAAATAAAGTGGAGAGTGATGGAGGAAGACTCCAGATGCTGACTTCTGGTGTGTGTGTGTGTGTGTGTGTGTGTGCGTGTGTGTGTGTGTGTGTGTGTGTGTGTATGTAAGTGTGTTAGTATGTGTGTGTATGTGAGTGTATGCATGTACTAGTATGTATGTGTGTGAGTGTGCATGTGTGAGTATGAGTGTGTATGTGTGTGTGAGTATGTAAGTGTGTTAGTATGTGTGTGTATGTGAGTGTATGCATGTACTAGTATGTATGTGTGTGAGTGTGCATGTGTGAGTATGAGTATGTATGTGTGTGTGAGTGTGTGTATGTGTGTGAGTATGTATATGTGTGTGAGTGTGCATGTGTGAGTTATGTATTGTGTGGGTATGTATGAGTTTGTATGTGTGTGTGAGTGTGAGTGTGAGTGTGTGTGTGTGTGTGTAAGGGTGAGTTTGTGCTCACACCATCTTGATCTTCAGCTTCCTCCCTCTCTTTCTCCCTCTCCCTCTCCCTCCCCCCCCACACGTGTACATGCACATGCACAATCAGGAAAGCATAGCCCTTATCTGAGCAGTTAGTTTTCACACTACTGTGGCACTTCTCGTACCTTCATGTTATTTTGGTCACCTTCTGAGCAGACAGACACTAATTGAGTTGGAGCTGGGCCCTGTGGGTGAGTCTTTTCCCTCTACCCAAGACTCAATGGCAACTCATGGTCTCCAAACCTGCCTGGCTCTCCCCTATGCTGGGCCATGTTCTAAGTGCTTCTCAGCCTCTAATTTAGTCCCCAGGGAGCCGTGGAGTCGCTGTGATAGCTCCATCTGCGAGGTTAACCTGAGGCCCAGAATGGCCAATGAAACTTCTCCACTGTTTGAGAGTGGCTGAGGCAGGGTCTGTGTGAGGCAGCTGGCCCCGGGTGTCCACTCACGAGTCACTGGTCAGAGGAGGGTCGGGTGAGCTGTGAGAAGAGCTGAAGTCAACATGAACTTCGGAAATGGGAGTGAGGCTCAAAGCAACCATTTGGCACGGTACAGTGACTCCTCAGAAGGTGGCACACAGAGCTGAGGTGTGACCTGAGCTCCCACTTCCAGCTACATACCCAGAAGGATTCAAAGCAGACATTCAACAAAGTCTACACCCACGTGTTCCCAGCAGCAAAAAAGGTGGGAAAAACTCAAAGGTTTCTAAGCAGAGGAAAGAATGAAGACAAGATGTAGCCTATCTGTACAGTGGAATATTGCTCAATCATGAAAAAGAAACGAGCCTTTGCGACAGCTCAGTAGGCAAAGGCACATGTTTCCAACTCTGATGACCCGAGTTTCATCCCCAGGACCTACATAGTAAAAAAGGATGGAACTGGCTCCTGCAAACTGTCCTCTGACCTACCTGCCCACGTGCATGCATGCACATGCACACCCATGCATGTATGCATATGCATGTGCACAAATAAGTGTAACACAAATGTCGTTTGGGCTTCAGGGAACCATCATGCAGTAAAGAGGCAAAGGCGTAGGTCATGTGTTGTATGTTCTGTTTCTGTAAAATCATTCAGAATAGGTAAGTCCACGTAGGCAGTTTGGGGAGGAGAACAGAAGGAAAAGAGAGTCCAGAAGGTAGAGTGCTTCGTTTGGGCTGGCAGAGATCATGTATGGCCAGATAGAGGTGGTTCGCAAACATGAGTCTTTCCAGTGCCCGGAGATCCAACGCCGCTTCCTGGCTTCTGTGGGCACTGCACTCACAGCACGAACACACGCAGATCTGCACACACATATCCATCGTTACGAAGAAATCTTTTCTTCGGGAAAAGAATCCAGTCGATGGGCCAAGTTTCTAGTTCCTCAAAGGCACAGACAGGAGAATGCAGGACCCAGAATACGGAAACTCAAGGAGTCTTCACACAACCCAAGCTCACTGCCGACTCCCACCGCCAATCCTGAAGCAATGGAGCATGACACGCTGCCGGACGGACGAAGAATTCAAAGCACTTCTTAGGGGCTGTCTGCAAACATTAAGAAGATATAGAGAAATGATCGATGAAACCGGGAAAATGACACGTTCGGTGTCCTATTAGGCAAATTTTCTGTCGAAAGAAATGAGGGGAGAGAGAAACTGCAAAAGGCCGTTGTTTCTAAAGGAACGCCTTGAGCATGGGAATAGGCAGAGTGCACTTGAAGCAGAGGTGCGGATCAAGGCTACCAGGTCAGCTCAGGAGCAAAGCAAAGAGTCTGTGATTCTGCTTGTCATGTCGACCTGAGCAAGAACCATAGGACCCACCCAAGGACAGGCTAGCTAGCTGCAAGCTTTGTCAACAGCTAAATTCATTCATTCGCTCATTCATTCATTCATTCATTCACGTAACCAGCATTAACTGATAAACACCCGCCTGGGCTCAGTGACGAAGACAAACCCATTCTTGCCCTACTGGAGCTTATATGCATTCTAGAGACACACAGATAGCAAGCAAAGTATGGTCTGAGGTAGAAATGAAAAACGTATGCCCTGGCAGGTATCTCTCTTCCCCAAATGAGAAGTCTCCAGCCCAGAGAGAATCATGGTCCTGCTGGAGGTCCCACACCGTGAGAGCAGGGCAGGCGTTTCAGATCTGCCAACCAGCACACCTTACTGGGGACTCGGAGAGGTCACTCCACAGAGCCTGAGGAACAGACTGTGCCCTTTGCCCTGAGACCGTGGAGGTTTCCTGGGTGGCGGGACTTGAACCTGAGGTGCAAGAACTATATTACAGGGCCCTCATGGTTCCTGTTTGCCGTGACTGAGTTGTAATTTGCTAAGATGACCAAAATAAAGGTGGTTCCCGAGGAGTCTGAGGCGCAGGCAGAGGGCTGCAGCAAAGAGCGCACGTATGAAGAGCTACTGGTCAACCTGAACCCCATCATGCAGCCGCCTGACGTACAAGCTCTACAGATGCATGAAGAAGGTCGTGAAACAGAAGCAGATTTGTCACAGGGTGGAGGAGGTCAGAAATGTGTCAACAAGGGCGAGAAAGGGATCATGGTTTTGGCAGAAGATACATTGCTGATTGAGGTGTACTGCCACCTTCCAGTTTTGTGGAGAAACAGAATTTGCCCTACGTCTACATTCTCTCTAAGACGGACTTGGGAGCAGCTACAGACTCCAAGTGTCCCACTTGTGTGCTCACGGTGAAGCCCCATGAAGATCAGGAGGTCTAAGATGAGTACCTGGAGGACGTTCAGGCACTGCCTACACCCCTGTGAGAGACTTGGGCTGCAACCCAGCCCCTGTTCCAAGAGCTGCCCACCCGTACAGCATCTCCCCGATTTCTTGATGCGTGAACTTCCCAGGCAGCTCCAGCAGTTGCTCTTGGAGGTAGAGGCAGCCTCTTGGTCACCATTGCCACCTCCTGTTGAGCTCTGATGACGAGGATATGGGATAGAAGTAAATGCTAAGGCGAGAAAAAAAAAAGAGAATTATATTACAGAGGGGATTACGGGAAGTCAAAGTATGAGGACAGCAAGAAGGGGAGAGGTTTCCAGCTCTAAGAGACTCCACTGCAGAGATGGGAACCATGCTGATCCCTGAAGTGACCACCCAGGCACCGTGTCCTGAAGCTGCTTCGTGCCACTTGGCTGACTTCCTCCTACGTCAGTGGTTCCCAGCCTGCCTCGTGCACTAACCCTTATGCTGACCCCCAGCCTTAAAACTGTTTCATTGCTACTTCATAACTGTAATTTTGCTACCGTCATGGATCCTGATATAAATATCTGATGCACAGGATCTCTGATATGGGACCCCCAAAGGGGTTGCAACCCACATATTGAGAACTACTGTCCTACCCAAGAATGGGGACTGCCTCATCTTGAGGAGTAGAGGGGACTCCAGGAAGTACCCCCCCCCAGCCTTAGCTGCTGTTGGAATCACTTGGGGAGCTCTCCAAGTACACCGGTCCTGGGAGAAGGCAACATCACAAGCCTTGGGAGGGAGAGGTGGGGGGGGCTCCTAAAGATGTTGAAGGGCAGCCAGAGGTGAGAGGAGCCTGTGTCTGCTGCCAGGCACTGTTCCCGCCAGGAGGCCCCAGGGAGGCTCCACAGGGTTAGAGAACGGACTCTTCCTTCAACCAAAGGAATTCAAGGGCTAGGGGGAAGGAAGGTCGGGGCCATCAGAGTCGTGGCGAGTGTTTGGCATGGGTCTTTCTGGAAATTCTTTCATCCTTTCTGTCCCCTCCCCATCATTTTCTGGAGGCAAAAATAAATACTGACATCTCCGCTTGTGTCAAAGTGACGGGTGTGTACACTATTAGCGTGAAAAGCTATTCCCAGAGCCAAGCTAGACAGCCAAACAGAGAGTTGCTGTCCATAGCCGTGTGACCAACATTTCCAGCAAAGCTGTTTCGAGCTATTTCTGTAACGTGACTCTAAGTGGGTAATGTGTGGCTGCGGCTGGGATCGGGCAATGAATGCCTTTTTTTGTTTGCAGCCCGAAAATCAATAGCAGACTCCAGAATCCTGGGCCATTCATGAGCAAGGCAACCTGTATCACTGAAGGGAGGCAGTAGGCAGCCCTGCCCTGGAGGTGGCCAGCAGGGTGGGGGTGGGGTCAGCGTGGGACCAAACCTCCAGAGAACCAGGACCAGCCTCAAAGGAAGGGTATGACTTTCACCGCCATTGCCGACCTCGCCTGCATGCACAGTTGATTCCCACGGAATGGAGTCTTTCCTATATCTTCTGGGTAACTGGGAGGCTCTGAAGCTGGCCTCTGTATCCCAACAAATGCCCCGGGTATAAACTCTGTCTTACTTAGGGTTTTATTGCTGTGAAGAGACACCGTGATCGTGGTAACTCTTACAAAGGAAAACTTTTGGAGCTGGCTTTCAATTGCAGAGGCTTAGTCCCTTATCATCATGGCGGAAAGCATGGCAGCACACGGGCAGACATGGTGCTAGAGAAGGAGCTGAGAGTTCTATATCCGGATTAGCAGGTGGCAGAATCCAGTCCTGGCTTGAGCTTCTGAAACCTCAAAGCCCATGACATACCTAATCCAACGAGGCCACGCCTACTCCAACAAGGCCACGCCCAACTCAACAGAGCCACACCCACTCAACAAGGCCACACCTACTCCAAGGCCACACCTTACTCAACAAGGCCACGCCCACTCCAACAAGGCCACCCTTCCTAATACTGCCACTCCTTGAGTCTATGGGGGCCATTTTCATACAGACCACCACACTCTCCACTCCTGGAGATTTTTTGCAGGGGAAATGGTAATATACCTCAGGACCCAGGCAGCCAAACATCCGTCTGGGAAGGCCTTAAACTGTTTGCTCTAAATTTCTATCCAATTCCAAGTTTAGGGAGCCTTGCCTTGGTTCATACCTTTAAGGCTTCTGGACCCGGGCACAAAATTACCTGTGGAGCCCCTGCAGTGTCCCACAGGATCCCCTCAAGCCAAGAGCTCAGCAATCACTCCTAGGTGTCCACATGTCCCAACACTCCGGTCAGTTTCTAAGCAATTTCCCGGTCACCCTGTTCTTCCGGCTTTGAAATACAAAGGGGTTTTTACTCTCATAACAATGTATGCATGGCTAGTCCTTGACAGAACTCAATCTTGACAGCTCTACCTCTCAGCCCGGGTCCCCAAAGCTGTCCCCAAGTCCTCAGAGTCAGCCCTAAGGATCTCAGTCACTGTGGAAGCTCAGAGCTCAGAGAGGTCCAGACATTCTGCCTGTAATACCCAGCCTCTATGTCTGTTTGGTGGTAGGATCCTCCTATCTTCTGAGTCTTCCCAAGCCCTTCCTCTTGACTTGATGTTGCTCTGGCAAGCGCTTTCCACAGAACATACTCTTCAGGGTCCATAGCAAACGACCCTGCTGTGCCCTCTGTTCTTGGGGACAACTTGACCCCATAAACATCCTCCAATCTGAGCTGTAAGGTGTGCCCTCTGTTCGCGATAGCCCAGTTCTGGCTTCCTGAGATTTCACCCTTCCCTGGGAAAGCTGAGGGTACCTGAAACCCATCTATCCACGGGGGTGGGTGTGAACGTGCCATGCTGTGCTTGTAGAAGTCAGAGGATAACTTGTGGGAGTCAGGCTTCTCCCTCTACCATAGGAGTCCCAAGAATCAAACCCAGGTCATGCAGCTTAGTAAACGCCTCAACCCTGACACCCTCACCAGCCTCCAGCCCCCTCACCAGCCCCCAGCCTCCCCAGAATCAGGCATCAGCTCAGGCAAAGTCACATGACAAGCGGGAGTCACCCATGGACTCTCTGGTGGTGTCTGGATATCAACAGACACAAAGGCAAGGATCCATGGAACAAAATCTGATCACAGTCCTTTCTTGCTCTGTGTTCAGGCTGTCCCAGCGTAACGGTGTTGAATGTGTCTCCCTCTGAGTTCATCTGCAGCTTCAAGAAGAAGGGGGAGGGCACAGATAACTTGGGAGGGGTTGGAAATCAGAAAAGTAGATGAGAGGTTCTTCCACCTCCCCCCACCCCTCACCTCAAAGTCCCTGAGGGTTTGACTCCACCTGCACCAGGGCCCTCTTTCAGACCTAGAAAGTTAAGCAGAGAAGCGGGCGCTCACAGAAGGAATGGACCAAATAAATGACATCTACAATCTTCCACCAAAGGCGTGGGTGATTTGGGCAGGGAGGTGTTGGGAAGTGGCCTCACCAGGAACTTTGCCTCTTCCCATGTTCTCAGTCCCCCTGACCACACTCTCGAGGCAAGGACCACCACAGCATCCTATCCCATGAGGTAGGGAGACTCGGGGAGGCCTAGGAGTCTGCCTGTGGATTCTGCAAGACCTTCAAGGTCATGTTTAAACTCCAAATGTTCATCTGACTACAAACCAGAGAGCCCCCAAGAAGCAAACCCTGGGAAGAGATTCTGGGGCCGCAGTCTGTGGAGAGGCTGCGAAGGTGGCAGAAGCTGGGGTTGGGATGCTCCATGTCACCTGAACCCTGCAGATGGCCCCATCCCAACATGTCAGGAAAAGCAATAGCAACCTCTTTGATCGAAGTCCAGCTCGACACAGGCGCAGGGTCAAAAACAACACGAGGGGAAGCCCTTGGGTTCTGGGAAAGCAGGAGAGAACGGATCTGCTTTTCCTGAGGCCTCTCCAAGGCTTCCTGCCACCAGGGCTGCTGTAAGCATCCTCAGAGACCTAGTGGCACAATGGGCTCCAAGCAGGGTGGCACTGTGGGAAGAAGTCACACCTGTCAGGAGACCTTGAGGAGAAAAAAAAATATGAAAGAATACAGCCGAGGAGGAGGCCGTACATGCCAGCCACCTTTGCAAACTATCATCCAGAAGTGTTGAAGTCACACACAAACAGGACGGGGCGAGCCCTTGCACAGCAAGGTATGAACAGGGACATGGGTGAGCTCAGGACCAGCAGTCAAAGATTGCCAGACAAGGCAGTTCTGAGTCTCATCTCAATGGCAAACATGACACCGAGTTCCTTGGTGGGGGAGGAGACAGATATTAAGGCAGTAAAGTGACATGTAGAGGAAGGCCCTGCAGGGAGACGGGCTAGCCTGGGCATATCCACTCAGCCCTCAGCAAGTCCATGAAGACTCGTGAGCCTGAGGTTCAGCCATGTTAGCACACCACCACAGAGACCTGCAGCTTCATCCGAAAGGTGGGGGCGGTGGTGATGGCTGTAACCACTGAGACCTCCTCTAGGTGGGCCCTGGCTGGAGACTCAAGTGCTCTGAAAGCCCTGGTGAAGACCACACAATACCCAAAGAACCCTGCCCCGGTCTGTGATTCCCAGAAAATGTCACTTCTGAGCAGAGAGAGAGAGAGACATTGAGAGACAGAGAGAGACAGAGAGAGACAGAGAGAGAAAGAGAGACAGAGACAGAGAGAAAAAGAGAAAGAAACATAGAGAGAAAATGACAGAGAGAGAAAGAGAGAGACAGAGTGAGACAGAGAGAGAATGTGTATGTGTGTGTGTGTGTGTGTGTATGTGTGTGCATATGCATGTGTGCTCACAGGTATGTGTGTTTGTGTGTGTGAGTGTGTGTGTATATGTGCATATGCATGTGTGCTCACAGGTATGTGTGTTTGTGTGTATGTGTGTGTGGTGTGTTTGTGTGTATTGTGTGTGTGTGTGCATATGAAGATCCTAGGTTGACACTGACTGCAGATCCTCAGGCTCTGTCTATCTCGTTAGTGGGAAAGGGTTTCTCACTGACCTGGAACTTGCGAAATCAGCCAGGGTGGCCAGCTAGTGAGCCCTGGATCCTCTTGCCCACTCTGGGATCATAACTTACATTACCACGCCTGTTTTTGCTTTGTTTACGTGATTCTGGGGATTGAACTCAGGTCCTCAAAGACCATTTTCAGCTGAGCCATCTCACAGCCCCTTTCCTGGATGTTTAACACCCTGCGTTGCAGAACCGGAACACCAGCCAGTCCTGGTCTCCGCACTGAAGGAGCGCGAGCCCATGCTGGTCAAGACACTCCGAGCTGTCGTACACCTGTGTGACTTTGAAAAGCCGTGCTGGTGGACATGGAAGGGCATGGCTGTTGTGGAGTGTGGGTTTGTGAGGGATGACACTGAAGCCATGTCCCCAACTCTGTAAATGCAAGTACGTGAATTCTAGCACAGTTAAATGAAGGTCAGGATTGCATAAATGAACTGAAGACCACAGTAAATGTGTTCTGCTCAGTTTTGAGGCAGGGTCTGGCTATGTAGGCCAGGCTGGCCTTGAGTTCATGATCTTCCAGCCGCAGTCTCCTGAGTGCCAGGGTGACAGGCAGGTAGGTGCCACTCTGCCCAGTTGCTCAGGAAATGTGCTGCCATGATTTATTTTGGGTCATTGGCACTTTCAATTGCAAGGGTTTCTTCAAAATTTAGTGATTTTTACTTTACTGGTTTGTAGAAAGGAACTAACGGGATTAACTAGTCACCACACCCCAGGCAGACACCTTCTGACTCATTCATCTCGACTCAAGGGCAAACATGGTCACTTCCTGTGTCCACGAGTGAGCTCTGGGATGTCCTCACAGAAAACCACTTGGTTCCTGATGAAGAAGAGAGAAGCAGAGGCTGGGGACCATGGCTTAGTCGGAAATGTTCTTGTCTTTTGAGCATGAAGACCTGGATTTTAAACCCAGGACCCACACAGAACTGCTGGGCATGGTGGAGATAATCACGTATAATCCCAGCAATGGGGAGGGTGACTGAGACCACCTGAGGTTGACCTCTGGTCTCTCTCTACATGACCCACATGTGTGTGCACATACACATGCACAAACACACACACACATACAAACACATGTGCACACACACATGCATACACATACACATGTACACACACATGAACACACATACACATGTACACACATGTACATACTCATGCACACACACTCCCATGCACGCACATACATACATGCACTCACATATACATATACACATATGCTCACGCACATATACACATGTATACACTCATATACATACCCACACACATACACAAACATTTACACACATATACATAAACTCATGCACACACACATGCACACACATGCACATGTGTGCACACACATGTTAAGAGGAAAAAAACCAGATGACATTCACATTTCTCCATATGTCACCCAGGAGGAGTCCAAGTATGGGTGCCGGGCCCTGGCCAGTGTCTTGAGGGTCAAATCCCCTCCTCACACCACCACTTCACTACCTCACCACCTTCCTTTCTGCTCCCTCACGGTGTCCTGTCCCAGCTGATAACACAACAGAATCCCTTCCGGGACATGTCCTGTCCTGACCAGCCCTGGGCATCTTAGCTCCTAGATTCTCTAGCGAGGAGAACCAGCATCAGGGGCCTGTTCTGCCCTTGGCGTATCAGCTAGAGCCACTCTCACTTCCCCCAAGCACCCGCAAGCTGCTCTGTATCCCTGAGGAGGGTTCCCTCCACACTACTTCAGTGGATTTAGCACCCCATTGCTCCCCCCCGCCATCACCCCCCTCCCTTCTTCCAGTGACTGCTCCATTTGTCTGTCACACCTCTGACCACAGTTTGGGTCCTCAGGAGGGTGGCCTGGATAGATTGTTAGCCTTAGAGGAATTCATGAGCATCAGGCCTCTGGCCATAGAGGAGCATAGGTTCAGCGGCCTCTGGTCCAACCTGTCTGTGTCTGCCATTTCTGTAGCCCAGAGGATGTGCCGGGCGGCAATCTACAACAGTCCCTCAGCTCCTGATATTGTTGTCCTCATGTGTGGAAACTGAGTCACAAGGGCCTGGTGCACACATCCCAAGTGGTAGAGACAGCTCAGCCCCCAATGCCAGGGCCTCACTTCTTCCCTGCAGATGCGCAGGACCCAAGAATAGCAGGTTGTAGCCATGCCCCCTGGAGACAAGTAAGTACACAGGACATAGGTTGTGGGGAGAAGTGTGGGGAGGAGCATGGGGAGGAGCGTGGGGAGCATGCTTTCTGAAGGCAGTAGCAGTCAGGAGAGGGTGGGTGGGCCTGGAGACCCAGGGGCCAGCTGTGAGCCCTGCTCTGGGCCCTGCAAACCATACCCAGAATTCTCTTTGATAAAAGAATCTTGGAACCTAGGGATGTCTCCAAGTCACATCTCCTCTCTGCTCTGCAGATGGGGAAACAGAAGTACCTAGTATCAAGTGGAGTTTCTGAATTACAGTCCCAAGAGCTTCTTCAGGGAGGTACCCTCTCCTCTAGGGATGGCCAGCTCTGATTGTCCTCAAACACAGCAAGGAAGGCAGGGCACACAGGGAACCTGTCTCCAGGCTGGAGAAGGATTTCACAGGAAGATCGACAGGGACACACACGCAGTACACACACACACACACACACACACACACACACACACACACACACACACACACACACATAAGATCTCTCGCTCCCTGTCTCCGGGGAGGCAGGAGGCCAGAGCTAATGATAATATGTTTCCTGAGAACTTTCCACTCTTCTGAAACACTTCTAATTATGTCTGGAGTCCTTCCTTCCTACCCCACGGAACAGGCGGAGCATGTGGCCCAGGAGTGTTCTTTCTGCAGCAGCCTGGAGTCAGTCCAGGACTGACAGAGCCAGAGCCTGGGGAGTCCTGGTTCCCTGCTGCTGACCACTGGCACATCCTGCCATCGCCTGCCACCATGTGCAGGTGCTTGCTGTCACAACTGTGGCGGCTGAAGTCCTCCATCCCACTGTAGAGTGTTTCTAAAGGGAGCCATGCTCTGTGGCAAGCACTGCTTCTTGCTGTGGTTCTGGTGAAGGGCAGGCTCCTGCTGGTCTTCCTCAGCCTGAGGCTGCTGTTGTCTTTTGGGGACTTCTGCCCCACCCCCCACCCAAATGGCTACTTATTTTCTGGAGCCAAATGTTTCTTTAAGCACACCTAAATGTATCAAGTATCACCTCATCTGGGCTCAGAGCTCACTCCAGTGTCCCTGACCCCTCAGGACATGTTCTGTACTCAATCCCCATAGTGCATGTGTGTCACGTCGTTGTATCTGTTACAGGCAACATGAATATCACGTACAGGATGCTCGCCTTGCAAAACACACACTGTTAAATAATGCTGGATACTATGTAACAGTTACCAGAGCGGCACACAGGGTAGGAGACTGGGCTTGGGAGCAGTTGATGACCACACAGGAAGTGGAGAAGGAAGGAGAGAGCCTCACCCTTAAACCCAGACTCAGGAACTCTCGAGCATCGGGGCCCTACCATGTACCCCTCGTCTCTCAAGCCTCAGTTTCCTGATCTGTCATGCGGGAGACAGCCTCACCCCAGAGGCAGAGATTGTATGCACCGGTCCAGCTCAGTCACTGTGGGCGACCTGGAGCATGGGCTCCCTCTAAGCCTTCTGTCTGCTGGCAAGGAGGGGCCTGTTAGAGAGGTGGACAGAAGGGCGGGACACAGAGGAGCGAAGGTTCTGGAATCTTGATTCCTGAAGCCTATGTCACCTACAACAGTAAAGTCTGTCCCAAGTCCGACTCCTCCAGTCCAGTAAAATTGAACTCCCAGCTTTTTATCCACACTGGTGTGTCTTCCTTCTTCTGTCTCGCTTGTTCCCAGACTGAAGTGATTTCCCAGACACACTGAACAATGGGCACAGTGGCATGGGGGTGGGGGGAGAGCGTAGAGCGCCTGCCTCTACTCTAGAAGCAACCCTCACTGTCTGCTCGAGATCCCTGGGATAAAGCCGTGAGCTCTCTGCTCTCACGTAGACTGATCCTGAGTGCAGCCTCCATGTGGCTCTGACATAGCAGAAGAAGAAGCTTCTCTATCCAAGCCTCTGGGGCTGAGAGTTCCAGAACGACTCCTCTGAAGCTAAGTGGTGATGGGATTTCCGAGGTCAAGCAGTTTGCTGTCAGGCCACAGGACCAAACGAAGAGTGACCACCACCACCATTACCACCATCACCACTATAACTAGCATCACCATCAACACCATCCCCATCATCACCCTCCCCTCACCCCCAGTTCTTATACTTACTGGTTCTAGCATGTTCCCCCTAACCCCCGCCCAGTGCCTTGCTATCCTGCTTTGCACCCCTGCTCACCTAAAGACCACCCCCCATACTAAACCCTTCTGTGTGGAGGAGGAATGGACAGCAGGAACCATGGTAAGTCCACCCTGCCTCCGTCACTGCCTGGGACACTTGACAGATGTCTCCTATGCCAGCGTTCATGCTGCCCTCGGGTGACCACAGATCTGTAGAGATTGCTTATCTGAGGGGGAAGAAAAAGGGGTGTGGGGGGCATTCGTCCCTGCTCCTCAGTCTGCCTGGCTCCTGCAGGTAAATACACCAGAGGGCTTGACATGAAAGGCCGCTTACAGGTTGAGAACATGGTTCCTCACGACTTTCTAGCCTACAAGACTCTGACCTCCACGGCCACACGATGTGCCTGGGTCGGATGCCCTCGACCAAAAGCTGCTGAGGCAGGCCCAGATTTATGACTTTGTTATTACTTGTTTTGGAGTCGTTACAGCCACACGCTCCCTGGAGAATCCCAGAGCTGCTTTCTCTAGGACATATCAGGCAGACAGGGAGGAAATATGTGGAGCTGGGAACATCCTGTGTGGCAGTGTCTCCCGAGCCCCAGGTACCGGGCCTTTTGTTTGCAGCCAGAGTGAGGCGGAAACTGATAAAGGCCAGGGGCTGGGGGAGGGCCCGCGGCACCTTGGTACCCTGGTTATTCTCCACCAGGACACATGTCCCCAGCTTCCTGAGCAAAACAGCCACAGGCCGTGAGCCTCTGATGCTAAGCCAGCCGCCCAGGGAGCCCCTCTTAATGAGACCCGCCGCCCAGTGGATTGCTGACTCTGCACAGAGCCACCTCTGGCTCACCAGCCAGAGGGGCCAGCAGGCCGTGCCCACCTCCAACACAGGGCCTCATTGTGTGTGCGGCTCCTCCCCCACCCCTGCTCCCAGAATCCTCCTGGTTGTGGTTCTCTGAATGCAAAGGGGGTCTCTGTGGGGGAGGGGGCATAGGAAGACCAGCGACACTAGGTTTATGTAGTGCGAGCCTCCTTTAAAAATACACTCACACGTATAAGTACTGACATAAATAATTCTGAGCCTGTAGTAAGGGCTACAGAGACAGATACTGACTCACTGGTGGGTAGGTTGTGAAATCCACTCACTGCTTTCCTTTTAGACCATACAGCAATGTCCAAAAAAATCTTAATGAGCACGCACTCCGTTTTTGTAAGGAAAAGTATGTGTGTTTACTCTGAAAGGTTTATTTATTTATGTAGTGAGCACCTCTGTGTGTGTGTATGTGTGCGTGGGTGTGTGCATGTGTGTGTGTGTGTGTAGCATGTGTATGCAGTACCTACAGAGGCCAGAAGAGGGAGTGTGGGACAGTGAACAGCACCTTGGTTCCCAGTTGAGGAGGCTTGAACCCTGGTGACCCTGAAAGGGGACGGTAGGCGTTTCACCTGACTCCCAGGAAACCAAGCCAGTCACTAGCCCGCAGCCCTCCATAGATTTGTGGTCATCAGTCATGTAAGGGCAATGCCCCAAGCCCCTTCACAGGTAGAGGATGTGACCACAGGTCACGTAGGCTCAAGACAGATCTCCATATAATGAGGTACCTAAGGCTTAGAGGCTTAGCCAATGAATTTCCCTTCCCAGACACTCCTCCCTGCAAAGGTATTTAATCTCAGGTCCACTCTGGGAAGTGGGGTACAGTTTTACTCATCCACTTTCCACCATGACAATTAATGACTTAAAACCACAGACGGTCCCTTTTCATCAGGATCTGCCATGGGGAGCCACAGAGAAAACCTTTGCCTACAGAGTCTAATCTCTCAAAGAAATCCTCCCTGTGCTCCCAGCCACCTCCACCACCAAGCCTGCAGCCTGCCACCAAGCCAGACTCACCCCTGTAGGACCAGCCAGAGCTCCCTCTCTTTTCCCCCTCAGCCCTGGGCTAGATCTAGCCTGTGAGCACCCACTCTGTTCTCAGCTCTTCTGTGGCATCCCAACAGTGTCTGGATGCCCAAGAGCCTGAGAACCGATGGCCATGGCCTCCTTACAGGCCAGGGAACCTCAGAGCCAGCTCCGGCTGTCAGACTGCGCCTCCCCATCCCTGGAGCCCTGTCCAGCAGCTTCCCACACCCAACACCTGTCCAGCATGGCATGGGGTAAGCACCGTCAAACTTCCCATGTCCAGCCTTCCCGAGCGGTCCAAGCCCTGTGGCAGAGCAGACATGGGATGCCCCCATCCCAATAACTGTACAACTGGTACCAGTTATCATCCTACAGTAACCCTTTGACTGACAACTGGTACTGGTTATAAACCTAAAGGGAGTGCGTTCCCCTGGAGCTGGAGTTACAGGCAATTGTAACCTGCCCAACATGAGGGCTAAGGACTGAAGGTCTTGCAGACCAGCAAATGCTCTTAACTGCAGAGCCATCTCTCCAGCCCCTAACATGTCTCTAATCTGAGAAGTGTAGCACAACCTTATGGAATCAGCTTCACAGAAGCATCTAGAAGCAGCACAGACAGATAGACAGGATGCCTATTCCAGACGCTTCCTTATTCCTACCTACAGGGATGGATTGGAGTTATGGAAGCCTCCTCTGCTCTGTGCAGAGAGACCATTCACGACTCCGCATTGGGGGAGAAGGGTATCCCTGGGCAACAGATGCCGCCATGTTTGGGCTCCAGGCGCCTGCTGGGAAGAGCTGCACACAGCGTGGGCCTCCTCACACTTACCCAGGTTCATCTCTGTGTATCTGAGTGCCTTTCACGGATGCTTGGAAGCCCTGGAGGCCCTGGCAGAGGCATAATGTCCATGACACTGCTTCCCTAGTTAGAATCACCCAGGGTGTCGAGCACAAGGAGCCATCCAGCGCTGCCATTTACTGAGAGAGAGGAGGATGCTTGGAGGTCTCAGAGTTGTTGCTCTCACCACCCAGATGTTCCCATGTGAACACCACACAGGATAGGTCACCATCAACTGCACGAGGCACTTAAAAGCCTCGGGCTGTCATCGGGGAGAGCCCTGCCTTCCCAACGCCACCAGCAAATTCCAAGAAACCGGGTGAGATCCTACCCACCCAGAGGCTCATAGGGAGTGGCACTATTAGGGGGTATGGCCTTGTGAGAGGAAGTGTGGCACCGTGGGGCTGGGGTTTGAGATCTCAGATGCTCACGCCAGGCCCCTTCTCTCTCTCTCTCTCTCTCTCTCTCTCTCTCTCTCTCTCTCTCTCTCTCTCTCTCAGTCTCTCTCTGTCTCTCTGTCTCTGTCTGTCTCTCTCTCCGTCTCTTTGTCTCTCTCTCTTGTCTATCTCTCTATGTCCCTGTCTTTCTGTCCCTGTCTCTCTGTCTATCTCTCTGTGTGTCTCGGTGTCTCTGTCTCTGTCTCTCTGTCTCTGATCTCTCTCTCTCTCTCTCTCTCTCTCTCTCTCTCTCTCTCTCTCTCTCTCTCTCTCTCTGCTGCCTTCAGATATAGATGTAGAACTCTCCTCTATCCTGCATGCTGCCATGCGTCCCACCATGACGATAATAGGCTAAACTTCTGAACTCTAAGCCAGCCTCAATTAAATTTCTATGAGTCAAACCAGCCTCAATTAAATGTTTTCATTTCTATGAGTCACAGTGGTCATGGCATTTCTTCACAGCAATAGAAACCCTAACTAAGACTTGCCGAAACCTCAACCACAGCTTCAGCCCTCAGAAGCCCAAGAGGGAAAAGACCTTGAATAAATCTCTCACAGACTCAGGCAGGCCAGGTAACTGGGGGCTGACCGTGCTCCTCAGAATTGGCCCCTCCACTCCACCGTCCACGGAAGCCGTGCCCCGTGCACCTGCTGTCTGTGAATCTTTGCCCACAAGAGTGTAGCAGGCAGCGCCACTTCCCTCTGACCACGTTACAGGAAATATCAAGGGGCCAGGGCTTCAGGAAGGGTGACCACAAGGGAGAGAGGAGGTGACTAGACAGGGCAGTGGCAGCCTCTTCTCCTGCTTGAGCCACACAGACTTCTGGGATGGAGAAGGGTAGGCTGGGAAATTCTGAAGGTCCTAAATACCCATGTGCGTCTCTGTTCCCCAGGAGCCCTAGCTGGCATCCTGATGATGAAAACTGACCCTTCTTTTTCCCTCTCCTTCCCTTCCTCCTCCTCTTCTTCCTCCTCCCCTTCTTCCTCCTCCCCTTCTTCCTCCTCTTCCTCCTTCTCCTCCCCTTCTTCCTCTCCTCTCTCCTCTCCCTCCTTCCCCTCCTCTTCCCCCTCCGTCCCCTTTCTCCTTCTTCTCAATATCCTTCCCTTTTCCCTCTTCCTCTTCCTCCTCCTCCCCTCCCTCCTCCCCTCCCTCCTCCCCCTCCCTCCTCCCCTTCCTCCTCTCCTTTCTCCTCTCTGTCCTCCCCGTTCTTCCCTTCCTTTATCCTCTCATCTCCTTCCCTTCCCCCTCTTCCTCTTCCTCCTCCTCCCCCTCCCTCCTCCCCCCTCCCTCCCCCCCTCCTCCTCCCTTCTCCTCTGCCCCTCCTCCTCCTCCCCCCTCCTCTCCTTCTTCCTCTCTCCTCTCCCCTCCTTCCCCTCCCTCTTCCCCTCTCCTTCCCCTTCCTCCATCCTCTCATCTCCTTCCCTTCCCCCTCTTCCCTTCCTCCTCCCCTCCTCCTCCCTCCCTCCCTCCTCCCCTTCCTCCCTCTCCTCTCTTCTCTCTGTCCTCCCGGTCCACCTTTTCTCCTCCTCAGCACAGAGGCTCCCCATCTGCATACCAGTATTAAGATTTTACCTTCAGTGCTCCTCGGAAGGAAGGAGAGCAGAAGTGTTCTCAGAGTTGGTCCCATCAGCCCAAATCAACTGATGCTCTGTCCAAAAAGACATAGCCCAAAGCAACCATAGTCCAGTCATATAGTCACATGCTGTGTCCACTGGAATCCAACCGGACTTAGCTCAACCCTAGTTCTCTCTCCAGCCCCCCCCCATAGACACCTCAACTTCTGTGGCAACAACCCACGCCTTTGAAAACACTGTCCTGGTGCGCAGCCCTGATGATGACGAGGGCCACAGACTCCTGTATCAAACCTTCCACCTCACTTGATGACAATTGTCTCATCAAACCCTGATTGTGTCTGGTCACCTGGAGGCCTCACTTGTAAGGCTCCCTCTTTGGGCAGATGAGTGACAGTTGTGAATTGAAGGCCCCAGCAGACAGGTCCGCCTCCCAACCCCACATCAAGACTATGGCTTCCTTGATCTGCTTTTCTTGTTTCTCTCAGCAAGGTTGACAGTGGAGATCTTCCGAGGACCTGTTTCTGTGGGATGGAGATTTTGGATGGGGACCACTGGCCTGTTGCCTGCCATCCTGTGGAGGAGGAGGAAGAGGAGGAGGAGAAGGAAGAGGAGGAGGAGGCCATTAAACCTGGGAATAGAAACTATTCCTCAACCATGACGAAAGCAGACAGTCCCCACAGTGAGGCATCTGGAGCACAGCCACCCGCAGTCACCACACAAAGATAAGAGGTGCAAGACAGCAGGGCTGGAGTGTAGGGTCTGGAGAAGATGTTGGATGAAGGGCATGAAGCCACAGTCCCAACACCCAGAAACAGACTTAAGCATGCCACAAAAACGCAAGCGGTCAGACATAATGATTATGCTTTTTTGTTTCCCAATGTCTTTGGGCCAATCCATGATGCGTATACATGACACATAGGACCTTGGGCCAGAGAAAGCCATCCTCTGCCTCTTCCCTCAGACTGTGATTCCCAGTCCTTCAGATGACAGTCTGAAGCCTGACCCACCTTGCAAGGATCAATCCAGTCCAGAGCTCTAGCCATACCAGGCCTCTCTCCACATGAGCAGCTGAATTCACCAGTGATGGGGAAGACAGAGTGTTGACCTTCCCAGCTTGGCTTGGGCGCCCAGCACAGGACCACAGGACCACGGGAGTTGTGACCCTCAACTCACAGCCTTGACTCCAGCTCTTGGCTTCTCTGTCCCTTTCACAGGTCAACCTGACACCCTGAGACCCAGAGGTCCATCCTACCCTACCTCAGGAGCTTTTGAGAGGGAACAATAGACATCCGGTCACACCCATTGAGGCTGAAGGGAAGCTAAGCTACAGCAGGAAGATTTACCACCATGCTCACCTGAGAGCAGAAGTCTGGTAGAGAATGTGAAATCTGGGAGTGGGAGGATCTGGGACTTCCCTCCTCCCTACATAGTGAAAGGAAGAACCGGCTGGCTTCTCCAAGGGTGCCGGGAGCGGGGTGCTTGATCTGGCAGAAGGATGGACAGCTAACCTCATATGCCGGGCTGAGGAGATGGCTTGCTTGATAGTTTGATTCAGAAGCATGAGGAACTGAGTTCCATCTCCAGCATTCATATTTTTAAAAAATCTAGGTGGCACCTGTTTAGAGTGAAGGGCTTGCCTGTATGAACGTGTACATATACCACACACATACATGCACACATACAAAATTAAAATAAGAAAAGGGGTGGAGAGATAGCTTCACAGTGAGCAGCATTGTCCTCTCCTCTGGAGGTTCAGATTTCCAACACCTACAGCTATAACCACAGTTCCAGGAGATCCAACGCCCTCCTCTGACCTTGGCAGGCACCAGCCACACAGAGTGCATGTGTACGCATGTACGTGAAACACAAAGATAAAATAAGAAAGTCTAAAAACAATTCTGAAGTTAAAAGTTAAAAGTTCCTAGTACAGAAGTAGAGTGTCGTGCACCCCTCCCCCAGGACTCCTGCACGCTCCCTAGAACAGTGGGTCTCAACCTTCCTAACTCTGCAACCCTTGGTACAGTTCCTCATGTTGTGGTGACCCCCAACCATACATTTTGTAGCTACTTCATAATTGTAATTTTGCTACTGTCATGAACCCTAGTGTGAATATCTGATAGACAGGGTATCTGAATGAGACTCCTGTGAAATGGGATCATTTGACCTCCAAAGGGGTCATGACCCACAGGTTAAGAACGGCTGCCCTAGAGTCTTGCCATCAACTCAGGCTCAGCCTCTGAGCCCTATGGCCACCACCATGGGAAGGCTTCCTCAGGACCTTGGGGAGGGGGCGGTGCTTCGTGTGAGCATTCACCCAGCCTCTGTTCTCCGGAGCTCACCCTAGCAGTTTACAGACACCGTGCGGAGCTCACTCTCCATCAACAAGGACTGTTGTCTCTACAGGGCTACTGGGGCACCGCGGTCACAACACAGCTGTTTCACAAAGAACTCTACAGTTACCATGGTGAATCATGGCATTCAGAGTCAGACTCTGTGTGTGTGTGTGTGTGTGTGTGTGTGTGTGTGTGTGTAAGTATGGGGTGTGCAGGTGTGTGTGCAGGTGTGAAAGTGTGCATATGTATATTGTGTACAGGTATGAGTGTGTGTACATATGGGATGTGCGGGTGTGGGTGTGTACAGGTGTGTAGATGTGCAGGTGTGAATGTGTGCAAGAATAGAGTATGCAGGTGTGGGTTGTGGAGGTGTGTGTATGCAGGTGTGTGTGCAGGTATTAATGTGTGTACAGATGTGTGCATTCAGGTATAAGTGTGTGTACAACTGTTAAGGTGTGAGTGTGTGTGTGCAGGTGTGAGTGCAGGTGTGAGTATGTACAGATGTGTATGTGTGCACAGGTGTGAGTGTGTTGTATGCAGGTATGTGTATGCAGCTGTGTGTATGTGCAGGTGTGTTGGGCAGGTGTGAGTGTGTGTGCAGGTGTTAATATGTGTATAGTTGTGTGTGTTCAAGTATATGTGCACATGTGCAGGTATGAGTGTGTGTGCAGGTGTGTACAGGTGTGTGTTCAGGCATGTGTGTGTACACCTGTGAAGGTGTGAGTGTGTGTGTGCAGGTGTGAGTGTGTACAGATGTGTATGTATGCACAGGTGTGAGTGTGTTGTATGCAGGTATGTGTATGCAAGTATGTGTATGTGCAGGTGTGTTGGGCAGGTGTGAGTGTGTGTGCAGGTGTGTGCAGGTGTTAATATGTGTATAGTTGTGTGTGTGTTCAAGTATATGTGCACATGTGCAGGTATAAGTGTGTGTGCAGGTGTGTACAGGTGTGTACAGGTGTGTGTTCAGGTATAAGTGTGTGTATAAGTGTGTTCAACCTTGTGGCTCAGTTTGGAGGGACTGCTCAAGGCCTGAGGGAAGGGGGGTCTCAGCATGTCCAAATCACTCGGTCTGTTAGCACATTTCACCTCCTCCTCAGGTTCAGGGAAGTTTGCGGTCGCCTCTCTGCACTGGGCATCTTTAGAGCTCTCTTTGCACTTCTGAGGAGGGAGCACAGCTGCCTGGCCTCCTCCTCAAGAGTCTGAGGATCTTACTATCTCCCTTCTCCTGACTGAAGGCAGGTGAAGCCAGGTGACACTCAACAGTCCCCAGAGGGTGTGGCAGAGCCAGGCTCAACTCGCAGTTAGCAAGCTTCATTCAGTTTGCCATAACCCTCCTTATAAGCACAGACTGGGGAAGTGTGCATGTCTGTGTACACATGAGTATACATGTGTCTGTGCATGCATGTGCATACACATGTGTACATTTATGTGTGCGTTCCTATGTGCAGGTACATATCTCCCCAGTACACATGAAGATGTCAGAGAGAGATCTCAGGGGTCTCTCCTCAGGTACCTTCTACCTTCTGCTTGAAGCAGGGCTACCCACTGGCTTGGAACTTTCCTGAGTAGACCAGGCTAGCCCATGAGCTTCCAGTGTTTAGTCTCTCTACCTCTCATCTCACCATTAATAGGGTCGCAGGCATGTTCCACTCTAACTAACTTTTTAAAAGTGGGTTCTGTAGATCTGAAGCACAGAGTTCTCGGGCTTGCAAAGCCATCTTCCATCATGGTTTATCCACTATGAGTGCCAAGATGGAGAAACAGGTTTCCGGAGAGCCATTGAAATGGGCTCTGGATTCAGCCCATGTGATGCTGGTGGCCCCGCCCAGTCCCATCTACCTGGTAAGGTCTGACAGTGGCTCTACTGGGATCCGGTCCCTATGCTTCTGAGGACACAGAGGGTTTGACACACTTAGATGTGAATCCATGGCTGCATTCTCCTTCCCAACCCTCTACAGGGGCCCACAGAGCAGCTCCCAGACTCCCTGGCCTTTCATGGGAAGTCTTCAAGATGACTTTGCTCCCAGAAAAGCCCCCAAGAGCTATCCCAGCACCAAGGTAATTAGAGAGAAGTATGAGGTGACAGGGGCCAGCTGCTGGACCTGTCCTGAAGACAGACCCAAGCTGCCTGAGTGACGCTCTTGGAAGTTTCCCCCGCGTTCCTCTCCCAGAATCACCAGGCGGTCAAACCCCAGGAATCCGCCTGCTTGGAAGGATCAAACCCACCGTGTCACTGCCCACGCTTGCACCCTGAGGGCTCTTGGACCGAGGTTCACCAGGCAGCTTCTGGATTTGATTACGAGGAAATCTGCTCTCTGTAGTCCCTTCTCCACACACACACACACACACCCCGCCACCCCACTGCCCTCCCTGAAGGAATGCGTGGCTGACGAAGTTCTCAGCAACTCCCTCCATCTTGGCAGACGCCAGACTGGTGGAGTCAGCAGTCAGCATCCTACCTAGCCTGGCCGTGTGACTTGTAAATTACAGTGCAATGTGAGGAACACAGGAGCCCCTGGGAACTAACCCCACGCAAGCTTCCTACAGCAATCGCCTGTCACAGAAAGCTGCAGAGAGCTGCCAAAATCAGGACATCTGCAGCAATCTGTTCCCTCCATGGGCTTTCAGCTAGGGGTGATCTTTCCTGGCCTCCTCCAGCTCCTGGGGACTCCAGGCAGCCCTGGCTTGTGGCCATTGCTCTCATCTCTGTCTTGTCTTCCCGGGGTCTTTCTCGTTTCTTATAAAGACACCTGTCGCTGGGTTCAAAGCCCAGCCAAGACAGTCAGCTATCATACTGAGGGTTTCTCCCCCAAGAGTGGGTGTCCAAGGTGTGGCCCGGTGGCCGCAGGCAGTCTCGGATCGCCACGAATGCGGTCCAACACAAAACCATAAACTCGAAACCTGAGGAGATTGCTTGTATTTTTATAGCTCATTAGCGTGTTTGTCGAGCATAAACTTTGTTGACGGTGTCATAATGCAATGTTGCGCGCATACGCGTATGCTGTCTGTAATGAGACCCATGAGCCACAGATTGGATCCCCCTTAAATTTAATGTACAGTCCAAGACAACATTTTGTCCACTGTGGCCCAGAAAGGCCAAGAGGTTGTATATTCCTGTTTCACTTCATCTCGTAGCAAAGAGCCCTTTTCTGATGTCACACCAGCATGGAGATCCTCTGCCCACTTCCCCCCATCCTACAGGAAACAGAGGGAATTGCTACCCATGGCCCTCTGAAGCAGAGTCATGCCTCATGGAGAATCCAAATCCTGAGGTAGAAGGCATAGCCAGACTGCACGTGGTTTTTGGCTGACTGGTTTTCCCATCCTGCCCTGCCTTGGACAGTCTCAGGCTCTCTTCTGCAGGTGAGAACCAGGGATCTCTCCCCTTGTAGGAAGATAGGAGGGACTTTGGGCTCCAAGACAATTGCCACTTGGAGCCTGAGAAGAACAGAATCCCAAGGGAGCCTACTTTGCACCATGGTGAACTTGAGGTGCCCAAGGTGACCCCAGGCTGACATGACTCTGTCAGTTGCTGGCCTGAAATCTGACTCCTGGGCTTCGCATGCCAAGGAATCTGTGACCAGGTTCACAGAGCACTCAGCACCAAGAGGAATGCCTTAGGCCAACAGCACCTAGACCCTCTGCCAGTCTATCCAAGGCGCCCATCCCTGGGTTTGGTCTCCAATCTGCATAGCCTCCTCTGTGTCTTCAGACATTTTCTGAGGATACTGGTGAGTTCTCTGCAGGCCCACAAGGCAGTCAGAGGAGATGGGAGTTGGGAATAAGAAAGGATTTGCATTGCCAAGTGGCCATCTGTGCACCTGGTGGGACGGCGGAACTCCCGCTGCCCAAGGGCCAGCTCTGATGGGCTGCCAGCTCAATAGGCCAGACCTGCTGGCTCTGTCTTATCGGTACATTTTGCAGCAACCTCATGGCCGCCTCTGCTCCCCCGGGCAGGCACTATGCGAACCTCACAGTCAGCTTTCTCCCAACCACCATCCATGTCCTTTCTCACACAGGTCCCTGCTCTCAGTCACCCTAAAACAGTAAACCCCGAAGACACCTCACCTCCCGAGAGTCACCCATCCCCCATGGCCTCCCAAACCCCACCTTCCCAAGAAAGGGCCCAAACAAGAGTGAGGCAGTCTCATTCCTGTAGCCATAACTAAAATGCCCACCCAACCTGGGGTGAAAAACACAAAACGACCCTGTGGTTCCCTAACCAGAAACCTGAGGCCCAGGTGGGGGTAGCTGAGGTCTCTGAAGATGCTGGGGGGCTCTGTCTAGCTTCTAGGAAGCAGCCTGCCCGGGTGTCCCCACATTTGTAGGTGTGTTACCGGTTCTCAACCTTCCTTCCTTGTAGTCTCTTCCTTAACTTCCCTTTTAAAACAGATGCAGTCACACTGATACGTGAGGAGGTTTTCATCATAGCCACCAAACACTTGTCAGAGCAACTTAAGGAGATAGGTTACTGTCCTCGTGTTTTCTAATCTGTCTCAGCAGCAGGAGCACGTGGGTCCTCACAGTTAAGGTCCACCTCCAGTGACCACCTCCTCACCAAGGTTCCTCCACCTCCCCAAACAGCCCCTGTCTCCACTAGAGGACAGCTCAGATCAACGCTGAGGAGACATCATAGTCATCTCCTCTTTTTTTTTTTCTAAGATTTATTTTATTCATATGAGTACACTGTAGCTGTCTTCAGACACACCAGAATCTCATTACAGATGGTTGTGAACCACCATGTGGTTGCTGGGATTTGAACTCAGGACCTCTGGAAGAGCAGACAGTGCTCTTAACCACTGAGCCATCTCTCCAGCCCAGTCATCTCCTCTTGAGAACATCTGTAGAGTGCCCACTCTGAGTAAGGTCATAGGCAGAGATGCTGGGGTGGGGGATTCATAGCTCTTAGGAGGCCACGACTCGACTGGCAGTTTCCAAACAGATGAACAGCCGTGGTCTACAGGAAGCTTGTTGGTTCTGTTGTGTAACCCACACTTAACAGATATGGGGAAACTGAGGCAGGAGATGCCAAGGGACCCTGAGAGTGACACGTCCCCTCTCCTGAATCCTGTCAAGGCCATGGCTACTGCGTGGAACCAAAGTCAGGGTCGACTTTGCCTTTGAACCGTGGGGATGACCTAGGGGACAGGGTTATCTGAGTTTGGATTCTGAAAGCGTCCGCTTGGTTTCGGTCTCACACTCTGAGTGGTATGCAGACAGCACCTCCCGTTTCTTCTAGAAGGACCCTTCGGGACTCACATAGCCAGGTTCTCTTGCTCTGTGGAGAACAGAAGAGAAGTCAGGACTGGGCAGGAGGGGAGAAAGGACTTAAGGCCTTGTCATGACACAGAAGATGAGCGTCTCTGGATGCTGTGAGGAAAAGCCCCACCCACAGAGAGGCAAACGCATTCTGGACTCCCAGACGATTCACGGTGTAGCCTTTACTTCCTCATCTGAAGCCCAGGCGTGGAAACAGAAACTACTGGACTTTCCAGCAGACGTGATGGTTGATGTACAGTGTGCTGACTCAGTGCCCAGGGAAGGCGGCGATGACCGCTCAGAGCAGTGGCCCCGGGCAGAGCTCAGAACTCCCTCAGCTGGGATCCTCTGATTTATGTCCAAGGTGAGCCCCTGTCCCCAGCCCCACCCCCACTCCCATGGACCATGACATCTTACTCCCAAGGCCTGTCAGAGCCCCCGGCAATACAATAAATCTCCTGCGGGTCCCTGCCTGCCCTCCCTCGACCCTCTCTGTGGAGAGAGAGCTGTTAGGAGTGTGTCAGGCTGTGAAACTGAACCCCAAAGTGCTCCAAGAGGCATCTGTGACTGCGGCAACTTATCTGATTGGAAACTGAGACCCTCACTTTTCCTCCCTGGGCCCCGGAGACATCGTCAATTCTAATCTTGGGTACAGGGCTAGTGAGGTACCCCAGGGGTGTCCAGGTGCAAACCACAGCAATCTGTGACTGAGCAGAGGAAAGAGACCAAGACGCCCCACCTAGACCGCTGGCCTGGAGCTGGGCTCTGTTTGGGACACCTTCCCTGAATTGTTTTCTCGTCAAATGAAGCTTACTGGCCTCTGGTGGGGCGCAGGTATGGCTTTCCCAGAGGCCAGTGTGTCCAGACACTGGCTTCCCTTTGTTGCAGACCAACCAGGCTCTGTCCTGGTCAGCTCTCCATTCCCCCAGCTTCAGAGAGAAGCCCAGTCATAGCTCAAAGACACCGTGGAACTGGCCCGGCTCAGACCTTCGGCCAGCAGGCCAGATGCTTGCCAGGCTCAGACATTTGTCAAGGTCCATCCGCCGCCACATTCCTGAATGGGAAGGACTCTTACTGAAGTGCTGGGCCTGGACCGGGTGAGGAACTCCCTCATATCTACAGCAGCTGCTGCCTTCTGGAACCTGCACCATCAGCACACAACCTCACACCGGAAGCCGACCAACCATGTAGTTCACAGGGAAGGAAACCATAGACGAAGCCATCACAAGATGGAGGGCAAGGGGCTAAGGGCCAAGGTCAAACCACAGCCCCAGAGGTAGCCTGGGAAACAGAGGCATGACGAGGCTCAGGCTAGACCAGAACAGAGGCTCAGGCTGGACCAGGACAGGAAACTCTATCTGTTGCTATGGCAGGCAGATCTCCTTTGGACATTTAGCCTCAGGGTCCTTGAGCATGGAACCAAGGCAGCTGTTGGCCTCTCTACCTTGAGATGTGAGACGGCTCCGGTCTGTTCCAGCTTCTAGGGGCTCCACTTGTCCCTCATCTCTAACAGCTCAGCTCTAGACTGCATTGTGTCTCTACCTGGCCTTGCCTGGGTCAAGTCCCCTCTCTCCTTTCTGTTCTCTTACAAAGGATCCCCTTGGGCTTGGGGTGCCTGGGACACCTAGAATACTCTCACCCCAAGATGTTCATAGCATCGTACCTATGTACCTACAGTTTGCTCCGATGGGGTCACACTAACAGTTCCTAGGGACCCGATGTGGGCATGTAAGGGGGCCATTTTCCAGCCCAGCAAACCTGCAGGTAAAAGCTAAAAGAGTGAGGCTAATGACAATTTTTAAAATTTAACAATTTTTTAAAAGCCTAGGATGGGCAGATTCAATACCTCCATATCAAAAACTGACAAAAACAGAAAACTGTCTTTGTGAGTTCCTTTTTTTGGAGCGGGGGGAGACACAGGGTCTGGTGTGGCCCAGGCTGGCCTTGAACTCACTGTATAACTGAGGATACCTTTGAATTGCTCCTCCTCTTCCCTCATACCCACCTCCCGGAAGGTTCCCTGAAACTGAGGCTCAGGGCAGAGTGAGGATGATGCTGGGTACCTCTGACCCCTGACCCCTGACCCCTGACCCCTGACCTCAGCCTGCATCCTTCATGCTCACAGCCAGCTCACTCATAGGGTTCTGAGGGATTCTACAGAGCAAGAGAGGTAACTATTGAACTGCAGATACTGAGGGTCAGCGATGTACTCAGTCTGGGGACAGCAAAGTCCCGATTGGCTTGTACACTAGTATTGCAAACACACCTCTCCTCAAGCATGCACCTGTTACCATGTTCCTTGTCCTCCTTGGTGACCGATGGCTGTTCGTGCTGGCATTTGAATGACCATGGAGAAGACCGGATTCTTACTGACTAGACAAATGAACTTGAGAGATTTACTAATTTCCCTGGGTCTTTTCCTTTTAGCAGGGAGAAACCAGCATCTGGGTTGGGGGCACAGGGGAGAGGTAGCCCACTGCTGGTGACCAGAAACCAGGCTCGACTGTGACTATGAAGCCCAGGGGTGTATCTGGACCTCAGGCTGAATGGTCAGGCTGGACCCCAAGCCTGAAGGCTTAGCAGACGTATCTGCTGGCTCATCTCTCACCATCCACCAGCCGCTCCATCTGGGATCTAAGCTAGGAGCTCATCCATCCCACTCAATGGCCAACTGTTTCTGAGCTGCACATCTGCTCAGATTTCAACCCAGCAGGAGAAGAACCAGGAGAGCTGGGGACCATGTGCTTCTCCAGGACGTCTCTCGAAGGTGAGGTAGGGGACCAGGGTTCTCTAACAGGAACCACTGCAGGTCATGCTGAATGTCTGAGGAGCTCTTCACCTGATGCCCACCAAAGTCGCCGGGGTCAGACTAGGAGTGGGAACCTGGGGTGTTCAAGAGGTCTTTGGGTTCTATCCAAGGCCATTAAAAAAAGAAAAAAACAAAACAAGCAAACAAACAAACAAAGCCTTACCTGAGGAACTATATTGAAAAAGTCATGTCTCCAGGCTGTCTGTGTGTGCAGACAACTCAGCTACCTGGAGTAGGGCATGCACCACGTATGTTTGAACACATGCGTACACACACACACACACACACACACACACACACACACACGCAGCAGCAGCAGCAGCAGCATCGAGAAACACCTACACACATAGATAGCCAGCTGAGTTTGTTTTTGCTTTGCTAAGCGAATGGCCTTAGCTACTGCAGACTGGACCGCTCGAATGACAACCATTTGTTTTCCCACAACCCGAAAGCTACCCTTGCGGCTACCAGCACTGCCAGGCTCTGAGAAGGGTGCTTCCAGCCTTGAGAATGCCCACCATCTTCCTGCAACTTCGTGCTTTTCTTGTGAGCTCCCAGAAATGCACAGACTCGCTGCCCCCTTTCTTAAAAGGATACTAATCCCACCAAGGGGCGCACCCTCATGACTCACCTAGACCTGTTCATCACTCAAAGGCAACATTACCCTGGCACCCTGGGAAGTTAGGGCTTCAGTGTGTAAATTGGCACAGGGACCACAGTGCATACACGGGTTGCTGTGTTATAATATAAACCCATGGATGAGAGAGAGAGAGAGAGAGAGAGAGAGAGAGAGAGAGAGAGAGAGAGAGAGAGAGAGAAGCCACATGTCTCAGATAACCCCAGGCCAGAAAACCTCACAACACAGTATCCTGCTGTTCGAGTTGATAAAATAAAACCCACAATGACCATAGAAGCAACAGGCCTGGGGTTGCACTGCCTAAAGATGTCTTCCCCATCAACCGGGCTCTTTCAGATGTCCACCGTGGTGCCTGCCAAGCAACTGACCCCTCACAAATGGTTTTCCCACTCAATCGACGGAGGGGGTGGTCAGATATGGTAAATTAACTCAGAACCTTTACATGGCCCAACTGGAGTCTCCATTTGTGACCACACGGCTGCCTGGTGACTGACGGGCGGACATGTGGTCCAATTCATCATGAAGCCTGACACATATCAGCCGCAGAGATAAAACAGATGTCAGCGTCAGGGGCGCTGGGGGAGGGAGAGAATCCAGAGACCGAGGTCTTGCTAAGTGTGGGTCTTCTAGAGAGCCACTCACCTCGGGATCCTTTTCCTTAAAAATCCACGATTAAATATCTTAGTGTCGGGAGTATTCTCATGTTGTAACGTCCGAATTCTAGATTTCACAGAAAATTGCTCTCCATCAGCACAGCAGGAGTCGTGACGTCAGCAAGTCTTAGTTTCCTCTCTGAAGAAAGCCCTCAGCCGAAACAAAACAAAAACAACGGTGACCTATTGGCCTGGTGTTAAGAAACGGACCTAGAATTTTTTTTCAGAAGTTTCTGCTCCATGTTATTAAAATTCAAAGAAACATTGGGGCTGGGGGTGGGGGGAGCAGGTCATGTTGATAATTCCAGTACCTCACACTTACTGTCTGTGGCTCCTGCTGAAACTGAAGGCTCTCGATGGAGACTTTGTGTCGAGCGCAGGGCTAACTGCTGGGCCTCGCAGGGTTTCCACCCTCAGACTGTAGCACAGCCTGGAATGTTCCTGCTCGGAGTCTACCAGAGAAAGGTCCTGCAGGTTGTTCCTGCTGATGGCTACCTGGGGGTGCTCTGGGGTCAAGGGAAACTCACATTTCTGCCAAGGTGTGATCCATCTGCACCCTGTTTTCTGACCCCCCGAGATGTTGTGAGGCTCTTCCTCGGTGACGTCTGGGTGGCCGGCAGAACCAGGTCTGGAGTTCCTCATTGTAAGTGTGGGTCTCTGAGCTGCTGCAGGTATCAGAGGTCGCTGAGTGTCAGCAGTGTCATCGGCATGAATTCTCCCTCGCGGATTGCCCAAGACAATGGTGGCATGTTGTTGAACCGAATTCCATGTGCCAGCCCCTATGGCTGTCACATCATCTGGAAGTAGGATTTCAATGGCGTTCCAATATGAGGCCACCGAGGCACGGGATGACTCCTATCTCCAGTAGCAGTTATGGGAGAAGAAAGTGGGGGAGGTCACAGCAACACCCGAGAAAGACCAGGAGACAATGGGGGCAAAGGTCAGATGAGAGGCCTCAAGCGGACAGAGGGACGGACTCCCCCTTGGGACAGGTGTGCCACCCTGCCACATCTGGACTTCACTCTTCTGGCCCCAGACAGTGAGAGAACAAATTTCTGTGGCTTAGGCTCTCCTGTATGTTTTCATTTGCCTGATGACCCAGGAAGCTTTTCAGACCCCAGGTCACTCTGAGACCCACATGATTTTGAGAACAGAGGAAGTTTCCACCCTGGAAGAAGTGAGTAATGCTGGGACCTTCGACATAAAATGTCAGTGTTCATCCCCAGACACACAGAACCAGTATGTCTCAGGGGTAGAACTTCTGAGGTGTAGCCTCTCTGCCCGGCATCCAGATCAGGACTAGCTCAGAGGAGCCAGCCCCACAGGTCTATGAGGGACGCTGTCCCCCAGTGCAGCTCCCACTAAGGCTTCCACTTCCCACAGGAAGCCCATAACCAGAATGGATGAGTGGATGGATGGGTGGATGGATGGATGAGTGGATGGATGATGGATGGATGGGTAGGTGTGTGGATGGATGGATGGGTGGATGGATGGGTGGATGGATGGATGGATGGATGGATGGATGGATAGGTGGGTGGATGGATGGATGGATGGGTGGGTGGATAGGATGAATGATGGTTTGATGGACTAATAGATGATGGACGGATGATTGTTATATGGATGACTAGATGGTAGACAGTTAATGAGTGGTAGTTGGATGGGTGAGTGGACGAGTAAACTCGGGGATACGTGAACAAACATATCAACAGCCCCTTGACACACAGAGACACAAGGGCCTTTCCTCAGCCAGGAACAAAATTTCTCTCCCTGGAAATTTGACCAAAAAAAATAGTCCTCATGTTAAGCTGGCTCAACACTCACAGGGCAAAGGTGAGCCCAGACATGGCCTCCTTCCATTGCTCTCAGTATGGGGGCTGACATGGACAGGAGCTGTCAGCATGTTGCTATGCAGGCCTTGTGTTAGATGGCTGCATCTCCCGTGGGAAGTGTCCTAAGCACAGGTTGGAATTACTGTCCAGTGATGTCAGGCTTCCACAGTGAACTTCCCACAGACCTGGGGTTGGAGATGTGGTGTCCATCCATCCATCCATCCATCAATCCATCCATCCATCCATCCCAGGAACATCCGGTCTACAGGACTCATAAGCTAAGCTCTGGGCAGTAGCTGACCTCCTCATGCCTCCCCACACCGGCTTACCCAGGTTACACAACTACTATGACAGCACTCAACCCCAGCAGTTCTAAGACCCATTTCCCCCTACAAAAGAGCTGTGTCCTCAGAGGCCAGCCCTTCACAGAAGAGGCCAAGGCTTTGAGATAATAATCAAGGCTTCAGGGTATGGCTGACCCAGGCCTCACCTTTCTGTGGGGCCACAGGTCTGTCCTGCTAGTAAGGTGATTGGGAGTTCACTGTCTGCCGCTACACTTGGACTTCCTGACCCAGCTAAGCTCCGCGTCTTACAGGAGTGGACTGGGAAATTGGCTACTACTGTAAACACAGGACCAAGGTGAGAGGTGACCTGGTTGTCTGAAGACTGAGGTCTGTCAGGGCTCTGGGAGCCAGCTTCAGCCTGTCCCTGACAGCCCTCCAGACACACTCATGTCTTGTCACCAAACAACCCCAAGGAGAATCTTTGGACAGTGCTGCTCACTAGTACCACAACCAGAACCAGCCACACTCAGAGCAGGGGTCAGGGGAATAGATCCTTGCTGAAAGGGGTTTCAAGAAGAGTAAAAGCCTTTTTTTAACAGTTTAACAAAGGAAATTGAGAGCAAAAGCTAACATGAACGCTGAGGTAGAAGCTGAGGTATGGGCTGTGGTGAGGGCTAAAGTAGGGGCTGAGGTAAGGGCTGAGGTGGGAACTAAGGTAGAGGCTGAGGTAAGGGCTGAGGTGGGGACTGAAGTAGAGGCTGAGGTAGAGGCTGAGGTGGGGACTGAAGTAGAGGCTGAGGTGGGGGCTGAGGTGGAGGCTGATGTAGAAGCTGAGGAGAGGGCTGATGTAGGAGCTGAGGTGAGGGCTGAGGTGAGGACTGAGGTAGAGGCTGAGGTGGGGTTGAAGTGAAGCCTGAGGTGGAGGCTGATGTAGAAGCTGAGGAGAGGGCTGATGTAGGGGCTGAGGTAAGGGCTGAGGTGGGGACTGAGGTAGAGGCTGAGGTGAAGGCTAAGGTAGAGGCTGAGGTGGGAGCTGAGGTAGGGGCTGAGGTAGAGGCAGAGGTGGGGTCTGAGGTAGAGGCTGAGGTAGAAGCTGAGGAGAGGACTGAGGTAGAGGTTGAGGTGGGGCTGAAGTGAAGCCTGAGGTGGAGGCTGAGGTGGGGACTGAGATAAAGGTTGAGGTGGAGGCTGGGATGAAGGCCGAGATGGGGCCTGAAGTGGAGGCTGATGTGAGGGCTGAGGTGGGGCTGATGTGGAGGCTAAGATGAGAACTGAGGTAGAGGCTGAGGTGGGGGTGGATGTGGGGGCTGATGTGGGGGCTGAGGTGGGGGTTGATGTGGGGGCTGAGGAGAGGCTGATGTGGAGGCTTAGGTGAGGGCTGAGGTGGAGGCTGAGGTAGAGGCTGAGGAGGGGGCTGATGTGGGGGCTGAGATGAGGGCTGAGGTAGAGGCTGAGGAGGGGGCTGATGTGGGGGCTGAGATGAGGGCTGAGGTGGAGGCTGAGGTGAAGGTAGAGGCCTGTGGCCTCACAGGGGCCCACACTTGACTGTACCCCTCCATTTGTTAAGGAGTTTTATCCTGTCCCCTGCATATGGCCTTCTTTTAAGCAGGTTATTGTCATCCTCTTGGGAAGTAATGCAAATTTAATGAGCTATCTCTTCCTATTACCAGCTCAAGTCTAAAGGCTCACCCCAAGAGCCTCATCTCTACCCACAATGTCAATCATCACCCTTTATTGGGCCACCGTGCACAGACTGTCCAATGGTCCCTGCTTTTTATCTAATCAGGGGACCATGTGCAGCCACGTCTGGGACTTGCTTGCCTCCTGGCATCTCCAACCCCCTTTTGCTGGTGGGGAAGTCAAGGCAGAGAGATGGAAAGTAACTTTCTCAGATCAGAAGCATGGCGAGGGAAGACCCGGGGTCTGGTCAACATTTGGCTTGAACTGACTGCCATCTGTGGCCTCACAGACCCACATGCACTCAGGGAACTTGGTCATAAAAGCGGGTCGTGAATTATCTGGCGACAGAGCGGTGGGGACATTGCGGGGAGGGAAATCTATCTCTTTTACAACTGCCCTGACGTGTTTATAGATGTGTGGGGCTGCTGGGTGGGGGAGGGGAGGCAGCAGAATCTCCCTGCCTGGACGTGGGGCTGCACCCAGCCCCTTCTAGACGAGGGGTAAAACTGCCCATTTAGAGTCATTTTTTTTTCTTTTTAAACATAGGTTCAAGTTGGTCGTTGGTACCTGGTCTCAGCTGTTTTCCACTGGATGACAGTTCCAGGACAAATCATATGTGTGACCCCAGTATGAGCCTTTGGGGGCAGGACTGGGCTCAGGACTGATCTCAGATGGCCCTCGCACCACAAAACCCCTTCCAAGTTGCCCTACCCTCTAGCCCATCTCTAGGAGACTCTAGCCCATCACCCTGAGTATGTTTACTGCTCAGGAGGGTGGGGGGGATGGAGGGGACACAGGGGTCAAAGTCACCCACCCTCCCCACCAGCAGCAGCATAGGGGCCATCCTGGGTAGAGTCCATTGCACATGTAAATATCTTTTTGTTGTTCTGTCTTTGGGATTTGTTCTCTCATCTTACTGTTTTTGTTTGGAGACAGGGTCTCACCGTAGCCCAGGCTAGCTGGAACTCTCTATGTAGCCCAAGCTGACCTCGAGGTTGTATCAGTCTCTGGTCTTGGCCGCCCCAATGGCACTAGAATGACAAGTCTAGGCCATTACTCTCAGTCCTTAGGACATTCCCGGTGGCTTAGCTCCTAGTTGTAAACGTTTCCTCATTTAAAAGCAGACATTACAAGGAGCAGGAGAAATGGTTCAGCAGTTAAGAGCACTGATTGCTCTTCCAGAGGTCACGCGTTCAATTCCCAGCACCCACTCGGCGACTCACAACCATCTGTGACTCCGGTTTCAGGGGACCTGGCGCCCTCACACAGACATGCAGGCAGGCAAAAACACCAACATACATACAAATATTTAAAGGTAAAAATAAAGAAAAGCAGACAGCTCTTAGAGTGGGGCTGAGCATCTGGGCTGCTTGTCCTGTGGAAACTCAAACCAGGGGCCTGTGGCTTCTGTAGTCTCCTCCCTTTCTCCTTCCCCCTTCCAGATTTGGGGCCGGAGCCTGTGCCCGGCTCTCTCCCAGTTGGCCTTTGCTGGCCACACGCTCCCCAGCCGGGCTGGTAGCCCCACCCTGGTGGACAACTCAGGGGTTCTATGTGACTGAGGTCCTCACTCAGCTCAGCCTCTGTGCCACAGGTCCTGGGAAGTACAACGCACTGGGTCTGGTGACCAGTACAGGACACGTGCTTACCCTCATCCATCTTACAGGTGGGAAAGGCCCCCGAGGGAGGGGACACCTCTCCTAAACAGTTCAGTCTGTGCACAGGGATCCCTGGAGACTCGCCACGGCCAAGTCTGAAGCAGAGGACCTGGTGAGGTACCAGACTGTTCTGCGGTTTGACGACGTTAGTGTAGATTGTGCAATTGTGTCAAATCATGGGATCATTGCGATGTGTTTTTAAGGAAAGAGAGGGGTTTGTGACTCATGAGGATAAAGTCCGCCCTGACTGGGGAACTCGAAGTGCTAAGTATGAGTGTCCACAGCGGGAAGAGACGGTGACACCTTCAGGCCTGTGGAGAGGTGCCATGAACTTTAAACAAGCATCCAGTGCGTGGATGACAAGAGAGCCGGTGTCAGCGGACGGCAGCAGACATTTTCAGTGCGGTTTTAAGGTCCCGGTGAGGACACAGTACCTAACAATGAGTATGCATTCCTGCTCCTTCCGTTCTCTTCTCCAAGCATTATGGGTGTTTTTATAGCACCCTGTGAGGCGGGCATGGCGCCACCCCCATTTCACAGATGAAACTGGGGAACAGAAAAACTAACTTTCTGAAGGTCCCAGGGCACAGGGGATCTTCACAGGAGTCCAATATGTGTGTCATGGTGATGGTGGTGATGGTGGTGATGGTGGTGGTGATGGTGATGGTGATGGTGATGGTGGTGATGGTGGTGATGGTGGTGATGGTGGTGGTGTTGATGGTGGTGATGGTAATGGTGATTGTGATTATGGTGATAGTGGTGGTGGTGGTGGTGATAGTGATGGTAGTGGTGGTGGTGGTGATGGTGATGATGGTGATGGTGATGATGGTGATGGTGGTGGTGGTGGTGGTGGTGATGGTGAGGTGGTGGTGATGGTGATGATGGTGAGGGTGATGGTTGGTGGTAGAGGTGGTGGTGATTGTGATGATGGTGATGATGGTGATGGTGGTGGTGGTAGTGGTGGTGGTGATGTACACATAATGTTGATGATGGTGGTAGCAATGACGATGATGGCCACAGTGAAACCAGAGCCACTCAGGGGAAACCCCGAACAGAGTCCATTGAGCATCAAGACAAGGTCTTGCTTGGAGCCAGGATCTCCACAGCAAAAGTGACTCCAGATAAACTCACAATGGACTCAAAGCCCAGAGGCAATGACTGGTGTCATTACAAATAGGTTTCTTGAGAACAGAGACAGGATTTCCCAGGAGGGGCTATGTGAGAGCGTGGAGGGACTGGAGCTCTGGAGCCATGGGCTACAAGCCAAAGACTGACACATATACACTCTGGAGAAGCAAGAGGAGCCTTAGAGGGGACACACACACACACACACACACACACACACACACACACACACAGAGAGAGACAGAGGAAAAGAGAGAGAGACAGACAGAGACAGACAGAGACAGAGAGGCAGAGACAGAGAGACAGAGAGACACAGAGAGAGAGAGACTTGGAAAATCAAAGCCATGGGCTGAGAGTGAAAACAAAGCCCACATACCAAGTCCACAATGCTTGCTGCAAAGCAAAACCACGCCCTGAGGATGCCACACACAGAGGACCAGTGGTCAGGGCCAGCTCTCCTGTGTGATGTCAGTCTCCCAGGTGTCTCCTCCGCTTCTTAGCCAGTTCCATCCCAGTGACAAACACAGGAGTCCCGGGACTTGTCAGGATGAGGAGTTCAAAGGCAGCTTCTGTTCTGTACTGAGTTTGAGGCTAGCCTGAGCTACAAGAGCTGCCGTCTCAATACAACAAAAATAAACGAGCAGAAAGAGGCCCGTGGTCCAGCTGAGCCTGGCGGTTAACATTGCCTGTCAGCCTGAGTGGATCAGGAAGTAACTAAAAGCCCTGTCTGGAGCCTGGGGGAAGGAACAGGGGCTCACAGAAGCCAGTGAGATAGCCTCAGCTATGGCTTCTCTCATAGGATTCCTGCCACAGAAGCCGGGGCAGCTGCCCAACCTCTGCGCTCTGTGGAGAGGCTGGAGAGGATTTGTCCCCAGCAAGCGGAGCAGGGACAGGTTTGCAGCCCCCACCTTTATCTGCCCACTGTTTAGGGAGCAGAACCTCGCTCACCCCTCCAGCCCAGATGCAGAGGTGAGGGGTCAGAGGTCTGCAATGATTAGCTGAGGAAGGCCGTGAACACTTGACCCAACCGCAGAGGTCACGGGGAAGCCCAAGTGCTCTGTGCTATTTTTAGCCCTGAGGATCATGTGATCTGATCGGACCATAGCACCAGAGCAGGAGAGGGAGGCAGGAGTCATGTAGTGGGGTGTACAGATGACAGACAGACAGACAGACAGACAGACAAATCACCAAGTTGAGTACACATCATGAGGTCTTTGCCTGTCCTTCTGGTGGGGAGTGGAGTCCATGTAGGGAAATTGAGGCACAGGCTGATTCAACAACAGAGGAGGCCAGGGAGGCCTTACAGCTGTAACTCATATCTGGGCCATAGCCACCTGAGGTGGCACCTTACGCCTCAGTTGCCATGCCTGTGAAATGGGGTGAACTGTGGCAGAAGAGCTCATCATCACCCAGAGAGCAACACCTTGGCCCACGGCTGTCAGGAGCCTACTAAGGAGACAGAGGCCTGTGTGCAGCCAGTGGCCTCCTAGAGATGTCCCAGAGGGAGAGGAGAGCCAGGGCAGCCACAGGAGCTGAGGAGGGAGGGGAGGCTGAGGCCAGCCGAGGTCATCCCTGCCGGCGCGTCAGGCTGGGCGGGTGCACAAGGAACTTGTTTAATGGAGCTCTGATTACAGAAGATAGGGCTTTCTGAAGGCTTCCAGGGGCCGCTTTAGAGAGATTAGTATTTATTACAACCCGAATTAGCTGGCAAGAGGGCCTGCTTCTGTGAGACACTCGGCAGAGCCTGGAAGCTCGGCCGTTCTTTTATTACCCCATAAACACAGCCGCTCTCTCCTCTTCCTCCTGCTCAGCCCTCACTCTGTCCTTTTAAGCCATTTAAACCTTTAATCAGAGACTAATTGGGCAGAGCAATAACAAATCCCTCTCGGCTCTTCCAGAGCCCTGGACGGGGAGAGGAAGGTAGCAAGACCCAGGAAAGCCTCGCAGAAGCTTCACGCGCATGCGCCATGGTAGGCCGACCCAAAGCCTTGGTCCCTAAACCACTGGGTTGCCCTGGCTGCAGCAGGGCTTCCTGAGACCAGATTGTCTTTGCTGCCTCCTGCGTGTAGCACAGCACACAGCCCTAGGGGAGCTGTTTCACCCTGGCCCCTGTTATCCCTGTCCGCCCCCCACCCCAGGATAATTCTAGGAAATGCTCCCAGATCTGCCCAGAGACGTGTCAGTCTAGTTACTTCCAGATCCACTCAGGCTGACAGACAAGATTAACCGCCACGCTTAGCTGGACTGCCGGCCTCTTTTCTGCTTGTTTATTTTTGTGTCTTGAGACGGCGGCTCTTGTAGCTCAGGCTAGCCTCAGACTCGGCTCTTGTAGCTCAGGCTAGCCTCAGACTCAGGTCACAGCAGAAGCTGGCTTTGAAAATGCTAGGTTTCCAGGGGTCTTTTTGGCAGGCTTGGAAGCATGCTTGTGAAGAAGACAATTAGCAAAGGGGGTAAACGGAGGAGTGGGGGATGCAGAAGACGCACCTGACACGGCCCAGTTCACACAGGTGCTACCCCACACAGACATGGAGTGTTCACACTTAGTCTCACTTCCGGGGAGGGCTGTCTAGCCTCTTGTCGCAGGCAGTGCCCCAAGCCTGTAGGGCCTCTTAAATGTCAGGTGTCAATGCTCACCCAGGAGGTCAGCTGATGGGTCATAATTCTTGTCCTGTCTTCTGAGTCAACAGTCCTTGGGCTTTTTAGGTGACCCCTATCGTGCTGGAGCCTAGATGGGCCACAGTGATATCAGTGACCGTGGTCTCTCTTGCTCCAAGGACTGCTGCACAGGTAGCAACAACTCAGGATGATTGGAGCAGTCTGTCCCGTGGAGGAGCATGCGACAGCCCTGCACCATGATCAGCAAGTGGAACACGGAAGCCTGTGTGAGCCTGCTCCCAGAAGCCATCCCCGTGAGCACCTGCTGTGCAGTTTAACTCAGTCACAATCTCTCCATGACTCCCCGCTGCCAGCCACAGAATGTAGTGGAGGAATAGCACAGGATAGGATAGCTGTCCGACATCAAACAAGAAGGAGCCTAGCGAACTTGGGCTAGCATCCTCCATAAGGGCTTCTGGTTTAGGGGAGGGGAGGATGGGGATGGGGGAAGGAGGGACGGGGAGAAACAGGTGGGGCGGGGCATCCAGCACATCTTCAGAACCTAGCATCAAGATGGACTGTTATTATCAGTGAATACATTGAGTAAGCCCAGGTTAGTCTCTGGTTAGGTACTCGATCAAGGATGTCTACTCAGATAGAAGAAACTGTGACTCAAACCATAGTAGGTGGAGACCATTGCTACCCCGCAGACGGACTCTCTATGCGTGAAGCAGGGAGGTGGCAGTCACTTGAATTTTACAGTCCTGGGGAGAGCCAGGCTGCATAGCTATGCCTTCCTGCCAGCCATCTATACAACACAGCTAGATACCTCTCTGGGCGTCCCACTAGAAAGCTCGGTATCATTTAAACCAGCAGTGTCTAGCAGGCAGAGCCCTCGTTCTTCTCTGTCCTAGACACATTCCTTATGGGACCTCGCAGGATCAGGCTGGGTAGATGAGGGAGGCTGCCTCTGGTGGACAAGGGTTGCATGTTAGGAGCCTACTCCGGCAAGCACCCCGCTGGTCCTTGCACTAAAGAATGGAGCACCCACGTACCCTCACTCCCAAACAGGGGTCATGGCTCAACCTTTTCCCTGGCTTTTCCCACCAAATGCCCGGCTTCACTGTCAAAGGAGGGGAGAGAGAAAAGGAAGCCAGTGGTGGCTGGGGTAGGCGAGAGACCACACTGTGTTGGGGTTGGGAGAGCTGGCTGGCTCTTTGAACTGCCCCCCCCTTTGTTGTCACAGGGCTTGATAAGCCCACCCAGCACAAAGGCGTCCAGGGCGAGCATATGGGTTCCATTACTGTCCCCTGCCCCTCTGTGCACATCGCGGCCGCCACCCACCAGATGCAAGCTTGCCAAGCAGAGGGGTTAATTTTCTTAAATGGATTTTAGTGGAACTGGTCCAGGCCTCTTCAGAGTAAGTGAGGTGGACGGCTTTCTCTTTCTGACCTTGATCTGCCCTTTGGGCTACACCGGGCATAAGCCCAGCCCTGGTGCTCCCCTTAGGAGCACAGTCCAGGGTTCCGGGGTCAAGGTAGGGAGAGCCCAGATGGCCAGCTGCTGGTCGGCACCAAGGGGCCTGGGTCCAGGGGATTCAAATAGCAACCTGTATCATTGCAGCCAACAGGTAAAAGAGCCTAGCCTTTGGGCTGCCCTGGGCATGTTCCTTGGCAGCTCTATGCCTCAGTTTCCCCTATCCCATCAGGACTGACAAGCAGAGGAGGTCCCAGAAAATGGCAAAAGACTGGCATCAGGGTAAACAGATGATGTAATGCACTAAGTTCAGAAATAAATCTTCCCATCATGGTTGTTCAGTTTTGAGAAGCTGGCAGGACCATCTGATGGGTGAAGATGTGCGGACCTCCACAGGCAAAGCATCCAAACGGATCCCCATCCCACACCAGAGAGAGAAATGAGCTCATATTTCAGAGCAAAAATGGCAAAACCGAAAGGACAGAGAGAGGGGCCCGTTATTCTGACAGGCTGAAGTTTTGCTAAGCCATGGGTGCAGCCTCGAGAAGGAAAACAGTTCTCTGCGCCCTGAACCAGATGGTAAAAGCTGGTTGGAGGAATGAGTCTGGGGCAGCGTGGGGGGAAAGAGGTGGGTGGAGCCCCTGGAAGGAGGAGACTGCCTCTGGACTTGAACTCACCACTCTGCCATACTAGCACAAAGAGGACAATGGTCACGACTGGGCTTTGATGAAACTCGATTAACAAAAGCAACACACGGGCGGGATGGCGGCCCAGGCCACAGATGCCCCCTCAACCCCAAGCACCTATCACCAGAAGTTGACCCTAGAGAAAACAGGACCTGATGGAAGGTAGCATAGCCTCCCTGAGTCACCCTCAAAGGAGGATCCTGGAATCCAACCTCACCACCCAGTGAGACTTTTTCCTGCTTTTTAAAGGGAAGTTCTCTTCTGCATGCCTTCACCTGGGCAGGGAAGGCGACTTTGATCTAGAGACTGCATTCCTGGGAGGACTTCATGTGGTGACTAATGCAGGAATGACAGGGTTGTCACAGAGGGGGCTTCCTTGCAGTCAATCAACAGGCATCAAGCAGGCAGAAGATAAGTTGGCTAAGGGACAGAGGTGTCAGCCGGCCCAGACCTGCCTGGCCCAGGAACCTTTAGCATGTCATGCAGAGGCACAGGGCTGCCCCTGTGACTTTCTCAGCAGAGAGTCACTAACCTTAAGGTGGCCCAAAGACTCACCCGTCTTCAGGCCAGAATGGCAAAGTGTCTGGGCTATAGCATGAGGTTAGAACCCTGAAGGCCTCAGTATGAATGTCTTCAAAGGGAATAGAACCAGAGAACCATGGGTAAGAGCCAAGGTGGCAGAGCTTCTGGTCCCAGAAATGGAACCCTTACAAGCCAGCTGCCCAGGATAGGGCTTGGGTAGACTGGGGATCCTGTGGTGGTTTGAATGGGAGTGGCCCCATAGGTTCGTGTATTTGACCCCTTGGACCCTAGTTGGTGGAACTGTTTGGGAAGGATTGGAAGACGATGTCTTGTTAGTGCAAGTGTGTCACTGGGGTGGGCTTTGGGATTTTAAGAAACTGCCACTTGGGGGGTTGGGGATTTAGCTCAGTGGTAGAGCGCTTGCCTAGCAAGCGCAAGGCCCTGGGTTTGGTCCCCAGCTCCGGAAAAAAAGAAAAAAGAAAAAAAAACAAAAACAAAAACAAAACAAAACAAAAAACCTGCCACTTGGAATCTCTCTCTCTCTCTCTCTCTCTCTCTCTCTCTCTCTCTCTCCTCTCTTCCTTCTCCACTTCTCTCACTCTCTCTCTTTCCCTCCCTCCCTCCTCCTCTCTCTTTCCCTCCTCTCTCGGTTCTTTCTCTCTCCTCTCTCCTTTTTATCTCCTCTCTCTCCCTCCCCTCTCTCTGTTCTTCCTTTCTCCTCTCCTCTCTCTCTCCCCCCTCTCTCTCTCTCTCTCTCTCTCTCTCTCTCTCTCTCTCTCTCTCTCTCTCTCTCTCTCTCTTTCTGCCTCATGACCATGTCTCAAGATGTAAGCTCTCAACTACTGCTCTAGCACTACGCCTGCCTGTCCACCTGCGGCCATGTTCCCTGCCAGCCATGGACTCTAACCCTCTGAAACTGTGGGCCCCAATTAACTCTCTAATTGTATAAGTTGCCTTCACCTTGGTGTTTCTTCACAGCAAAAGAAAAGAGCTAACACGGTCCCTTTCTGAGTCAACATGGAGTTGAGCTGCTTCCAAGGAGCCCACAGATATCAGCCAACAAACGGCAGGAAACCCTGGTACCTGGCCACACCTATGAGCCTCTTCTCAGAGACAAGCAGGAGCTGGGAGGGAAGCCGGACCACCTGGCCAATGTGACCAATGGCCTGCCAGTCACCAGGCGACATAACGGTGCTTGGGGCTTGGGACCATTGAGGAAAGAAGCCAGCGAGCAAACCAAGCAATAGGCTCTCCCAACCACACTGTTCTACAGGCCCTCTGGCGGTGTCCCAGGAAGTAGGCTAAGGAGTGAGGTAAGCCCTTCACGACCTTACCAGGAGCCCAGGTGGAGGATGTCACAGCAGAACAGTCCAAGTAAAACCAGAAACTGTACAGTCAGCAAAACTATCAGACTCAAACCAGTCAGGGACAGCAGATGGTGGATTCTCATGGAGGGGAAGCAGACATGTGACACAGCATGCCTGGGTCTGGGGCAGGGTCCCCTGGTAACCTGTCAGCTAAAGAGCAAGGTGACAATCATCCCTGGTCTGCAGCCCTCAATGAAGGTTCTCACCCATGTTTAATATTTTAGCGGGTTTTGTTTGGGGGAGGGGGATTCCATTCTTTTAATATTTTCCACCGTAGAGAATTACAGCGTCAGCACAGGTGACCGTGAGGCACTCCTGAACTGTATGGGATTGTCCCCACCAGCAATAGGAAGCAGTCAATGGAGTATTTGCTGTTTATCATCTAACCCTGTTGCTGGGACTTCCCTTGTTTAAGCCACATCAAGAGCCGTCAGAGGGACAGAACAACTTGTGATTTCCGGGACTCTTAGGATTTAATTGTTGAATCCTAACATCAACCTTCGGGGCTGGTGATGTGGCCCAGTAGTAGAGTACGTAGAGCACAGTTGGTAGAGTGCTTTTAGCTCAGTGGGGAGAATGCGTGTCTAGCATGAACAAAGCCCTGGGTTCGACCCCAGGGCCACGTAAGCCAGGAGTGGTGGCACGTGGCCTTTAATCCCAGCACTCAGGAGGTAGAAGCAGGAAGATCACCCCTGGTGACATAGTGACAGGCTGGGCTACATGAGAACAAACGAACCTAGACACTGCTGGGAATTTGGAATTAGGTGGCAGGAGCTGATGCTGTGTGGGGATGGGTGAGAGCATAGTGGGCCAAGGCCCGGAGATGGCCGCCAAGGCCAGCAGCCCAGCTCTACAGTGCTGGCACAAGCAGACCATGGACAGAGGGTTTAAAAGAAACTATTGGGATAGGCATTGGGTTCTGGAGATCCACACTGCTCTTACTATAAGTTTATGGGCCTTTAATTCGCAGACACCCATGAGGTCTTTACGGTGTACCCACCCTCTGCTACCCGGCCAAAGAGGAACAGCATGTCGCACCACGCTGGTGCCCATGCTCTCCAGACAGAGTGCTTCCCGTGGCCCCACACACGCAGGCCACAGCAGGCTCTGTGGGAAATGGTGGGCCAGCTCTCTGCACCTCGGTCCAACTTGGCCTGGGCTGGGTGGCAGCCGCCCAAGCTGCGTCTGCAGAGGCCTCGGAGCGGCTGGAAGTGAGGCCCTACACAAATATATGCTGTTTTTCTTCGAGGCTTATGAGCGCTTATCCACGTCATAAATTGTCACCTACTTACACTGAGGGAAGACAGCCCTCCTTCCCATGGACTGCTAGGGCTCTCCTCACACATAACCATAACGGTCTTGGGGGACGAAGGCGTGACTCCATAATCAGGGATCCATTGGAAAATGCAGAGGCCAAGCCAGCAGCCCCAGGAACCGCTCATCTACTCAATCAATTAATTCCCATCATCCATTCACTCAATCAACAACCCTCATCAAGAACTTCCTCTGTGTCAGGATGGGCTAGACACCTTGTATGCTCAAAGCATGTGAGACGGCAGGGAGGCCAATGCTGAGACACAGTGACATCATCGCAGATATAGGTGACATCATTGCAGATATAGGTGACATCGTCACAGAAGTAGGTGACATCATCTTAGCTATAGGTGACATCATCACTGATATAGGCGACATCATCGCAGATATAGGTGACACCATCAGAGATATAGGTGACATCATCGCAGAAATAGGTGACATCATCACCGATATAGGTGACATCATCTCAGATATAGGTGGCACCATCATAGATATAGGCTGTCACAGATAACAGCAAAGGTGGCCCGTATCACTTCAAAACCACTTTCTAGGAAAGAAAGGGGCCAAGGGTATGTGAGGGGCAGAAATAGCCAGGGGTTATGAAGGCTGAAGTCACCAGGTCACAGGGTCATGAGCTTGCCATCTACCCCTTATTGAAGAGGGTGACTTGTAGTCATCACGGGGCTGCAGAGCACAGAGTGGGTGTTCTCAGGCTCCCTGGCTTAAAGCCTGATTTTCCTCATTGCTAACTGGCTTGGTTTGAGACTTCGTCTTCCCTTCTCCGTGCCTCAGATTCTCAGTCTGTAAGATGGGACTGCTGGTAGCTAGCATCTGGCTTAGAGGACAGTAGAAACTGAGTTGTCACCCAGAGCCCGTCATACTCGATGCAGTCATAGAAGATGACATCAAGGGTCTGAGTGGCAGAGATGTGCCCCACAGCTGGGAGACAGCAGGCAGGGTTGGAGCCTTATCCAGGGGCTGTAACATGGGACTGGGTGAGAAAGAGACACAGCAGAGCCAAGGGCTGGTGTCTGCCTCAATGAACACATCTGGGTGGGCACAAGAACCTCCATGGGCTCCTCCCTCAGGCATCCTTACCTTCCCTCTCATATCTCAGGCATCCGTACCTACCTCTCTTCCAACAGCTGTCTCAGAGCAAGAAGGGTCATGGTTCTGAGTCTGAGGGCCGTGCTCCCTGGGTGGGAATGGCTCGAACAGCTTTGAGGTAATGCCTCGGACTCCCTCCTCCCTGCTAAACTCTGTTCACCACACCACACCAGTGAGGAATCCCGGTGGTTGTGCCTCAGTTCTGACGCAGATGACCCCTGGTAGGAAGCCCCCAGGCCTCCATGCTGTGGCTTCAGCTCACCAAGTTGGGTAGAACAAGGGTATGGGCCAGCAGCTCCACAACCGGGGTGGCCACGTACAAACAGGGAAGTTGGGGACACAGAGGAAAGTCATACAGAGATTCTCACATGACCGCCCTTTATGGCCCTCCCAGAAGAGAGAGTTCAGGCCTTCCAGCGGGGAACGGATGGACATCCGTCTGAAAGGGACCCTAAGGCGGATACCCTTGACGCATGGCTGGCCCTTCAACGGGCTGCGTTGAGCTAGAGACGCCATGATGAAAGCTCCTCACAGCCTGAAGCTGCTTCCATGAAATGTATAGAACAGGCAGACCACAGGTTGCCAGGGGCTGGGGCGGCGGGTCAGGGATGGCTGCTAAGTGGGCATGGGGTTTCCTTTGGAGGTGACTGAGATATGGGAGAAGCAGATGCTTTCTATAACACGGGGTCTCCATCACCTTCAAAAGTGACTTTCACCTAAATTTAAAATTTTTAAATAGGAAGAAAAGGAAGAGGAAGAGGAGGAAGAGGAGGAAGAGGAAGAAGAAGAAGAAAAGGAGTAGGAAGAAGAGGAGGAGGAGGAAGAGGAGGAGGAAGAGGAGGAGGAGGAAGAGGAGGAGGAGGAAGAGGAGGAGGAGGAAGAGGAGGAGGGGGAAGAGGAGGAGGAAGAGGAAGAGGAGGAGGAAGAGAAGGAGGAGGATGGGGAAGAGGAAGAGGAGGAGGAGGAGGCAGGCTAGAGCGGAGGGGCTATGGCGACTCAAAGCCCTGGAAAGTCAATTAATCCATCCTGGCATTATGTAAGTGCTGAGGCAGACACGAGGGAGGTGGCTGGAGGCAGCTGCCCTGGCCAGGAGCACTGGGCGAGGCTGGAAATGTTTGGGGTTTAAAGTAACAGGAAGCCTGAACGAGGTCGTAAATCAGCATTTTCTGACTGGGTTCCTTGTAGGGCTCAGAACAGAGTGCATTAAATGTCTGGGCATGTGTGAGGCCCCTGCTACCAGGCTACGAGGTCCTACCACGGGGAGACTTCTCATTTGACGCTGGCTGCAAACTGGAAATCTCTCAGTCAGGAAAAAAAAAAAACGAGAACCCAACATCTTAGCAAAACCCCGGGCTGGGACCCAGTGGCGGTCCAAGGGAGTCCAGGGAATTGAATGGAGAGAGAGTCAGGTGTGTCTCTTGCACAGCCAGAGCTGCAGGAGAGACATTTTCTCTTCAGTTGCCAGCACAAGCCTGGCCCACATCAGCTCGGAGAAGTCCTCTATCCCTCCGCTTGCTGGTGGAGTCTCCACTGCCGCGTCCGGGGGTAGAAAGCGCTGGCAGGGGGTACCCACTCACCTTGAAGCAGCCCATAGAGTTCTCAGAAGCCCACCTTACAGTACACTCACAGCTCTGTGGGTGTATGCCAGCACTGGGCCTTGGGGAAATTTCCACTTTTGTCCAGTAGCAGACTTTTCCATCAGCCACTAAGTGAGAAACTGGGAGTCACCCCCACAGACATCTGTTCACTTAAGACCAGTGTTCTCCCTATGCCTTAATGCTGGCAAGTCCCAGGTCTTTCTGAGCTGCGGTTTCCTGGTCATATAACAGCAAGACCACCTTGCTGGCTGGCATGAGACTGAAAATGCTTCACAGACCTGGTCCCCTGCCCGGCTCTCCCCGTCCGTCTCCTATAGCCCAACTTCATCATCCTGAGAGTCTCTCACAGAGGCGTATCTCTGAGGCTGCCTGGCGCGCCTCCCAGACCTGTTGATCGTTATCCATTTCCTGTCTTCTCCAGGAGAAGTCTCTATCTGTGGCCGGTCAACAAGGTTCACACCCCCTCATCTCGGGGGCACACCTCCATTAGACCCTGGCTGCGATGTGAGGTCACCAGCCGTGTGAGCCTCAGTTCCTGCCAAGGAAGGGGTGCTCGTCTTTGGATCCAGGTCTCAGTTGAGTTGGCCAGGGCTCTGAGGCCTTCCTTAGCTCTCCTTGTTCGGGGCTGCTTGGAGTCATTTCGAACTCAGATGCCTTGATAGCTTCGACACCTAGAATATACCCAGCATGTGTCATGTGTGTCCCTCCGGCATTTACTGCAGGTTCATGTGGGACAGACACAGCTCTAACTCCCTTAATTTGCCTGTAACTAGATGGGGCAGGCAGTTAGAAAGAAAAGGCGGGCAGGGGCTGCCTAATGACATCATGACCTCTAACAATTCCAGACGCAGAAGACAGCAAAAGAAAAATGAGCCGGGAGACATTTAGCCTGGAGAAGTCTCCCCACTTCAGGGTGCAAAGAAAATGCAGTGCTGGGCTGCATGGGTGTGCTGGGCTGCATGGCTGTGCTGAGCTGCATGGCTGTACTAACTGCATGGGTATGCTGGGCTGCATGGGTGTGCTGAGCTGCTGGCTGTGCTAGCTGCATGGATGTGCTAGCTGCATGGCTGTGCTAGCTGCATGGGTATGCTGGGCTGCATGGGTGTGCTGAGCTGCATGGGTGTGCTAGCTGCATGGCTGTGCTAGCTGCATGGGTACGCTGGGCTGCATGGCTGTGCTGAGCTGCATGGCTGTGCTAGCTGCATGGGTACGCTGGGCTGCATGGCTGTGCTGAGCTGCATGGCTGTGCTAGCTGCATGGCTGTGCTAGCTGCATGGCTGTGCTGAGCTGCATGGCTGTGCTGGGCTGCATGGCTGTGCTAGCTGCATGGCTGTGCTGGGCTGCATGGGTGTGCTGAGCTGCATGGCTGTGCTAGCTGCATGGCTGTGCTAGCTGCATGGCTGTGCTGGGCTGCATGGGTGTGCTGAGCTGCGTGGCTGTACTGGGCTGCATGGGTGTGCTGAGTTGTGTGGACATGAAATGCAATGAGCGTTACCAAGAGTGTCTCTGTGCCCCTCTGTGAAGTTCAAGGCAGAAACTCGCCCTATCCACAGCAAGGCTGCCCTCCCCTGGGATTGTGACCTGGGGACCAGCAGGAGAGGAAGGAGAATGGGCTCAGGACTCGCTCAGCTCTCTGGAGCAGAGAGCAAAGGGAAGGAATCTCCTCAGATATGAGGCGTGAACCAGAGCGAGCTGAGGACAGTAAGTTAAAGTGAGAGATGTCCAAACCTTCTTAGCAGAAGCTACCACGGACTTGAGAACAAGAGGAGACACCATAAAGCAAAGAACGTCTAACACATAAGGGGGAGAAAGAGGCTGAGAGACAGATAGACAGAGACAGAGAGGCTGACAGAGAGGGGTGTGTGAAATAGCCCATCTGTGATAGCGTCTCATGGCCAGTGGTAATTTTCCTATTTTGAGGTTATTACATGAGCAAAACCATCTAGAATAAATTAACAAATATGGAATACTATAAAATATTATGTGATATATTATAATATGTAATATTATAAATTTCCATGACAATCATAATTCCCAGCATGGAGGAAACCATAAACCCAGGAGGTGCAGGGATGAAACCCTGCAAGGGTCAGAAACAGAAGATAGTGGCCTCAGGGACTGGGGGGCACTGGGAGGACTGGGGGAGTTGGGAGGCTGTGGAACAGGGGGGTTAGAGGGGCTTCGGGAATTGGGAGGAACTGGGGAGACTGGGGAGACTGGCAGGCCCTTATTCAGGAAATACCTGCAAACTGGGGCTGGGCCGCAGTCCCAAAGGCTGATACTGGGGTTTCAGGCCACAGAGCTCACCGAGGAAGCCTGAGCCTGGGTAGAAAGCAGAGGTTGTAATCTGCAGGGGGCTGTGGCAGTTAACTCTGGAGGAACAGGTTCTACAGAAGATGTGACCAGCGTGGGCAGAGATGCACTAATGTGCAAGTCTGCAAAGTCACAATGCTGGGTGGTTTTTCTTTTCCTTTTTTTAAGCCTTTAAGGTCACATTTGTGAGGCTAAAGGGGATGGTCCTGCTGATCACCGTGAGCTATGTGTCAAAGCGAGAATCTCTGAGCCTTGTTGCCCTGTGACCCATGACCCCAAGTAACTGGCTGGAGGTCATAGCTCACCTCGGCTAGATTTGGAACCCCTGTGTTTTGCAGCCACAAGGGACCACAGGAGGGCATCGTGTTTAGGAAACTCTTTAATAAAAATGTTGGTGTCCTCCTGTTGTGCTTTGTTGGGGAAGAGGATTTCTTTGTGTGTTTGTTACTTTGTTGTTGTTGTTTATTTGTGTGTGAGAGACCGGGTCTTATTCTGCAACTGTGTGTGCGCTAAAGTGCTACGCATTCCAGAGTGGCTTCGAACTCTATGATCTTCATCCCCTGACCTCCTGAGATCTGGGAGTACAGCTATATATGGCCATACCCAACTACACAACAGTAACTTTGTATCTGAGTGTTCTTGTGCGCTACATGTTCTTGTGTGCTCACACACACACACACACGTGTGTGTGTGTGTGTGTGTGTGTGTGTGTGTATGTGCACATGCATATGCATTCGTGCACTCCTACAGTCAGAGGCCAGGGGTCAAATCAGGTAAGTCTCCCTCTATAATAATAATAATAATTATTATTATTATTATTATTATTATTATTATTATTACTATTGACATAGGGTCTCTCACTGAACCATGTCAGCGATGTTGCTAGCTAGAGAGCCTGGGGGATCTGCCTGTCTCTGCTTCCTTAGCACGCACCTGCTGCTGCACCCCGCTTTTACATGGGTGCCATGTCAGACTCAGGTCCGCATACTCGTGCAGCAAGCGCTTTCACCCAGCCCCACAGTGAAATTCACCACCAACGGCCCCGTATGTCCATGGAAACACACCTGCAAGAGCAGAAGCATTTGCAGACACCAGGTTGAGACTAATTACCATTCCCCAGGCCTCAGAAACAGAACTTTTAAATAACCCGAAAGGCAAGAAAAGCCCCGGTCTTAATCTGCACAATCTTGCCTGGGTTCCATCTCGGGCACCCATCCGATATGAATTGCAAAGTTGGGTCTAACGCATGTGTTTCATTACCACCCCGTGTCGTTGTTGTCCGTATCTATTTTGGGTTTAGGTCCTTGAGGCAACAAATAACTCATTTTCAGGAAACGAATGTATGAGGGCTATGCCAGCTCTTGGGCCGCCTGCAAAGGGGCTGCAGCAGGGTTTCCGGGCAGCTAAGGACGTGCTGGCTCTGAGATGCCCAGCTGAGCCCCCCGAGAACTGAGCCTACAGGAAAGGGCCCTGCCCTAATTAGATTTCACTCGGCTTATTAGTAAATCTCATTCACCGGCTTAATGAGAAACAAACGTCTTGCGTTCAAGGGGTCCGGAGCGATAAAACGTTGGCTGAATTTATACAGCAGAGGGCTTGACATTTTCCCTCCGTATCAGCAAGATTGGACTCTGCACTGGAAACAGGAATTGTTATAAATGGCTGGAGGATGCAGCTTGTTCCAGAGACAGCACATGCTGTGCAGATATTTAAAGGACTAGAGGGAGTCCAGGTCAAGTGAGGCTCCCAACTTGAGACGGCTTTTAGCTTTGTAGAATAGACTCTCATCATCCTGTTTTACTGATGGGAAAACTGAGCTCAGGGAGGACGTGGACTCACCCAAGGTGATTTAGAAACTGACCATGGAGGGGGTCTGACCTCTGGGTCAAACCTCAGATACCCTGAAGAGCTGAGGGAAGGTGAGTTACAGAACAATCCCCAGACTTGAGGAGATGAGGGTAGATTTCCAGAGGTACCAAACATCTCTGAGTCCTCTCTCAGCCACCAGCTCTGATCCGATCCAGATTTCAATTAATGTCAGAGGACAAGCAAGGTGTATGTGTCTCAAGGAGCTTGGGGCTTGTCGCGGAGGTATTGTGTCCCAGGCAGAGTTCTGACACAGAGAGGCTGTGTTCCTGACCCACCTCAGTGCCATGATGTTGACCAGAATCTGCCTCTAACGGGTTGTTTGGTTGTTTGGGGGGAGGGGGTAGTTTTGCTTTGTTTGCACGGCTTCCTGAGTTAACAAGTCTTGTAAACCATCACTCATCCCTACCGCAGTGAGTTCCTTAGTGTTCCCATAGCAGGTGCCTCAGGCCAGGCTGGACAGGGAGTCGTACATCATTAATCCCAGCACTCAGAAGGCAGAGGCAGGTGGATCTCTGTGAGTTTGAGGCCAGCTTGGTCTACAGAGTGGGTTCCAGGACAGCCAGGGCTACACAGAGAAGCCCTGTCAACCCACAAACAAACCAAGCCACAACAATAAAAATAGCAGGTGCCTCACGGGTCTCCCTTTGAGAATCAGGTCAAAATCCTTCTCTGACAGGTATGGAAACTGAAGCTTAGTGAGATCCAGGGACAGCCCAGGTCCCTGCCGAGGTGGGACACACCAGGCTCCCAGTCACTGAGACTGATGATGGACAGGTGAGTAGAGTGATGGGCGGGGTTGTGGCATCCATGTTCTCTGGCCAAGGGAGTCAGCAATTCCTGGAGCCTGGAGTTCCTGGGTCAATGCCAGGGCTGGCCTGGGACACTGGGTGACCAGTGAGGTGACTCTGTGACCTCTCCTGACCCCCCGAGTCCACCACGACTGTCTTCAGGCAGTGATGTCAGAGAGAAGGGAGCAGAGGTCACTCTGGGAAGGGTTGGGGTGCCTGCCCTCCCCTCTTCTACCTCAGCAACAACGACAAATTCCATAATTAAAAAAGCTATCTCCAGCCTGCGAAGGTGCTGCTTTCTGAGCTTCCACTGCAACTGGCTTTTAGGTGTGACATCTCTCCAAGCCCTAGAGGCGGACAACCTGGGAAGGCACAGTGCTGGGGGTGTCTCATCTCCCAGGGAGCCAAGGCTGAGGAAGTGGAGACACAGCTGGTGGCTTCTCCATGTCTCTCAGTAAGAAGAATGAAGCCAGGTTGCAAGCATAGGCTAACCTCGTTAACCAAAGGTCCCTGATGATGGAAAAGGAGACAAAACCCCATCGTCCCCAATCAAGGGGCCCCCTAATCAGTGCCACATGGGTCAGAGACACTTGTCCTCTGATCTAAGAGATGCAATACCACACTGCTCCTACAGGTGGCGCTCTGTCCTGGGATTCCCTCTCAGCTTCTCTTCCCTATTGCTTTCCAACCCACTCCCAGGCTCCCAGCCCCTCTCTACCCTGTTGCCCTTCTACCAGAGAGTAGAAATATCTGGTGACTAGGAAGACTCTCTACTCCCACCGTGTACCCAGTGGTCAAGAGCACTGGCTGCTCTTGCAGAGGACCTGGTTTAAGTTTTCAGCACCCACAGGAAGGCTCATGTTCACCTGTAACTACAGCGCCAGGAGATCTGATGCTTTCTTCTGGACCTTGCAGTCATCCAACTGTATGTGGCTCTCACACACATGTGCAGGCAGGCACAAACATGTTCGTGCATACAGGCATACACCCACACCAATAAATCTTAAAAAAACAAAAAACAAAAAAAAAACCAGGGGGACACCCCTCCACCCATGACTGAGAGTCCTCCAGAGCCCTGTGCATTTCCACAGGAGCAGAGGGACTTGCTGTCTCTGATAACACAGTCCCAGGGCTGGCTCCCCTTCCATCCCACTCAGCTTCAGCCTCACCATCTGTCAGCTGACCGTCAGCAAGAGGTCTGCCAAACAGTGTAGCCCCAAGAATGCAGTGAGCTAGGGATTCCTGGCCACCAGAGCAGGGAGCTGCCTTCCTGCTGAGAAGCACATTTCCTGCTCCAAACAGGTGGGAATGCTGCTGCCGGAGGTCAGAGCTGCTTTAATTTTATGTCTTTGTTAAGACTGCACCTCTTTTAAAAAAAAAAAAAAGTGTTTCTTTCCAAGTCTTCAAAAGTCAATTCATGTGGAAGAAAAAAGAAAGATGAGGGTAAAATTTCAAATGCTAAATTCAAACATAGGTTTTTGAGACTTGGATTGGGAAGCCTGAGAGGTGGTGTGGAGTTCCGGACATCTGGGGGAGGCAACAGACAGGATCAAGCCAGAGCCTTAAAAGAGTAAATGATAGCCCATTGTGTAAAAAAAAATAGTAATAATAATAATAGTAATAGTAATAATAGTAATAATAATAATAATCCTTTCAGTCCTTCATCCAGGGAGACCTTAGAGCCAGAGGCAAAGATTCCACATTTGTGTGTGTACACACTGGTTTGTGTGTTCTTGGGAGCGGGGGAGGGGCAGGAAGGTGAGCGAGTGTGTGCGTGTGTGTGTGTGTGTGTGTGTGTGTGTGTGTGTGTGTGTGCGTGCATGCACACTTAGAGTATGGAAGGCCAGAGTTGCCAATCCATTCTCCATCTTGATTTTCAAGGCCAGGTCTCTCACTGAACCAAGCATACACTCAGACCAGCTGGCAAGTGAGCTCCATCATGTCTGACTTTGTACATGGGCACTGAAGATCTGAACTCAGGTCCTCAAGGTTTGTGAAGTGAGCCATATCCCCAGCCCAACAATCAACACTTCCAACTGTAAAGGAGAGCCACTAATCAATATGGACCGCTATTAAGATGCGTGAGTCATAAACAAACCAATAAATAAGTGAACAATCACAACAGAAGTCGACAAATGTGGGAGAAGCGAGGTTGTTCCCGAGGACTAATCCCAGACAGGAAAGTGTCCCAGGGCTCTGTTCTGGGCAGTCCCACTTGGGTCCCGTCCATATCTTTTTCCCAGCCCAATGTGGTCAGAATTCTTGAGGAAAAATTCTGGAATGAAGTCTGAGCTATCCTCCACATCCTCAAATGTGGTTCAACATCTCTGGACCAAGATATCCAGGAGATGAAAAGCATACGGCAAGAGGAGGTGCTGATGCCCAAAGCCCCATGTCTGGGCTCTATGCACCATGGATCCTCTGTCTAGAAAATATTCCAAGCCAAGCCATCAAATCATAGCATTTAGTGTAAACCTGGCAAAACACTTGATTTTTATAAATAAAGTTTTATTGAGACATAACCATACTCTTTCTTCCTGTAAAGCTCATAAGGCACTTCCTGTCCTGGGAGCAGAAAGATGACCCAGGCAGGTTCTCCCTAACATCAGCCCCAGTGGCCTGGGCAGTTAGCCCAGTGTGATGACGCACTCTAGGGCCCTAGCAGAGCTGGCTGGGGGCAGGACGTGTCAGCCTGGGCCTCCTCTCTGAGAGAATGTTCCCACAGAGCTGCTGACAGCCCAGCCAAAGTGATGGGCCAGGGAGAGTAGAGAGGAAAGCCTGACACATGTCCTCTGTTCCCACTGCCTCAGGGTCACTAGAGCTGAAACCGGCAGTCAGCCTGGAGCCACAAGCATTCAATCTGTCATGAGAGCCCAGGAAGAGGCCTAGATGAGACACTGCTCTCCATCCCAATTATGACCCAATGAGACTTAACCTGGAAGCACTCTTGGCTCTCAATAGCAACATGAAGCCAGCAGAGCCTTGGGACACAGTGTGCTGTGGGCTGGCCAGCAGCCACCTTGGGAGCCAAGGTCACTGAAGCCCAGGCTTGGCAGGACAGTGGACAGGAGCCAGCCAGGAGCCATGCCCTCCCTGACAGCTTTACAGTCCTGACTCAGTCCTTTAAAATCACTACAGCAATGACATCACGGGCCTCCCTTGTATGGTGGGCGGGGCTGCATGCTCTGGAACCCAGAGCCAGGAGGTCCCCTGTCTCAAGCTATGGCAGGTGTGGCCGGCACTCTGGCTGCAGTCCAAGGATGTCTAGAGCCAGGTCCTCCCCACGTGGAGCCTTGCACAGCTACTGGACTTGTCACTCACCATTAAGGACATACTGGACACCATCATACGTGGGTGACTAGAGAGTGTCAGCTCTTGGTGTCTGAGGAGTTCTGCCATCTGTCAGGCAGATGTCTGTCTATGAAGGGTCACCTGAGATTCAGCCCCAGGTTCAGGACTGGCCTCCCACACACAGGACATAGCTCCAAGCCCCTGCATAGGACCCTACCCTCAGCTAACACTGCTCTGTCCCTCCCAACCCCAAGGAGGAAGTCATTTGCTCATGTCACACCCCCCAGTATTTTATGCACCTTTATGTGTGCGTGTGCGTATGCGTGCATGTGCGTGCGTGTGTGCGTGTGTGTGTGTGTGTGTGTGTGTGTGTGTGTGTGTGTGTGTAGGTCAGAGATCAACTTTGGGTGTCACTTCTCATGCACCATCCACCCTTTTTTGTGAAACAAGTTCTCCTCAGTAGCCTGGAGAGCACCAAATTTGGTTAGGCTGAATAGCTGGCCAGTGAGCCCCAGGGAGTCTCTTTTTTCACCTCCCCTCTACTGAGATTGGCAAGTACGTCTATTTCCCCGATTCGAGGGTTGGCTCTTCCTGGTTCCTGGTAGCATTTTGGCTGTGTTCCTGTCACCCCTCTGCATGTTGTAATCACCCCCCTTCAGAATGGATCTAGGCTCTTCCCAAGGACCTTCAGTTAACTCTCCCACCACTTTGGAGACCCTGCCTATGGGTAAGATGCACCTCGAGGAGACTTCAATGCCTGGTTTCGTGGGAGGTGAAACTCAGCCATGGCATCAGGCTTGAGTATCAACCATGATGATTATCACCATGGTATCAGGGTGTGCAGAGGGCTTGTTTGAAGCCTTCCCCAGGGCTGGGACTCCCTAGAAGGCCCAGAGAGGCAGGGATGCCCTAGGTAGCAGCAGGCCCTCCAAGCCAAGTCCCTTTCACTCCATGCTCATCGCCCTCTCCCTTCCTGGCTCCGCAAGGGTTAATTCACGCTCCAGAGCTGGGTGGATTTACTGTCCCCAAGCTCTGTCAGACCCTGGCTGGAGGGCCCTCATTTCTCCCTAATCACTTGCCCTGCAATCAGAAGAGATAGCCAGGCCTGCGTTGGGCAGGAGGGCGGCTGCAGCTGCCCAATATTTATTTACTTTTGCCCAGCCGGGGAGCGGCTGCAATTTAAAGGTTCAGGTCTCAGCTACCCCTGCCTGGTGCAAACCCGCTTAAACACTTCCATATTGCTCCAGTGAGCTGTCACTGGAAGCTGTGCCCGCTCCCACACCCTCTCCCCGGATGGGGAGCTGAGAGGGCAGGTGTTCCAGCTCACCAGGATGGCTGGCCCCCGGGAGAGTCAGTCATCCTTCAAACCACAGCAGCCACTGCCTAGGAGAGCAAAGCAGAAGAGCTACAGGCCAGGAGCAGCAGAAAGGGCCACCCCAGGAGGGGGCCAGCTCACCACCACTCACCCCCACCCCCTCACCCAAATGGAAAACCCATCTTCACTGCTGCTGGGTTGCTTTTCCTTAACTCCTGTGCCAAATGGTGCAATTAGCACTTGAGTTGTCAAATGGCCTCCAGACGGGCCTTACCGGTCACATCAGAGATTTAATAAGCTTTTAGGTGTTGACCCCTGCCTCGGCCCCCACCTGCACACCCGATTGGTGAAATCTGAGCCCAAAATTAGATCTGATAATGACAGCCGGGCATCCAGCCTTGAACTTTGCAGCCGCTTCCAGGGATGCCCAGAGAGTCACCCCATGCCCTGACAAATGGAACACACCCACCACGGAGCCCTCAGTGTGTCCCCAGGAGGACACCTGGGAGCTCACAGGGGAGAGGTTTTAAGGCCTAAATTCCAGAGGCCAGAGTTTTGCTGGCCCAGCAGCTCAGTTCCAGAAACTGGTTCTGGCCAATTCCACCTGGTTAGACACATTTCTCTTAGTCGCCTTGTTGACACAATTAGGTGGCCCACCTATTGACTGTCCCACCCCTCTGTGGTAAAGCCGTTCAGGATGGCTATGAGTGCCAGGAGACCCATTCCACTGTCCTGTTTGAAAGTTAAATTCTGGGGCTTGAGAGATGGCTCAGTGGTTAAGAGCACTGACTGCTCTTCCAGAGGTCCCGAGTTCAAATCCCAGCAACCACATGGTGGTTCACAACCATCTGTAATGGGATCTGATGCCCTCTTCTGGTGTGTCTGAAGACAGCGACAGTGTACTCACACACATAAAATAAAATCTTAAAAAAAAGAAAGGAAGGAGGGAAGGAAGGAAGGAAGGAAGGAAGAAAGAAAGAAAGAAAGAAAGAAAGAAAGAAAGAAAGAAAATTAAATTATTCTATCCTGGGATAGGGCAGGCTCTCCTGATAGTTACAGAATAACCACATATCAGGCAGCACTCCAGGGACTTCCCACGCACCTGCCCACTCAATACAATCACCCACGTGCTATCTCTAACCCAATTTGTAAATTGGAAAAACTTATCACCGAGAGGTTAAGCAACTTGCCCAAGACCACACAGCTGGAGAGCGTCAGAAATGAAACCTGAAGTCAAGTCGGGCATCGAAACCAATGTATACAACCATAATCTTATCCGATTTCAAATCATAATCCGATTTAAAATGTGTCGATCCAAAGGTGGGCTGTGTGTCCTATGTATTAAATAAAGCTTACTTACAGTTTGTGCAAGGATCTGGAAATGTAGGCTTTATTCCAGAAAAGCCCCACATGCTGGTTGGTCTCTGTGCTCTGACACACGGGCGAAGATGAACAGGTCTGAAGAAGGGAACCAGAGTGGTCTTGGGTGAGGGGAGCCATGGGTGTGGGGAGACAGGGTTCCTAGCCAGGGCGAGAAGTATCTATGGAGAGTTTCATCTTGACGCTTGCCAGGAAGCATTCTGAAGAAGTTGGGTCCAGTTCGTCCTCCCAGCCCCTGGCTCCCAGAAATAAGACTCAGACTCAAAAATATATTTACAAATACCTCGGCCAAATAGCTAGGCTCTAGAATCCTAACTTAAGATAGCCCATTTATTTTAATCTATTTTCTGCCACATATCTGGTTACCTGTGCTCAGGTACTATGCATCTATGTACCCCACCTTCCCAGGCAAATCTCACACCTGGAATATCCCAGAATCCTTTCTGCCTACAGGATGTCCCACCTCCTATTTCCTAGCTAAGCTATAGGCCATCGATCTGATTATTGTCAGGTGCCTCATCCATATGGACCTAAGATATTTTCTCTACAGCTTTCTTGGCAGCCACAGAGGCCAAGGCCATCTGGAGACTCTGTTGGAAAATGTGCCCCAGTTCCCTCCTCTCAGTGACTCTTCCCGGGGTCAGTTCTCCATGCTCATCTTCACGGGGACTCTGGGTTTTATGGCTGTTATGGCTGTGTTGCCATTCCTTCTGAGTCAGATGATTGATGCTTAGAGAGAGGTGGTTATATCCCTGCTGCCTTGTTAAGGTCATACAGGGACCCCAGGAGACCGGCTCAAACAGGTTGCAGGCAGTGTGACATTTTTTATCAAAACAGTGGCGTGGGGGGGGTGGCTTTCAAACCAAACACAAGGGACAATGAAATGGAGGTCCTGGCCGAGCCATCACCCAGGCTAGGCAGGCAGAGGAGGGTTCCTGACCTGAGCTTTGCAGGGAGGAGGAGCTGTCCTGATGAACCCTCTGATAAAGTCTTAGGAAAGGCCAGAAATCAGGAAAACTATGTATACATGTGGGACTCCTGGTGACAGCCCTGGGACTCGAGCATGGCACCTGCGTTTAGAGACCCACAAAGAGTGAGCCTCGTCTTGGAACCTTCAGATGAGCGTATACACACACACACACACACACACACACACACACACACACACACACACCAAGAAGTGGACCACGGGTAGCCTGTTGTTCATCAGGGCTCTGTTGCTAAGCAAGAGTCCCCATGGCCTGAGACCATCAACAGGCCCATGCCCCTGTGCCTGGACACTGACAACCCCTCTGTTCCACCTGCCTCTGACCCCTGTCCACTCGCAGAACCTTTGCTCAGATCCAAGGCACCATCCCCCAATTCCCAATGGCCCCACAGCAGTCCCAGCTCGATGTTACTGCTTCACAGGGTGGGAGTTCACTCAGCTCCACCCTACACCTGACAGTCACTGAACTCTGGTCCTGGCTGGTGACTGGAAATGCCTGTCTGTTCATGGGTGTCCACCTCGTGTTTTCACCCCCCAACATGCACTCAGCCTGAAAAACCCCACCAGGCAAGATGAGCTGAGTTATTGTACCCATGTTATAGGCAGAGAAACTAAGGGCCAGAAATATCTAGCACCATTGCCAGAATCTCACACAGAGGGAGAGCCCGGGTTCGGCAGGCTCAGAAACAGCACACACACAGGGAGGCAGGGAGCAGAGGGTGGACCGCCTTCTCAGTTCCAAAGTCTGCCTCCAAGCTGGGGGTTTAACCTCAGAAGGGAAGCCCTGGGTTCGCTTCACATCACACAAAACAGAAAATCTCCACGTAAGCGAGGTGTGTACGGAAATGAATGTATGCATGTGGGTGTGTGCACATCAACAAATGGATTTGGGGCTGGAGAGGTGGCTCAGTGGTTAAGAGCACGGGCTTCTCTTGCAGAGAACCCAAGTTTGATTCTTTTTTTTTTTTTTTTAAAGATTTATTTATTTATTATATATAAGTACACTGTAGCTGTCTTCAGATACACCAGAAGAGGGCATCAGATCTCTTTACAGATGGTTGTGAGCCACCATGTGGTTGCTGGGAATTGAACTCATGACCTCTGGAAGAGCAGTTGGGTGCTCTTAACCACTGAGCCATCTCTCCAGCCCCCCAAGTTTGATTCTTAACACACATATAGTGGCCCACGACCATCCAAAACTCCAGTTCCAGGGTCTCCAACACCCTCTTCTGGCCTCTGCAGGCACTAGGTACACACGCAGTGCACAGACATACAAGCAGGGGCCAAATACCCACACATGTGAAATAAAAATAAGTAAGTATAAGAAATAAAATCATACATGTGCATGCGTGCGTGTGTGTGTGTGTGTGCACATGTGCATTCCAGAAACAAGAACCCAACAGTCTCAGGAAGATGGTGTGAAGTCACTGGGCCAGGCTACTATATTCCCTGTTTTGTTATGGCCCTTCTTTGAGAAAACAGAAGCTAATAAGTAGAGGGCCCCCACTGACCTGTGGCTTCTGGCGTTACTCAACAGTGCTCCCAGAGTGGGGGCTCTCCATGCCCAAGTACAAAGCCCATAAAAGACAATGACCCCAGATCTAAGAAGAATCCCTGCTTCGGCTTCGGGGTGACTTTCAGTAACAGGGGCCAGGATAACAAGTGTGAGGTCCGGTCCGTCCCTGTCTGAGGACTTCCTGAAGTCTGCCCGAGCTGATGTGGCTTCATCTCTCTCCTGCAGGAGCTCCCATGGATCAGACCCCACAGAGTGGATCCGGCTAAGCCTCACCACTCTCCCCAGGGAGGCCTGGGCCTATTGGGATTCCTCCTCCTGTCTCTTAGCTATAAAGGGGGACAGCGTCCTCCTGTGTGCCTAGACCCCAAATCCCACATCCAAAGGCTTGAAGCACTAGCCCATCCTGATCCTCTGATCAGACACTAACTAGTTAGCTAACTAGCTAACTTGCCTGAACTCAAGCTCCACAGAGGACACATCCTTCCATACAGGAAACATACTGAGGTCCAAGGCACCCTGGACTTAGTGGTCAGGGGACAGCTGGGGGTGGCCTGCATTTGATGGGTCTCTTGAACACTTTCTACACAGCCTGATGCCAAGTCAAGGGTCAGCTCCAGAGGAGCCATATGTCCAGCTGCTGGGTCTTGGCTGCTGTAAAGTCTCCTCGTGAGAAATGCACATACAGCAGCCCAGCATCCCTCACTGGCTTGCAGCCCCTTGAGAAGATCATCTGCCTGGCTCCTCCAATAACCTCTGCTCCCAGGACCAAGGATTACCCCAGTTTCTGTGTCTGAGTTCCTGAGACCAAGAAGCAGCCCAGATTGATTTCTAGTGTCTGCCACTATTGGCCATGTCCCCATGGAAATGGTGTGGACAATGATCCTTGAAGCCCCTGCTGTAGACTGCAGCCCCATAGCCTCCAGGCAGTCTTCCTGGGTTTTAGGATCCTCAGAATGTGGCTTTAGCTTACCACCACAGATGGTGAGGATTTATCCTCTCCTACATCCAATTTGGACCTGTCTGCATGCTCTGGAATTACTCCTAACAGCTTGGAGGAGATGTTATCACACCCAGCCAGTGGGAAAAGACCAAGGTTCTGAGAAGTCCCAAGAGGTGGAGTGGGCTGGTAAACGGCTCAGCAGGTAAATGTTCTTCTCGCCGCTGAGCCTGACAGCCTGAGTTTGATCCCCAGAACATACATGGTAGAAAGAAAAAAAAAACTGATTCTTACAAGTTGTCGTCTCTCACGCGTGTTCTGTTGCATGTGAGCACACACGCGCGCATACGCTAAATCTTTTGCTTGCTTGCTTGCTTGCTTTTTAAAGAGAAAGACGGAGCAACAGAGAGCGTTTCTGTGAAGCTGAAGGAGGCCTAATTTGCAGAGCCTGACCCAAGCTCCCATATCTACAGTATCAGTGTGTGCTTGATGTTAATGATGGGCCCTGAACGGCCCCTCCAAGTTCTAATGTATGACTCTGAGGCCAGGGGCCCAAGACTCCGTGTTTTAAACAAACAGTTGTGGGAGTAGGATGCAGTCAATCTCCACACACACGCTCCCACTCCGACCCCAGCCTAGTGAGAGCATCTTCAGAAGTTGGTACTGAGGGTGGATAAGAGCAGTCCTCTGCACAGCGCCCCTGCAGGCCGTGCCGTGCACTGCATTCCACCGCCCCTCCTGGCTGGGAATCACCTTCTGCCCAACACAAAGAATGGGAGGAAACCGGAATTCACCCGCCACCCACCCCCACCCCCGCCACCACACATCGTTGTCTGCGTGGGCAGCCCTCACGGGCAGAGCGCCGGGGCCAGGGGCAGAGGAGTGGTGGCCGGCCGGAGCTAGACCATCGGGCTGAGGGGCCTGGGAAACAACACACCCCCAACTGGCCCGGGCCATCACAGCCAGAATCTGCAAGCTCATCACTGCTGGCTTGGAAACCTCACCAGGGACAGAGCACAGGACACGTCCTGCTGGGCAGAGATAAGAGAGATCCCCAGGTTTTCTCACCGCTAGGCAGCCCCTGGGGAGCAGAAAGCTGGCCCTGGCTTAGCGGACTGTGAGAAAGGCGCCCAAAACAAACACATAAGGAAGCCCGGCCTGTCCCCTTCACCCTTCACCTACTTTGGGACAGAACTTCTAGGGGAGAGGGGGGTCTTCAACCATGTGCTGTAGACTGCCTACTAACTTCAACCCCGAGGGACTCTGGTATCAGGCTTTCCTCAGTGACTTGTGGGGCCCTGGGGCAAATGTTTATGCTTCAGTTTCCCTACCTGAAAAATGACACTGCAGAGAGCGTTCGAGGTTTAGGCAGGACCTTGTGGCAGGAGTCACGGATGATAGCTAGAGACGTCTGGACCTCAGATTCCTACCCAACTTCCCTGACTGTCTTCTCCCGTTCGTTCTCAGCTTTACCAGGTAGGGAAGGCTGACCAGCCAGGGAGAGCCAAGCTCCACAGTGCTCAGACTCCTCAGACCTGGCTCAGGACCGGCGAGCATCAGGCCCGTGCAGTCTCTACAGCTGAAACACATGAACGTATTCGAACAGTTTGTACACATTCAAAAAATAATAATGACCAGCGGAGGAGAAGCTGACCCTCCCAGCGTGTGCCCCGAGGTGTGGGCGCCCTCTCATGCCCTTCCCAACCCCAATGCCCTACTCTCCACAGTGAGGGAAGCAAAATATGAGACCGAAAGTCTTCATCTAGGATCCCCTGGTGCTAATCCGGAGCAGGTGGGAACAAAGTGTTCCTCCGCATCTGTCCCCACTCTGTCCTTCCCACCTGAGAGCCTTTCTAGGTCCCTAGCCTCTCCGTGTATCTCTAGATGTCCCTACAGGATGTTGGAACGATGATGATCAGATTGAGTCCAAAAAGTCTAAATCTGACTGAATCAGTTTTATTTATCTCCCAGATTTGATTTGAGCCCGTGTGGTCTCCAGGAGTACACTACCTTTTAGAGCTATGTGGAGGGTTCTCAGGAGCTTTGAGGGTCCCGGCCACCAAGGATTTGATCCCTTAACCACAGAGGAGCAGGATGCATTTGGAACAAGCCAGTGCTTGGTGTATATGTGGGGTGGGTGTGTGTGTCCAGGGGGGAGGGGGAGAGGTGTTACACTAAAAAATCTGCCAGAAACTTGTCTGGTGGTTTATGTTGACGTCCTATCTTCGCACTCCCACCCAGTGAGGCCCTGCCCAGCACAAACCCTTTGTTAGGGTGGACCTGTATTAGAATGGGGAGGGGGAATAGACAGCTTGCCTGCTGCTGTAGAGATTTCAAAGCAGCACCTTCAGGGCCCCACACACGTACCTGGCACACTTAGTCAGCCCTGCCCCGGGTAGCCCCATGGCCTTGAACATAACCAGAAAACAAGCATGCCACGAGACTTCCCACGCTGGCATACAAAACAAGCATTAGCAGGTCTGGGAGGGGAGACAGACTCCAGAACAGACATGGTGGGGACCTTCAAACCCACCGCTCTGTCAAAGGCCAAACCAAACGAAATCGCAAAGAATCTCAGCTAAACAGACTCTACCACGGAGCAAGCGGGCGAGCAGGTGCCAACAGGCGTGCCCGTCCCGAAGCTGCAGAGAATACTCTTTGACCGCCCACCGTGCGATAAAACCTGGGAAACTATAAAATAATACATGGAGGCGAAGCATGCTGAACCAGCAGGCGTCGATGAAGAAACGAAAAGGGAAATTTTGAATCTTTTTAAAGCCAGTGAACACAGCATGAGACATGGGAGGGGACAGCCAAGACGGAGTCAGAGCAAAGTGCAGACATTTGACCAGGCAGAGATAACAAGTGACCCACAGACAGAGCTCGGGAAAGCAGAAAGCAAAAGTAAAACAAAATCGGATTAGCAGAGGGAAAGAAATAACAAAGACATAAATTTTTGATAAAAAACAAAACATAAAAGACCAATGAAGGAAGAGCCAGTGGGTTGATTTCTTTTTTTAATCTTTAAACAAAACACAAATTCTTAGCTGAACTGATCGAGAAAATAAAGACAGACACCCAGACAAGTAAAATTAGAGACAAAAATGGAATGTTATAACCAACAGTGCAGAAACACACAGGCTCCTGTGACAGTCACAAACACCCAAGTATGTCGGAAACCCCAGAAGGAATGGGTGCATCCTGAATGCATAAACCTGCTAAAACTGAACCTGGGAGAGCATAAAGCCAGCACAAACCAGTTGCAAGTGATTAGACTGCCTCAGTAACCAAAAGCTACCAAGGAAGAAAGGACCAGGCATAGCTGGCTTCAGGCTGAATGTCACCAAAAAGATAAAGACACTTCCTTCCAACTACGCCAAGGATTGACAGGTGGAAATGCTTTCAAGTTCTTTCTATAGCAGCATTTCCCGGATACCAAGATCAGACCAGCATATGTAAGAAAAACGGAGAGAGGGAGGGGAGAACGGAAGGAGGGAGAGAAGAGGGAAGGGAGGAAGAAGGACCTGGTGACCATATCCAGGGAACAAAAATGCAAGCGTTCTCAGCAAATATTAGCAAACTGAGTCTGACGCACACCAAAAATACTGCATGCGGCTGGAGAGATGGCCCAGCTGATGCCACCACACACCTGCTTACCTGAGTTTCTGTGAACTCTCACAAAGAGCCAGGTGCAGGGACGCCCACAGGTAAACCCCCCAGAAGCTTATGAGTCAGCTAACGGAAGCCCCCAGAACAGGGCGGAAACAAGAGAGATGCTGCTTCAAAACAAGGTGGGAGAGGACAGATTCCTGAAAATATCCTCAGGCTTCCACTTGCATGCCATGGAATGTACAGAACCACACAGATCCATATCCACACTCACACTCACACATACACACACATTCACACTCACACACACTCCTACACACTTGTTTACACACACAGTCACACTCTCACACACATATTCACACACTTACAAATTTATACTTACACACTCGATACACTCTCACACATGTCCACACACAGTTTCACTCACACACTGTCTCACACAGTATCACGTACACACACACGCGCTCACACACTCACACTCACTCACACACTCTGTTTCACACACACTCACACATCCTCTCTCACAGACACACTCACACACATACTCTTTCACACACACACACACACACACACACACACACCAAGTAAATCAGTGACTTAATAAGAAGTATCCCCCACCACAAAAATAAAATAAGAATCATGCACACCACAATAAAGTAAAATTTGGTGCCTAAAACTCAGGCAAGCAAACATGGATGTCACATCAACAGAACGAAGGAGCATCTCACGAATGTAATCAAAGTGGTTCATAGACATTCACATTCTTCAAGAAGAAAGCACTGGGAGAATAAGGATAGGAGGAGCACACTCAAAATTAATGAAGTGTGTGTGCGTATGAACCTATGAGTGTGTGATGCATGTGTAAGTGTCTGTAAGTGTGTGCATATGTGAAGGATATGTATGTGTGTCTGTGTGTGTGTATGTATGTGTGTATGTATGTAAGTGTATGTGTGTATATCTGCTATGTGTATGTGTGTATATGTGTGTATGTGTGTATGTGTGTATATATGTGTATGTATATGTGTGTATGAGTATATGTATGTGTATATATGTGTATATGGTGCATATGAGTGTATGTGTGTATGTGTATGTGTGTATGTGTGCATGTGTGCATGTGTGTATGTATGTGTGTGTGGTTGTATGTATGTATATGTGTGTATTTGTGTGTGTGTGTGTCTGGTGTATTTATGTGTGTATGTGTGTATATGTGTGCGTATGAGTGTATGTGAATATGTGTATTTGTTTATATGTGTGCATGTGTGTATGTATATGTATGTGTATGTGGTGTGTATGTATATATGTATATGTATTTATGTGTGTGTGAATGTATGTATGTGTGTGTGTCTGGTGTGTGTATATATATGTGTTATGTGTGTGTGTGTGTGTGTGTGCATATCTGTATGTCAAATCCACAGCCAACTGAATGGGGAAAGGCTGAAATCTCTTCCTCAAGGTCAGGAGCAAGACAAGGGTGTGCTTTTCCTCCTCCTGGTAGGCTGGGCTAGGAACTGAAAGTCACAACCTGGCAATAGAATGAGAAAGAGCATCAGGACCAAAAAGGGAGTGTTGTGTGATCCGTTTCTAGGGGGATGAAGAATGCCCTACCTGATAGGCTCTGGGGAGGAGCTTGGCTGTCAGTGCATTCATTCAGTGTGTCTGACGCCCAGTTACATACAAACCACGATTCTAGAAGGTGAGTTAAGGAACCACACGGTTGGTGCTTGGCACCTGTTAAAACTGCCATCTTTGCTCAAGGTGACCCCATGAGAGGGCTCTGGGGACCCCTCCCACATCATAGAGAGGCCATGCAGCACAGCCCAAGGAAGAAGTCTACCTATGGGGACATTGCTGGTATCTAAGAGACAGTGCGTGGAGAGGAGTCCATATGGTAACCACAGCCCTTGACTCCATCTATGGGCCAAGTGCCAGTCCTCACTGCAGCCCATGGATAGCTAGAGATGGCCCCTTCCCAGAAGAGAAAGCTCTGATGTAGGAGAGGTTGAGACTCTTGCCCATGAATCTGTGCTTCTCAGAGAATGGGGGCAAAACATCATCAGTCCACCATGTCTGGGCGTCGTCTGTGACCCACTTCTGCCAAACATGCCTCCTGCCCTAAAGGTTCTCCTGCTTTCCACTGGCTGTGGACTGAGTATTTGAACACAGGAGTGTCTATGGGTCTCTTGAGTGTCCTTGGAGCTCAAAGAAGCAGCTTTCACCAGAGGAGTCCAAGGTCTATAGAGATGGGAATGGGTGGCAGGGCTCGGGCATGACCCAGAAGCCCTGGATGCCACAGACACTCCCCTCACCACAAGCCTCATCTGCTGAGATGCCCTCAGTTTCCCACAGTGCTGTGGCATCCCCAGGCTCTGCAGGACAAACCCTACACAGGAGCTTAGCCTGTCCATGGTTCTGGAACAACCCAGCAGCCATGTTGTGCCTTGGTTTCCCTGTCTATGGAGTGACTCAAGAGAAGTCACACGTCTGATGGGGAACAGTGGATCATGGTGCTGATTTCTGCTTCTCTGAGCTGTAAACACCGGCCTTAGTGTCATTCCTAGTGGGGCAAGACTGAAATATTCAAAACTCCAAGAGCCCAACATCTCATCAGAAGCACTGTCTCGTCTGAGGTTTTGGTGTTTCCTCATCGTGCAACCAGAGAGGACCGGATGACCCTTAAGTCTGTCCCACGGGCTCCCAGCCCCTGCTGGTCGCCCACATGTCACTCCTGTGTGCACCTTCTGATCCAGTGGGTTTATATATTTACATTGTTGTGACCAATTATCCAACAGAAGTACTGTATGGGAGATTCAGGCCCATGGGTCAGAGGGAGCAGTTTATCAGGACAGGAGAGGGTGGAGGGCAGATGGAGGGGCTTGGCCAAGCAGGGTGGGGTTACAGCCCTCAAAGGTCCAGCCACAGTGGCTACCTCTGCCAGGTATGCCTCCTGCCCTAAAGGTTCTGGTTTTTTTTTTTCCCAAAATGGTACCAACCAGCAGAGGCCTGGGTATTTAAACAGAGGAGCCTGCGGAGGATCTCTGACATACAGAGTTCATCAGGAGTAGCTTTTACCTGTTGACTTCCCACTACACTGGCTCCCACCATGACCGCACTGCCCCCGTTATGACCCACAGCCTGTCTTCCATGACTTGCTATCCTCATCAGCTTCCATGCCCTGGCCCTCCTCCGGGACCCAGGAACCCAAGGGAGGAATGAGCAGGGAACCCAGCTACAGGCCACCTGAGCAGAGCCACTCATGTGAGAGAACACACCTCCCTGGTCTCTAGCACACTGGCGACATTTGTTTAGTGTTTGCTTGGCTCCCTCCTCCTGCAAGCCAGAGAAAAGCAGGACCCTGCAAGTCTGAGAAACGCCTTGGGAACACCCAGCTCGGTGGCATCAGAGAGGTGGGGCAGGTAGCTCTTGGGTGCTTCTTCCGGAGATTGGGGGCCATAGCAACACCTTTACTGGGGGCATCCTGCCAACCAAGCCCTTCTGTCCCAAGTGCAAAGCTCCAGAAAGCAAGATGTAAACTGCAGTTTATGCCGAAGAAAACAGCCAGAGGGCTGAAAATGTAATCTATTCACTAGACAAGAGGCAGATCGGCACAGGGACCCAACGTCGCTCCCTGCCCAGCCTGCCTCAGTTTCCTAGTTCATCTGCTCAGCTAGTCACCCTATAAAGAAAGGACTGCCTAGCGAAGTCTGCTAAGACGTGTGGGCAGAGGGGTCTAGCCCAGCTGACAGGGTGGTTCCACCCCTCTCTGTCCGTCATCCCCAGGAAGTAGAAACAGGAGGATCAGAATTTCAAGGTCATCCCCAGCTACCTCCAGAGTTCAGGGCTAGCCTGGGTTACATGAGATTCTGTCTCAAAGGAGGAGTATAAAAAAATATTTTAAAAGTACGGTCCCTAACTCAACAGCAGGAACTCAAGTTACCGGTTCTCCCCGGTTCAGCCCTCAGGGCATGTTAAGATTCTTAAGAGTCCAGAGAAGTGGTTGACATTCTCCACCTCAACTTGTTGGGAGACACCAACCAGCAAGTGAGTTTGGAACCACCACCGTTTTGCCTTCAGTTGGTTGCATATGCAGAGTGGCTACAAGCAGGGCTAGAAAGTTCCAGAAAGCCTGGGGCATGTATGTACCATCGGCCTGGGTTCCAGATAAGGGAAAGCCAGCTGGTGAATCAAGACGCAATATTGTACAACCATGAAAGTGAGGTCCGGGACACCAGGTGGCCAAAGAAATGAAGAGATAGCAGGAGTGTCACAGAACAGTACCAGGGAGCTGGGTGATCCAGGAAGCTTTTCCTCCGGGTTGGGTTGTCTAACCACTGCCCCTGCTGGCCAAGTTATAGCCCCAGTCAGAGCCACACTGGAGAGAGCTGGATTGTACCTCTCCTGAAGGGCGTGCAGCTAGTGGGAAGGGCTTTGCCTCCTACGGCTCACTCTCCTGAAGTGCGGAAGAGTTTACAGGAGAAGCTGCCTTTCGCGAAGCTGGCGGGTTTGATCTGTGGGTCACGTTTGCACAAAGGAACCCGGGGACTTCCTCCTCACACACAGTTCAGACGTGTTAGCTGATCCCTAAATGCCAATCCAGGGTTTCCTGTCTCCTTCCAAAAGGACTGCCCAAAGTGTGTGTGTGTGTGTGTGTGTGTGTGTGTGTGTGTGTGTGTGTGTGTGTGTGTGTGTGTGTGTGTGGCAGGGGGGGGGCTGGGATCCTTCAGGGAACAGCTCCCCTGAAGCAACAGAGGTGGAGGTCCTGGGGTAAAGGCTGCATACCTCCGGGGTCTCCTGGTCTGTTGGGAGGGGTCTGCATTCCTTTTTACCTTTTAACTAAAACGCAGCACCAAAGATGGGCCCTGATTGCCTTCAGCTGTCAGGAGAGATAGAGCGCGTCTCCCCACCTTTATTCCTAGAGATCAATCGTGCCTTTCTCAGGAAACAAAAATGGAAAAGTTTACAAATATAAGATGCCGTCTCTGAACCAGCACACTATTGTGGACGCTTTTGGTGACAGATGCAGTCGATGCCTTGCCAGCGACTCAGGCCTCCCAAGCTGCTCTAGTCTCTCCCACATGTAGAAGGGGAACCGAGTCTGCTGTCCCCCCTCTGTGGATGGAAAAGAAAATTTCCAAGGGTGCTGGGATGACTGCACCAACGGTGCAAACCCACCAACTTGCCAAGCCAAGAGAAGTGGATGGTCACGGCCAGGCAGGCTGGAGAGTTCTCCATTTAACCCCCGCCCCCAGCCCCCAGCCCCCAACCAGGAACCTTACACATCAGTCCTGAACGTCAGCCCTGAAAGTCCTACCCTGCTTGGTCCCTGAATGCTAAAATATTTTCAATTAAATGAGAAAATGTTTGCTGTTGAATGGCCTATTACAGCTGTCACCATCTTGATTTCTAGAAATAAACAAGACTTCTCGAAGGCCGGCCCGGCAGAAACACAAGTTAACACTAATTGGCGGGGTGATTAAATTATCCCTTAAGCCAACGTGCAGGTGAGCGGCTCTTTCTGTGCATAAGCCCTCTCCTCGCTCTGCCAACAACTCCTCCCTGTGACTGCGGAAAAGTGAACGGCTCTACCAGAGCCCCCCTTTTATTTTCTAGAGCCTTCTACATATCACATAGTAAGAAACCAACACACACACGGGGGGGGGGGTGTCACATTTTCTCTGGATCATCTTACAGAAGCTTGCTCCATACAAACACGGCCCAACACACTAAGTTTATTTTCTAATGTGTTAGTATCTCACACAAGAAAAATAGCTCTAAGTTACAGGAAGATTTATTTACATGGTAACTGTTCGCTGGTGTCTGCCGCTCAGCTCAGAATGACTTTCTCCCAAAGGGCAGAATCTTTAAACCAGAACAGAATTTATTTAAACAGCTGGTGGTTTCTTTTTTTTCTCTCTTCTCTTCTCTTCTCTTCTCTTCTCTTCTCTTCTCTTCTCTTCTCTTCTCTTCTCTTCTCTCTCTCTCTCTCTTTCTCTCTCTCTCTCCCCCCCCCTCTCTCTCGCACAATCATTTTAATACACAAGCCCTTGCTGTGAACGGAAGGTTAACTAACTCGTACAATTTGTAAATACAAACGAGCATAAAAGCTGGTGTGTCAATCAATTAGAATTTTAAGAAACGATACAAGATTAATTACTACCAGACCAGATGAAGTCACGCCTCTGCCCCGGCAGTTCTGTCTTTACCTTCGAGTGAGGAAGGCGTCCAAGAAAACCTCTGCTCGCCCATCCCCAAGAAGAGCCCTGTTCTTAGAAAAGGAAATAAATCCTTTTGCTGCTTTTGTTGAACCCCAGATTGTTTGAGATATGTTGCCGACACTCAGACCGCCTTTTAGATTAGAAACGACGCTGCTAATGGTTGCCTAAAAAGAAATGAATGAGCCACGCTGTCTGTCAAAGTCATCTGAAGATGCCTGTAGATTAAACACTCAGTGGGACAAATCACGGGACCACATTCTTGGTGAGAAGGGTAGAAAAATGTTCATTTGGGGAAGAAAGTGGAAATTCTTCCTGACCAGGAGAGAGTGGCAGGAGAGAGCTAAAGCCAGGGGCTGTCAGTGTCTGACAGGTGCTAATGGGAAGGCTGGGTGCCCATCGTGATTGACATCTGTCAATTCAACTCCGTGGTGACCATGAGAGCAGAGAGTGTGTGGTGAGGCACCTTCTGAGATATTAAGTGTCCCCTAAGTGTCCCACACCTCTATCCCACCCGTTGAGGGAAGCACCAACCCCCCAGGTCCGTTCCTAGGGATCGGACATTTGGTGACAGACATTTGGCTTAAGTACTTTAAATACTCTTTGAGAGGTGGCACCTTGCAGAGGCCTCAGAGAAGTGTCTCCTCTCTCAGCAGAAGTTTGGCAGAGATGGGCTTGTGGCAGACCTCACTGTCCTGCCCTCCCCACCCCCACTCCACTCTCCTGTCTCTAGAAGTCACAGCACCATCTACTGGGCAGCAGCCAGATGTCCCCAAGAAGGTTGCTTTCTGTTCAGGGGTCCAGAGTGAAGGAAGGAATGTGGATTGCTGAGAAACACCAAGAAATGAGAAAATAGTCTCCCGCCTCTCTATTGGCGCTCTGGTCTATCGCCTGTCACCCTACCTTAAAAAAAATTGCTGTTTTTAACCATTTAAGAGTTTTTGCGTTAACAGAGAATTTCTGAGGTAAAAGATATCTTCCCTTCCATTTACCCCCGTGTACCTCCCGAGGTTAGAGGTGCTACACTTACATATACACGAGCACACCAAACACATACATGCTCAATGCACACATGCACTCACCCCTACACACATGTGCACACACATGTACACATACATATGCACATGCACAAACACACAATACATACACTACTGATCTAGTTGAAGTTTTTAAAACAAATATTTGGGGTTTTTTTTTTTTAGTGTGTGTGTGTGTGTGTGTGTGTGTGTGTGTGCATGTGTGTGCCCCTGTGTGTGTGTGTGTATGCCTGTGTGTGCGCCTGTGTATGTGTGTCTCTGTCTGTGTATGTGTGTGTGTCTGTGTGTATGTGTGTGTGCCTGTGTGTGCCTCTGTGTGTGTGTGCCTGTGTGTGCCTCTGTGTGTGTGTGTGTGTGTGTGTGTGTGTGTGTGTGTGTGTGCTCGCTCATATGTGTGTGGAAGTAGAGGCACTGGATCACTTGGTGCTGGAGCTACAGAGAGTTGTGAGCCACCTGACGTGGATGCTGGGAACCAAAGTGGGTCCCCTGGGAGAGCAGCAAGCACTCTTAGAGGCCCAGCCCCTAGTGGAGTTTTTAATCCTTCTGGGATCCCATGGGTTTTCAGAACACAAAGCCCCAGACAGGAGAAACCCAAATATTATTCCAATTTCTTTTCAGGCACTTAAGCAAAATAACTTTCTTTTTTACATTTATGTAACTTTTGTTATAAATATAATCACAGTCCAAGCCTACATCTGCCTAGTGTCGGTCTCTGGATTCTCCTATGCAAATCACCACCCTCCTTTCGTGCGTCCACTGGTCCTGTGGGGCGTACGTTGCTTTCTCTTTGTAACGAAAGGCAAAGCGTTCTTGTTACCAGAGAGCCCGACTTCTTACACGTGTGTTTCCATAAAGATAGAATTTCCCAGGGTCTAGAACATTCATTTTTGTTTTCTTTACATTTCTTTCGGTGTTCTAAAGACATTGGGAAGATTTTTTTTTTTTTTAAAGAATGGCAACTTAGGTTTCCAAATTAAAATTAAAATCAAATTTATTTTCTATCACAGTTCGCCCATTCTAAAAGAGGAACATTTTTACTGGGTCTTGTTTCTCATTATTATACATCATAAAAAAAAAAAGTGATCTCGGACCCCAAAGCCGGGCTTGCTATCGTGTTACACTCACAGGCTGTCTCGTTTCGGGCGTGTGGAGAGACCAGAGTATTTACTTTCTGAAACTTAATTTCTCACTCAATAGAGTTTGAAAGCTCTGGATATTATAAAGGCAAACTCATTTTCTGCCGGCATAAAATGAGAAAATGAAAATTTTGAAATTCGTTTTCCTTGGTAAATTCAGTAGGGACTCCCCCATGAACCCCTGAGATAAAACAGCCCACCCTGTTTACTTTCTCCTCCTTTTAGAACCTTACAATGGAAGTAGGAGTTCCTCCCTCCCCTTCCTATGTGATGTTTGTGTAGAAATTCTAGAATCTCCCTCCTAAACGCAGAGAGCAGAGCTCAGGCTGCCTGCACCGGCCCAGGAGAGCCAGGAGGCTTGGGCGAGTCACCCGGGAGCTGAAGCCTCGTTTAGGAGCTCGGGGATGGAGGACTGGAGGGAAAACTCACGGTTCTGGGTCCACTTCCCAGCCTGATCCTGATCCCAAAAGGAAACGAGACTGATTTGTGCTGAACCAGAAACGAGGATCAGGAAGCTGGCAACGTCGCTAACCAAACAGCCGATTGTAGAAACAAGAAAAAGTTTTTAAGAACCAAAACCAGGGTTTTGGGGTTTTTTTTTTTTTTTTCCATAATGGAAAAGTGAGTGAGGGGGGAGGGGGTGGGCACGTTTTAACTTTTTCCAGGGCCTGCTCTGGCCCCGGGTTAACCTAAGCTGGAGTTTGGGGTATTAGCCTGTGTATCCGCGTAGTACGAAGGCTGCTAATTTGACCAGCTGCCGTGGGTTCCGGCTGACCGAGCTCCCCAAATTCCCCGCATGGGACAGCCATCGATTCTGCTGCAGATCTGCGGTCCATGCCTTAAACTCAGCGGCCCGAGCCCCTGGGGAACTCCCTGGATGACGGGAAACTCAGACATGTCAAGGACATTTCATCAACATTTGCCTTGAAGCTGGGGACCTGGGGTGGACATTTACTGTTCGGCCCCATCATAAAGATAGATGCAGTGAGGGAGACAGGGTGTTCTGAGCATGTGGCCTGCACCCTGTGCCCTAGCGGCCAGAGAGACTTCACCCTGGGTTCCCATGAAAGGACGGAATAAAAACAAAATTGGCATTCTGCAGTGGGACCATGTTCCAAATTCATGAAAGGGCAGTCCTCCACAGCTGGGCTATCTCAGGAAAGGATGACCATTGTTTTGTGTTTGTGGTGTGGACATGGGCCCGAGTGTGCATGCATGCATGTGTGTGACTAGGGTGTGCGTGTGCATATACACAGATGGCATACCTACGTGTGTGGGTATGTTAAGGGGATGTGTGTATGTTTTCATCTGTGGTCTGTGCATGTATGCTTTTATGTATGTATATATGTATGTATGTGTGTATGTATGCATATATGTGTGTGTAGATATGTGCATATGTGTTTGTGCATATGTCGTATGTATACTTGTGCGTGTCTGTGTGTGTGTGCGCGCTATGTGTGTGTGTGCAAGCACTGTGTTTTCTTCCCGAGATCAAAAGGGTAAAGAACATTTTCCTCCAGCCAACTAAAGGCTGGCGTGCAGAAATGCACACAGCCTGTGTATAACAGTGTCCTGCAGGAACGCGTCCTGAATTTTTTTCAAGTCCTCTCTTTGATCAAAAGCCGGCAGAAAATTCCATTTCTTCTCGTTCTGTTGCATTTAACATGGACTAACACGGGGTGAGTTTAAACAAACAGCTGGCTGGAGCATGAATACGCCTTTCAGTCTGGGTAGCTTGAGGTGGGCTGGATCCACGGGAGGGGTGGCAGGCAGGGGATTAGCTGGAGGGGAGAAAAGCTCAGGCGTTCAGGAGGCAGCAGCTAAGACTGTCCTAAACCCCTTCGAGAGACCTAAAGCTTCCTCCATACCCCAAGCCCGCACCGAGAGGCCGCACTGTTGAAATTCTTCTGCCTGGAAGATAAATGGTCTACTTTACTCTCAAGTGTCAAGTAGAGAAAACAAAACAAAACAAAAATCCTTTCCAAGTGGATTTTCGAAGGATAATCCGCCATGCGCCCCCGAGCGCAGCAAGAGGGTGTTTGGGAAGACCGGGAAACCAAAGGGGTTCCTGACTCCAACACCCAAGGGCAGGATGCAGGGAGCTGAGAAAGGCCGGGGCCAGGGTCCAGTACCTTTGAGGTTCGTCGTGAGGCTGGCTGCTCTGGCTAACAAGGCACCCCTGTGAGCTTCTCGGGTCCGGACTCCAAACAGCTCAAACATGCCACAGAGCACTCTGGCCAGTGAGGCACTCCAGGGTGCCGAAGCTGGACACATGGACACTTGAAAGCCACTGTGGGTGATAAGGGTGGGATTTGGGGGTGTTTCTGAGTCCAGCTACCCCAATAAGGAGTTAGCTCTTCCACTGAGACTTCCTATGTCACAGTGTCTGCTGCTGGCTACGACGCACACTACTAGCCTTTTCGTGTGGAGAAGGCCATTGTCAGTCCAGGTCACGACAATCTTCCTTGACTGCTGAGGTCTAGAATCTCCCTCAACTGTCACATCCTGCAGATGAAGACAGTTGTCCTATCAGATGCCATCAAAAGAACTCTCCCGAAACCCAGCCCAGCCAAGGCAGGAAAGCAATGGCCAGGTGGGTTAATAGCAAAGAACCTCACAGGAGTCCTATCCAATGCCACCTTCCTATCTTTCTCCTGACTGTGTGCAACCCTCAGAGCTCAGGGCAGGCCCTGGGCAAAGGAGGGAAGAAAAATGTCACCCTGAGTGGGCAGTGGCTGGAGTAAGTTATTAGCAACCGGGTGTGGCCTCAGGGAGGGCAGTTAATAATGGAGAGGCATTTTGTGGAGATTTGAGCCAGAGGAGTTGAACCAGGGCAGTAATTACGAGCTGACAAGATTGAACTGCGGTGTGGAGGAGGCTCAGACGGCTATCCAGCCGGTAAATGTCCCTCTAGCCCCTTGGTACAGTCTGGCTTTCAACCATGCTGATGAAGGTGCAGTTTGGAAAAATGGTGTGTCCGTTAAGGGGGAGAAAGGAAGCGGGTAGAGCCCGGTCGCTCGCTACGCCTGGAACACACGGAACACACACTGCTTCTACTTCGGTCGGGTCTTCTTTCGAATGACCGGAAAACAACCCTTAGATGTCGCAAAGTATGGGCGAAAGAATTCAGAGATCTAATGTTTGTGGGTGTGTGCACACCAACACGTTTGTTTTGTTTAAAATTTATTTGTTTTACACGGCAGCTTGGTTCCTCTGGCCAAACGCTCCCCCCCCCGCGCCCTTTCAAACTATCACCCCGACTCCCACAGAGCTGCCCCTCGTGAATATAAACACAAGTGTTTCCCACCAACCTCCTGTTGGAATGTTCTGCGACACCAGCCGCGGCGACGCTTTCATTTAACAGCAGACGTGGCTTCGTGGCACCGTGTGTGGGTACAGGACAAGTGAGCAGAGGAGGCTCATATAAATCGTGAGTGACAGTGGGCCAGGAGGGGGACCTGGCCACGCAGCAGGCGAAAACCCGAGGTGCGACTGGGAAGCCTCACCTTTACGAGGCCCGGTGAGCTGGAGGCTGAGGCTGGGACCTTGGAGCTTCTCATTGGGCACATGATGAATTAGATGAGGGGTGGATTACCCTCCTGGGGCACCAAGCGCTAGAAAACCAAGTTTTATTAGCCTAATAAAATGGAGAGGGGACTGTCCGGAGCATTTCGGCTGGAAGAATAAATCCTGAGGAGTGAAGAGAGGCAGCTGCCTCTGAGGCTATAAGGAGAATGCAGGGCAGGAGTCGCTCACAGAACCACCCCGCGAGCATTCGTGCATTCCGGTGTCAGAGCCCAGCCTGCTGGGAAGCCAGGCACGAGGACAACTCGTTCCATTCTGCTCAGTACCAGAGCCAGGAAGGCAAGGTGAGCGAAGATCTATGTGTACCACACTAGGGAGCCCAGGGAAGCAAGTCTGTCCCTTCCCCGACAGAAAAAATGCCACGCACACGTCTCCTGGAAGCAAGGCAAGGAGACCTTCACAGAGCAAGCACACCCCAAGCAGGTAGGCACCGCAAGGCTGCTGTCACACAGGAGCCTATGCCTCTGATTCTAAGGACAGAGGCTGCACATTGCCCCAAGGGCTGCTTAGGTGCACAGGTCAAGCTTGTGCATGGGTCCTGCACTGAGGCAGAGGCAGAAGGGTTACTCTGTGTGTGTGTGTGTGTGTGTGTATGTGTGTGTGTGTCTGTGTGTCTGTGTGTGTGTCTGTGTGTCTGTCTGTCTGTCTGCCTGTCTGTCTGTCTTCCCACTGAGGCCACCTTGAATCGATCTCACTGCTTGGATTGCAAGGGTGGATCTGCCTGAGCTTCGAGGCTAGCAGCATCCCCCGGCAGTCTAGGACTCCTGGACATCACCTTAGATGATGGTGACTCACTTGGGGATCCTCGTACCTCAGAACCCTCCCTACCAGACTTTGCTAGAAGATGGAGCCTAGGCCAGGTTAGAGAGAAAGACAGAGACAGAAATAGAAAAAGAAAGAGAAGAAGGACAGACTCAGAGGCCGTGTGTGTGTGGGGTGGGGGGGTGTCACCATTACCAGCTACCTTCCACCCGAGTGTCCTCCCAGTCAGTAAACATCTGCAGACACTTCCCTTTGCCTGGACATTGCAAGTGTCTCAAGTCATATGATTGTGTCCTAGCCCAGCCCTGGGCCAGGTCCAGGGCTGTTTCCATTTTGCAGCAAAGGGAACTCCAAGTGTCAGTGGGATGACCGAAACCCACATTCTGATTCTACAAGGGGGTCTGTATTAGGGTTTCAAGCGTGATCTCAGAGACGTCCCTAACGAGGGATGCACAGACACTTCCAAGGCCACTCCAGCCCTGCTCCGGACAGACTGTGTGCAGTGGGGTCTGTGCAGGATGCCTAGCACAGAGCTAGACAACCTAATTCTAAAAAATGAATACTGGCGATCTTCACTAAGACCAAGGTCGTGGAGAAGAAGCGCAAAGGAGAGGAGAGAGCTACTAGGGAAGTCCTGCCACAGACGACCTTCCTGTGATGATCCCTCCTCACTGTTCATTTCTGAATGGAGGCCCTGTCTCCAAAGCATTGTGGGTAAGGAGCCTTGACCTCAAGAGGGAAGACCTGGTCCTGCCCCTATTTGTTGGCACAGTAACCTGAATGCATAGCTGGATTAACTCATAGGACAGCTAGCAGTCCCAGGGCCAGGGGGACCTCAATCTCTGAAACACCCCACAACCCTATGCTGCCTTGGCCAGGTGATGTCTCATAGACGCCCCCCACCTCAGGCTAGCAGTCAACCATCAGGGTCTGAGCTGAGACTGCACACAGAGCCACGCCCCTGCACTGTGCCTGTTAGGGTGTACACCAGGGAAACACGAGGGGCCACCTCTCAGTAAGCGAATGAGGACAACTGACTTGGGAAGCAAGAAGCAGCTGAAAGTCTAAGGAGCTGTGGGGGAGGGGCACAGGGATCAAAGGAGATTTCTGAGGAGAGTCGGGCTTCCAGGCTCTGAGGGCCCCCTGCTGCTCCAGTTGCAGATGCTCGCTTTGGATGCCTCTGTGGGAAAACTGGAAGCTTCCCATGACAAGATGTGGTAACACAGGGCTGAACTCGAGGCCACTGCCGGAGCGTCCAGTCTGAGCCCCGCCCCCGGTTTCGGGTGAATCTCTTGAGTCGGGGAGAGTTGGCTTTTAGAGACTGCAAAACGAGGGTGTTAAAAGCTAGTTTGTGGGGTTCTTGTGTGGTAATGAGGAAAAGCCTTGGCTGGAAAGCCCGAGAGGATGAGGGGAAAGGCCGGTGGGAAGAGAAGAACAGAAATAGAAGCCTTCAGCCTGGGAAGCAGCCTCTCGGCTTCTGCCAAGCAGTTTCTAGCCCTTGGAGCTCTTCGAGATGCACAAGCCAACTGTCCTGTTTTACCTGTTAACAAGCCATTGGCTCCACAGATCAAAGAAGCTGAGAAGTTTCTACACATGGTGATAGAAACTAGCGCAGGGCAGCTCTGAGGAGGAGAGGCCAAGATGGAGAGATCGGAGGGCCTGGGGCCGCCAGTGGCTGGGAACTCAGAATGGATGGAAAACCACATCCGCAGTCAGGGTGCAGAAGCACCTCAGCAAACAGTGCCCGGGTATAGCTGGGCCCTTCCTAGAGCTGCACTGTCTGTCTGGCTGGCTGGCTGGCTGGCTGTCTCTCACCCCTCACCAGTCCCCGCAGCAGCATAGCTCTACACACTCCAGGAGGATTTTCATCAGGAAAGGCCTTGCCAATTTCAAAGCACAGTGGGGGAATGAACAACTGAGGACAGACAGATCCCACCCTGTGAGATGCAAGCACACAACTGAACAAAACCCACTAGGGGCCAGCAATGGCTCAGTGCCTAAAGGCCTTTGCTGTCAAGCCTGAGGACCTGAGTTCAATCCCTGGAACTCACTTACACGGGGAAGGACAGAAGTGATGCTGGTAAGCTTCCCTCTGACCTTCATAAGTGTACTTCATAATTGCGTGTGGCACACACGCACACACACACACACACACGCACTCACACACACACGCATACACACATGCACACACATTCACACACATACATGCACACAAACATACATACACACACATACACACACATACATACACACACTTACACACATGCATACACACATACATGTATGCATACACACACACATTCACACACATACACACGTACACACACACGCACACACACCCTAAATAAACAACATAAACCAATTGAACAATGGTTAGGAACAAGACACATTAAAAATAAAAGCCAACAGGAGAAGCAGGCAGACAAATGAAATAAAAGTACAAAAGACCAGCGGAGAAAGTGAGCCCACTCACCCACCAAACGACACAGTCATCCCGAATACATAGACAGCGTGCTCAGATCTGAAGAAAGTGCAGCGGAGAGCAGTTGAATAACTTTCAAAGCACATCCGTCCGGGCAATCGAAGGACGAGGTGCCACAGGGGCCTGCTGCTTCCCCCTCCAGCCTGGAGCAGACTTGGCTTCCGCGTGTCGTGCAGCGTCTTCCGCTCACACAGCGGCTCCACAACATGTCTGCCTGCCTCCCGGCATGTCTCACAGGTGTCTGCCCGCTCTGCTTCCCTCTCCCAGCTGCCATGTGGAAAGAACGACCAACCAGTGTCGCCCGTGAGCAGTTTTTACAACATTGAAACCCAGAAGCAGCTTACGGGGAGAGGGAAAGTGAAGGTTCCACGATAAATCTACACGGCCACATTCAAGCAGCTGCCTGGAGTCCACATCCAAGCAGGACGGGGAAGCAGCCAGCGTTCATGCTGATGGGTGAAAATGCAGAAAAGCCCACAGGCTGAAGCCCTGGCCTTACACAGTGCTCAGGGCACAGAAACAGGGACCAGAAAAGCCATGACCAAAACTGGGTCAGGACGTGCTGTTCTCGTCCAGTTCTGTCCCCTAATCCTCCAAGCTTTCTCATTTTCCCACACTACCTGACTGCACTAATATTATAATGTAAATTTTATCTTTGAGATACACAGGTATCTTGGGTCAGAGATTCTCTTAGGATAGAGGACAATAAACATGTATTGAATTATATCAGAAATGTATTAAAAATAGCGTGTATGAAAACTACTGATAAATATTAACCAATCCTAGCCAAAATTATACATATAAACACTCCCTAACAGGGGCTCTTTTAAGAATTAACATACAAAAAGTATATTTTTTGCCTGCTATAAATACGATAATATGTATTTAAATTATGTCATAAATGCATTGGAGATGCACTTTATAAATATTCCAACTAACAATACTTTTAGCATTAATTTTAACATTACTTGTACCATATTTATTTGAAAATACTGACATTACTCAATGCTAACCACGATTGTATTAGTAAATATTCCACAATGGGAATTCTTCTGCAAATTAATTTTTAGAAGTGATGATACTTATTTAAATATATTAAATTAGCTTATTAATTGTATTATAAGTACATATGTGTTTATGCGTAAATCTTAATCTCGACGGGACAAAAAGCAAAGTACATAGAAATATCTGTTCTTTATTTATAGTAAGAATCTAAATGGGTGGTTCCTGAGCAGCCTGTGAGCGGGGAGAGGGAGGAAGAGGGGATGGGAGTGGGAGGGGAGGGGGCCCCAGGATTGACTGAGTAAAGAACGGACTGTCTTCAGCAGGGCAGATCGCCTGTGCCCATGAAGGCAGCTTGTGCACTGTAGCAGACCCCGGCAGGACAATGCTGACGGAACAGAGTTGAGCATAATTCCATGAGCTAACCCAGAGCTTCGACAAAGGCAGACAACCAGCCCACCCTGAACCTAAGAGGGCCCTGTGCTTGATGAGGTCCCTTTAAGACTTCTTCAGTCCACTATGTTTAATGACTTTGGCCATAGAGGAATTTAGGGAAGACAAATATAAACCAGAAGATGATGCCGCGTCTCAGCTTCTCCATGTTGTTGATTTCCCACCATGGAGGAGACACGCGTAACTTCCAGGGCTCTCCAGCATCCAGAAGGCCCCACACTCCTCTGTCCTCCATAGCGCCAGAGACCAGATGCCCAAAGCCTGTGATTGGTTTAGCCTCAGCCAATCATTCATGACAGGGGTGTGGCTGTTGCATGTTGACACAGAGAACCATGGATGCATCAGGCCCCTTGTGTATCATCCCCAGCGCTAAAGAACGATGTGGTTCTAGTGAACACCGGAAGCTAGAGTGGGGCCGATGCCGGGCGGAAAACACAAGACTGTTCTTGTTACCGCTCTCCTCGAGTTGCTTGCACTATAATGAAAGACAGCAGCCAGCTCCAAGATGGAGGGGCTCACGCAGGTCAAGCCTTTCTGTCCTCGGTCAGGATCCCTAGTAGAGACACAGCACAAAACTAACCACGACAAACAAAGAAAAGCAACCCCACGCATAAAATGAATCATCAATCAATCAATGATGGCGTAAAGGTAATTTTGTTTTGGGACGAGGTCTCACTCTCTAGATAGCACAGCCTGGCCTGGTACTCTCAGAAATCCTCCTGTCTCTGCCTCCTGAGTGATAGTACCACAGGAGAGAGCTGCTATATTCCACAGGAAGTTTACAAATGCAAGCTCTGGTTCAGGAAGTGACTCTGTCGCCGATGCAGATACCAATCCTAATTGCTGTGAACTAGAAACTTCTCACTCCGCCCAGGTGTGGCTTTGACCTCTGAGATGACTAAGCCAAAAACTGCCAACCCTTTTGCCACCCTGTGCAAGAAAGGTCCAGGAGAAGCATTATGACCCCAGAAGGCTCTAAGTGGCCAGGAACACAATGCCAGGGCCAGCAGTGTTCGAAGAGCAAAGGGCCCACCGATGTGGCATTTACCTGAGCAGCCCTTTCTCCCCAACACTGCCATTCAGATTAATGTGATTGGCAGTTAGGGACCTTTCCAGGCTGTGCCCGGGGACCGTCTCCCCATAGGAGCGTGTCCTCCACCCTCCCTAGGATCTGGTCAGGTTATTTGTTGCTGCCTCAGATTCTCTTGCTTGCTGAGCTCTGCTGGTCTGGCTTCCCCGTCTCCCACCTTCCGGGGCATGTCAACACAGCTGTAGACAATGCCTGGTCTTCAAGGCCATTTAACAGCAAGCCGCTCTGTGGCTTCAGCCAAGCCCCAGCGTGAGCTATGCCAGCACAAGATGTGGCAGAGTGTCTTGCAGACAGCAGTGACCACCTGTGATATGTATGTGCCCAACTCGATGCTCCCCAGTGATGGGGAGCAGAGTCCTTCTGGGTCACTGGAGCCTAGTAAACACCTCCTGCGACTGTATTCTGCCAGTACTTGCTGTTCTCGCATTACCTTCCTCTGAGTTGGATGTTGGAGTCAAATTTGCACTTTTTCAAAAAGACTGGGGGGGATTCTATCCCCTATGAGCCTGTCACAAGGCATTGGGACCAGGAGCTTATCACTAGCAACATCCACACATACCAGCCGCTGTGAGCCTTATGTGTCACCCAGCAGAGCCACCCAACTTCCTGCCAGTTTCAGTAGAAAACATCAGACCCCATCCTAAAGTGGCTTTAGCCCTGTTCTCCAAGCACCACCCCGAGGATCCTAATGGCTGACACTGGGCTCCTGGCTCCCCTATGAGGCCTCCAACAAAGACTGGTTTGTCTGTGTTCCCTTCATCTTGTTCCACAGGTCTCTGAGGCAGCCACACAGGTTTCCCTGAGCCTTCTATCTGCCGCCAAATGAAGGACCAAGTTGGACCTCAGGACACAGGTCACAGAGGGAAAGGGGCCTATTGGTTAGGAAAGTGTGTTAGTTACAGCAACTGACACCCTATAGTGGGGTCAGATGGTGTCTTGGCATCAATGCTCTCAGGGTGCCTACTCTGGGACCTGTAAAATCTCTCTCTCTCTCTCTCTCTCTCTCTCTCTCTCTCTCTCTCGCTCTCTCGCTCTCTCGCTCTCTCGCTCTCTCGCTCTCTCTCTCTCTTAGCTGTAACTGTGAACAGCTGCTGGTATTGTCAATGGTGTCCCAGTTTACAGATGAGACCACTGAGCCACCGATGTCCACCGTGGCTTGGGGTCACAAGCAGACAAGTCGACAAGTTTACCCATCAGGTCCCAACCTCAGGTGTCATGACCCAGCATGGCTCAGAGCCTACAGTCTCACAAGACCTAGACTTCTGTGGCTGGCCGAGTGGCACTGCAGCCTCCTAGCCACCATAATGTGGCTGCGACATAAGAATGTACACACACATGCACGAGCAAGTGCACATACATACACATACATGCATATGTGTACATGCTGACACGTGCATGTGTGCACACATACTCACATACACACAAACACTTATGTGCATGCACACAGAACTAGATATGAAAGCCAAGTATACATTTGCGGAAGAAGTAATAAGCCACGTAATCAGCAATTCCAAAGCCAAATTTTCTCTCCCCAAGGCAAACGATCTAGAAAACATTGCATCTCACCCGATCTTCACAAAAAGTTCTGTGGGGCTCCAGAGATGGCTTAATGGTTAAGAATACCCACTGCTCTCACCAAGGACCTCAGTCCATAACCACCTGTAATTCCACCGCCAGGAGACGCAGCGTCCCCTGCTGGCCTATCCAGGTACTGCGCTCACATACATAGACACACATAGATGCATTTTAAAAATAAAATTAGAAAATGTAAAAGTCCTGTGACCAGGTAGATTTGGGGAGTACGGCTTCTCTCAGCTGTCTCCTGGTGCCTCACAAGAGATACAGCTCCTATAGGATGCCTAAAGTCACTACAGCTGAGCTCATGGGGGCTGAGGATTCAGTTAGGAGAGCCCGGCATTGGAATGACGGCTACAGGCCCTGGAAGTATACAGTTGAGCCCAAGATGTGTCCAGATTTATATGGATACCCAGTTTCTGGTGACAAACACTGTCACCAAGTGACAGATGTGGGTAAAGGATCCGGGGGAGAAGGATAGCAAAGGTGGATGCCGACGCCTCTGAGAGATCCCACTTCATAGGCGGCAGGCGCTGTCAGGTGACGCCTGGGCATATGGACATGTGTTTGGTTCCTCTTAGTGTGGGAGAAATGGTTGTGTTTACATGTCCTTCACAAAGCCAGTGGTTCCGCCGCGGTTGGCAGTCCACATCTTGATTTGATCGTGGTCTGGGTTTGAGTGTCGTGACAGAGTTACAGAGCAGGCTGTAATCTCACACTCATTCCCGATTCATCCCTGGAGGGACCCTGGCTCTCGTTGTGCTGTATATTTTACTCTTACACGCGGTATAAACACCGCGCACATTGTAAACAGCTTTGCTTTAGGCTGTCACGTATTTTTCGAGAAGTTAAACATTAGAAAAACAAACCCTGGTTATCTCCATTTCTACCACGTTCAACACTCCTTTCCATTCTGTTCCGTGAGCCCAGGAGTCTGCCTCTCGTTCCCTTCTCCCTTAAGAAGCACAATTTGTCTAGCAGGGCAAGCCCCGATGGCAGCAAATTTGAGAGGTTTCGCTTGCCAGGGGAAGTACATTTGTCTTTCTTTTCTGAAAGGTGTTTTTCATTGGGGATGGAGTTCTCGGCTGAAAGGATTTAATTCTCTCTGTCAACACCATGAAAAGAGCACTGCGGTGTGTCAGGGCTCAGATAGTTCCTGGAGAGAAGTCCTCTGCACTTCTGTCCTTGCCCCTTCAGGTACCGAATTCTTACCTGTCAGCCTTGAAGAATTTTATCTTATTACTTTATTTTCTGTTTTCACATTAACTAGTTTGTATGCAGTATGCAATCTGTTTATTCTCCTTAGGATTAACTCATCTTAGAGGCTTTACTTCTTAGAGTTTTAATTTAATATCTTAGGGTGGTGTGTGTTATGTGTGTGGTGTATGTGTATATATGTGTGTGTGCATGTCTGTATGTGTGTATATATGTGTGTGCATGTGTACGTATATATATGTGTGTGTGTGTGGTGTGTGTATATGTATGTGGGTGTGTGTGCTTATGTTTATGTGTGTGCATGTATATGTGTATGTGCACATGTGGTGTGTGTGCTTGTATGTTTGTGTGTATATATGTGTATGCATGTGTATGTATATATATATATATGTGTGTGTGTGTATGTGGTGTGTGTATATGTATGTGGGTGTGTGTGCTTATGTGTATGTGTGTGCATGTATATGTGTATGTGCATGTATGTGTACATGTGGTGTGTGTGCTTGTATGTTTGTGTGTATATATGTGTGTGCATGTGCATGCATGTGTATGTGATATGTGTGTGCTTATTTGTATATGTGTGTATGTGCATATGTGTGTATGTGGTGTGTGTGTATGTATGTGGTGTGTATATGCATGTAAGCACGTGTATGTGAGGTGTGTATGTATCTGTATGTGGTGTGTGTAGATATGTGTGTAAATTTATATATATAGGTGGTGTGCATTTGCATGTGTGTATGTGTATGTGGTGTTATGTATTTGTGTGTATATGTGTGTGTATGTGTGTGCATGTATATGTGTATGTGTGTATGTATGTGTGTTGTATATGTATGTGTATTCACACTGTGTGCATGTGCATGTGTGTGTGTTCACACTGTGTGCATGTGCATGTGCATATGTGTTTTCACACTGTGTGCATGTGCATGTGTGTGTTCACACTGTGTGCATGGTCATGTATGTGTGTTCACACTGTATGCATCTGCATATGTAGATGTCTTCTTTAGTCACTCTCCACTTCATATTTTGAAACAGGATCTGTCCCTGAACCCCTAATTTGACAACTTCAGTTGTCTGGCTTTTCTGCTTGTCCTGGGGAATCCTGTCTCTACCTCCCACACTGAGGCTACAGGTGAGCTGCCATGCCCACTCCACCCTTTGGTGGATTCCTGAGCTGTGATCCTCACATTTACACACATGCACTTTAGCCATGAGCTGGAGTTTTCCCAGCTGCTCTCTCATCATATTTTTATGTCTTGGTCATTAGCTCATTAACTATTTTTCTGCCTCATCTATCTATCTGTCTGTCTGTCTATTTATCATCTATCTATCATTCTATCAATCAATCAATCATCTATCTATCCATATATTTATTTACATGTATCTGTCTGTCTCTCTGTCATCTATCTATCATCTACCTATCCATATATTTATTTACATGTATCTGTCTGTCTCTCTGTCATCTATCTATCATCTATCTATCCATATATTTATTTACATGTATCTGTCTGTCTCTCTGTCATCTATCTATCATCTATCTATCCTCTATTCTTTATCTATCATATATATATACCTATCATCTATCTATCATCTATCTATCCATATATTTATTTACATGTATCTGTCTGTCTCTCTGTCATCTATCTATCATCTATCTATCCATATATTTATTTACATGTATCTGTCTGTCTCTCTGTCATCTATCTATCATCTATCTATCCATATATTTATTTACATGTATCTGTCTGTCTCTCTGTCATCTATCTATCATCTATCTATCCATATATTTATTTACATGTATCTGTCTGTCTCTCTGTCATCTATCTATCATCTGTCTATCCATATATTTATTTACATGTATCTGTCTGTCTCTCTGTCATCTATCTATCATCTATCTATCCATATATTTATTTACATGTATCTGTCTGTCTCTCTGTCATCTATCTATCATCTATCTATCCATATATTTATTTACATGTATCTGTCTGTCTCTCTGTCATCTATCTATCATCTATCTATCCATATATTTATTTACATGTATCTGTCTGTCTCTCTGTCATCTATCATCTATCTATCCATATATTTATTTACATGTATCTGTCTGTCTCTCTGTCATCTATCTATCATCTACCTATCCATATATTTATTTACATGTATCTGTCTGTCTCTCTGTCATCTATCTATCATCTATCTATCCATATATTTATTTACATGTATCTGTCTGTCTCTCTGTCATCTATCTATCATCTATCTATCCATATATTTATTTACATGTATCTGTCTGTCTCTCTGTCATCTATCTATCATCTATCTATCCATATATTTATTTACATGTATCTGTCTGTCTCTCTGTCATCTATCTATCATCTATCTATCCATATATTTATTTACATGTATCTGTCTGTCTCTCTGTCATCTATCTATCATCTATCTATCCATATATTTATTTACATGTATCTGTCTGTCTCTCTGTCATCTATCTATCATCTATCTATCCATATATTTATTTACATGTATCTGTCTGTCTGTCTATCTGTCATCTATCTATCCATCTTTCTCTGCTTCCTCCCTCTCTTCTGGGATCCCAGTGTCTCCAATGTTAGACTGTACTATCACCCCTTGCTCGCTCTCTCTCTCTCTCTCTCTCTCTCTCTCTCTCTCTCTCTCTCTCTCATCCATTTGCTGTTGCCCTGATTGTTCCCTCCCTGGGGATTGGGATGGGTGGATCTGTTCTCAACACGGATCTTGAAGGCAATCCTCATCCCCACTAACACTTGAGCATTCTCTCACATCTTCATTCGCCCTATGGTGGATGCTTCCCAGCATTTCTAACTGAGCCTTAACACCGGACTCCTTTAAACTCCCGTTCTGGTAATAGCAACACCTGGAGAGCCTGGCTCTGTGACTTTTCTTGTCCTCCACCCCCACCCTCAGTGACCTGTCATGTCTTTGACTGAAAGCCATGAACAACCATGGTCAGAAGATAAAGTAGGGCCCTCTGACCATGTCTGGGTTAGGGATGCTCTACTCTATGCAGCGTGTTCTTTGCTTCTTTTCCTCTCCATACCACAGTGGGTTTATAAGTCTGGTGTCCCTTCCCCTGGGCTTTTACTCCTTAGGAGAGAACATCCAAGCGGTGCCCTGAACTTTCTCTCGGCAGTGACTTCCCTTCGCCAGGACACCCTGCCGTGGTCCCCCTTCTGTGCTCCATACTCATGAGTGTCCAACATAGGAAGGAGTTTGCATGAGTGTGAGAACCTTGAGCCCAGTCTCTAAGGAGTTCGTGGCAGCTGATTGCCATAGCAATGCCTGCACCACACTCAGCTGTCCATGAATGTCCGCTAATGTGCCCTGCACACCCGTGAGGACCTTGCTTCTTCCCCGGGTGGTAGAGGTGACCCAGGGCTTTAAGGAATCCTCAATCCTCATTGGAGGTGTTCTCTTTTTGTAAAGTGGAGAAAGGTTGTCTGCCCTGTGACCTCTGCTCAGATTCAGGAGGGTCATGTGACCTTTTGTCATTAGGATGCATCCGGATGCATCTGGATGCATTGACTCTTTCCTGCTGTCCTTGTCCTCAGTGGAGCCAATGGGGTTCCATGTCTAACAGGACAAGAGAGCTGTTGTCATGAGGGTGTGGAAAACAGGAGACACCACGGTTCCCAACAGCCACCGGGAGGTCCTGTCCCTGTTTCCATTCGCCCCTTTGAGGGGATGATCAGAATAATAAACCCTGTAGGTGAAACCTGTGGCACCAACAGACATTTATTTCTCGGTGAAGGGTCTGTGGCGTGGCTCGGCAGGGTTGTTTTGGAATCTAGTCCTGTTGTCCTGGATGCCAGCTCTTCTCAATGTTGGGATGTTGGGGAGGCACAGTGACTCTGAGCCTCTTCCTGAAACTCTGCTGTCCCTTCTGCCTCTGTCCTTTATTCAGAGCAGAGCAGGAGACCGAGACCAGAGTTAGTGGATGGTATGCAGGTGCCAGTTGAGGGACAGGGAGGTAGAGTATGAGCATATGTGGGACAATGATGCAGCCAGCTAGGATGTCATCAGGAACACAGGCTGAGGATATCCAATCTGATGGTATCAATTCAGGAGCACAGGCTGGGGACATCCAATCTAATGGTATCAACTCAGGAGCACAGGGTAGAAACATCCAATCTGATGGCATTACCTCAGGAGCACAGGCTAGAAACATCCAATCTGATGGCATTACCTCAGGAGCACAGGCTAGAAACATCCAATCTGATGGCATCAAATCAGCTCTTGTTTCAAAGGGGGGGGAGGAAGCAGTCAGGTGTGTGTGTGTGTGTGTGTACATGGGTGTGTACATGGGTGTGTGTGTACGTGTGTGTGTGTGTGTGTGTGTGTGTGTGTGTGTACATGGGTGTGTGCCATGAAAACACCATGACCAAAGAGCAAGCTGTGGAGGACAGGATTTATTTGGCTCACTTGTCCACACTGCTATTCATTGTTAAAGGAAGTCAGGACAGGAACTCAGACAGGGTAAGACCCTGGAGGGCGCTGTTTACTGGCTTGCTTAGTCTGCTATCTTATGGAACCCAGGACCACCAGCCTAGGGAGGCACCGCCCACCATGGGCACCGCGCCCCCACACCGACCACTAATTAAGGAACTGCCCTACAGCTGGATGCATTTCCTCATCTGCGGCTCCTTCCTCTCTGATGGCCTAGCTTGTGTCAGGTTGACCCACAAACCAAGCCAGTGCAGTGTCTCACTGGGACCTGGTACTCGTCTGTTTGTCTATACTTGGTGACCAAGTCTCCTTACTCCCTTCCCCCAGCATAACAGGCTGGTACAACCACCCCTAACTCTTAACATGGGTGCTGGGGATTGAACTCAGGTCCCTAAGGCTTCACAGCAAGCCCTTTGCTGACTGAGTCCTGTAGTCAGGCTTTAGGAGTAGAGAGTGTGGAAACAGATTCCCCAGGGCTGGGCCAAGACACGAGGGATCCTCCAGAGCTACAGGAAGACATGGGGCTCCTGGCTCCAACCTGGATGCAAGTTGTGTGCTCTGTCCTTTATGTGCACCTCACGCAGTCTCACTCTCTCTCTCCTTGGGTTTATTTCCATTAGCTCCCCTGCCTGGCCTCAGAAAGACAGCTAGGGTGAAATCATGTTTTCATAATTACCCACTGGCAACAGATGCCCTGCCAGTCACCAAAGGTGGCTTTTTTCCTGTGTTACAATGGGAGGTACTTGGCCACGGCACCGGGAGGGAGTGACAGCTAGAAATCCAGGTGGTAGGGACTTTGTCCAGAGCTGTGCCTGACATGTCTTGCTGGAACACTCCTTAAGGACATTTCAGGTTCTTTTCATTGTAGTCAAATGCACCCCAGTGTTTACTCTGTTTGACTCAATTCTTGGGTCCATTGCAGCCAAAAGAAATCAAGGCTTGGTCCAAGCTCTCCTGCTTCTGGGGCCCATACATTGGCTTCTGGGCACTTGAAGATCTCACCCAGTCCTTCTCTGGACCCGGAGACAACACTAAGAGGATTCCAGACCCAAGTCACACTCCAACCAGCCGACTTTGCCAGAGCCCTAGAGCCCAGCCAGACCCTGCCAACAAGATTATGAGCCCACTTTCAGAGCTGCCCCATACCATCAGTTCCAATTGCCCCAGGGCCAGTCCTGATCTAGGACGGAATCGAGGCCATTTCAGGGGTAGCGGAGGTCTGGGTAGTTCATCAATGTCCAATCTCACAGGCCCACCATGGCTATGCCAAGCCAGCCAGAAGCGGCCAGGTCCTGGCTCTGAAGTAAGAGTACATGTGCAAGGACCACTTCCCCTACAGGCATCTGACCTTGGGCGTGGCCTTGCTCTGACCCTTACCGGCTGGCAGAACTCAGCTACAAGGAAGTCAGCACAGACCAGACACAGGATCCCCTGTCCATCACTGAATCCACAGACTCCCCTGGCCCTCTTTCCTGGGGTTGGGAAGGAAAAGAGTGGAGAGCTGGCCAGTCTCTCCACCCAACACCCCAGGCATTGTTAGAACCAGAAGCCAGCCAAGGCATCATCTCAAAATTCCCATCTCCACATACTCATGAACAGATCATTGCTCAGACTGCCCTGCTAGGGTGCTGAAGCAAGCACAGCCCCACCTAAGTAAAACTACAGGGGGAGTCAGTTACAATGTATCACAACTTAGGCCCGTGGGTAACCCTGTTCTTAAGTATTTGTCAGGGTCTACACAGGCTACGGCACACTGAAGACCTTTGAGCTCCTATAAGGAGAGGTAATTTGTAGCAGAACCATCAGAGGGTTGTTTGAGGGAAGAACCAAGAGCCTGTCAGCCAGTGGCCAGGAGGGGATGAGAGGTAAGCTAAGGAAGGGCCCCTGAGATCCCAGAGCAGGGACAGGAGGGCAGGCTGGGAGCTGTGGAGAGAGAGGGAGAAGGCACATCAGGGCCTGCTAGAAGAGACCATGGCTTGTGGGTAGGGATGAGATTCTATAGGGTATCTGGATTTCAGAGGGTCGGAGGCCTGGGTTCTAACCCCAGTTCCTACAGTCCACTTCCAGTGACCAGGAGGAAATGGCCCAGTGTGTACTCTGGTCTGTGAGTGACCAGGGAAACTACACAGATGCTAGGGGGCTGGAATCCAAGGCCATGTGGCTAGAAAACCAACCCATTAAGCAGACTTCAGACTACAGGAGTCTGGGGAAGGCCCCTCCACCCCACGTAATATCAGCATTTAAAAATGAAAGAAATCCCAGAGACCCATCCCCTCTTTTTGACCTCCGCACAGAGTCTGGGGAGAACATTATGATGATGCTGGTGGGGACTTGGCCCCAAATACACCCAAAGGAAGCAGCCTGGCAGCTCGCAAGCACCCCAGTGCAAAGCCATGGTGTGAGTCCCTCCCTCATCCCATGCTGCAGGGTTACCCCACCAGTGAGGGCCTGGACAGTGGCTCTAGACATTTCCTTCCTCCCGGGCAGAGCCTGCCAGGCTGCTAGGTCCAGCCTAAAGTCCCCTCCCGTTCACAGAGCTGCTTGTAGCCTCTGCTGGCCTGGCCACACCCACCCAAACAGCTGCATGCCTGGGTGACATGAAATCAGTCTCTCCCCTACAGGCTTCGGGGAAGCAAGAGCAGAAGGTATAATAGCATGTTTACCAAACATACATGAGACTCGGATTCCATCCCCAGTACACACATACCACCACCACCATTACCACCACATCACCACCTCCACCATCATCATCACCATCACCACCACCACCACCATCACCATCACCATCACCACCACCACCACCACCACCACCACCACCACCACCACCACCACCATTATCACCACCACCACCACCACCACCATCACCACCACCACCACCATCACCACCATCACCACCACCACCACCACCATCACTACCACCACCCACAACCACCACCACCACCATCACCATCATCATCATCACCACCACCACCACAACCACCATCACCATCACATCTTATTAAATAAAAAGCCAAGCCCATCTGTACACCTGTAATTCCAGGGTTGGGGAGGCAGAAGCAGGAGGATGCCTGGAGCTCACTGATCAGTCCATCTAGCAGACTCTATGAGCTCCAGGTTCAGGGAGAGATGCTGTCTCAAAGGGTAAGTTGGAGAGTGATGGAGGAAGAAGCATAGCACACAGGTGTACAACCGCACCCATAGGAACACACACATACTCATATACACTCATATATTCACATTCACACACACTCCCACACTCACACACACCCACACGCTCACACACGCCCACACACTCACATATACACACTTACACATACTCAGACACACATTCACTTATACATTCATATATACACATTCATACTCACACATTCACACTTACACATACTCACACACATTTACACACTCACACGCACTCGCATATACACACACTCTACATTCATATATACACACTCACACATATACACACTCACACATACACACTCTCACACACAACATATTCACACTCACAGACAAACACACTCATACACGCATTTACACACACATACACGCTTACACATACTCATACACACACACATACTCACACCTTCATATATACACAAACACACATTCACACCACACATACTCAGCACACATTCACACACTCATATAGACACTCACACATACACACATTTACACACTCACTCACACATTCATATATACACACACTCACACAAACACACATATTCACACACTCATACACATTGACACATACACACACTTACACATATATTCACACACTACACACACACACTGTTGGGAAGGAAAAAAAGATAACCACAAGAAAAGAGCTTTCAAGAATAACTAACACGCAGTAAGACCTCGGGGAGCGACAACCAAGACAAACAGTGTCATAACTGGGGGCGGGGCCTCTGCTGTACAAGAACAGCTCTGCACTGTATAAACACAGTACATACAATTGCACAATTATGTCCGAAGTCTTACACAGTGTTTGCTGTGTTCAGATGAGCATTGGGTCACCGCAGCTGTGGCTGCCTCCAGGCTCTCCCCTCAGCCAAGAACTGCATCTCACCCCCAATTCGTGGCTGAGGAAGTGGAGTGTCCCTGGCCGCCTTGCCAAGGCTGGTCTGTGTGCCCCTGGGGCCCTTTAGGCCAGAACGTTTCGATTCCATTCCTCCTAAAAGAACTAGCAAAAAAAAAAATCTCCTGGATTGAGGTCTCAAATGATTCATTCAACAAACTGTGACAGAAACAATTTGCTTCAAAGAAGCCATGCCCTCTGGAGAATCTGTGGTTCTGTGTCACCCTCGTGGACAAGTGGATTCAAGAACAAACCATCGTGAGCGTGGGCAAAGAGGAGACATCAGTTAGTGTGGGGACTCTGGTCGATGTCAAGCCCTCCAATTGGGATAAGGTCTAATTTGAAAAGGAATTACAATTTAGGTAAAATTATGGGGGAAAAAAATCTTTAAAAACAAAGCCTTTGCTGACAGAGTAGAGTGTGACAGGCCAACTTGTGACTCCTGCAACCAAGGAAGGTGGGGGGCGGGGGACATGGCCCAGTGGTGCACACCTCCAGGGCCCAACCCAGAATGAAAAAAAAGTCATTTCAAGTAAAGCATGCACATTGGGTAATTATGCCTTTTACTTCCTTCTGCTTTGCTTTTAGCTTTGAACAAAACATAAATGGATAAAATCAAATCTTTGTCCCCTTCCTGAAGCCTGGAGGGGGCCTTTGTTTGTGGTGCTAGGAGAATGTCCTCTGGTGCCTTTAGAAAGGTTTGTTTTCAGAACACACCCCTTTGTGCCCCCTAAAAGAGGGTCATACTCTGTAACCCAGGCTGGCACAGAACTCACCATAAAGTTCAAACTTGCCTCGAATTCACTGCAACCCTCCTGCCTCAGCCTCCAGAGTACTGGGATCTTGGGGATAGGGAAGGGCACACTGGCCCCTGAATCTCTAATTGTTCTTCTAAGGGATTTACACTTTGGGGGTGTTATTGTGGAATTTCCTTCTTAGTTTTGCGTATTAAACTGCAGTTGATTTATTTCTTTATGTCTCTCGTGGTTAGTGTCATCAACTGAACAGACTCTAGGATCACAGGCAGGCTGGAGAGATGACGTGGTTTTTCAGAATACCCACTGTTCTTCCAGAGGACCAGGGTTCAATTCCCAGCACCCACTTGTGGCTCACAACCACTATAACTCCAGTTCCGGGGATCCAGCGCCCTCTTCTGACTTCCCTGGGAACTGCATGCACGCAGCACACAGACATGCAGACACAGCACCCGTAGCATTAAATAATTAACTCTAGATTCATCTGGGAGGCAAGCCTCTGAGCACACCTGGAAGGGAGTCTCCTGATTGCTTTAATTGACTAGGAAGATCCATTTTGATTGTGGGCTTGGCACCCTGGGCTGTATACAACAGAGGAAGGGTAGCTGAACACTATTGTCAGCTGCTTGCTGACTGGGGACACCGTGTGACCATCTGCCTCAAGTCCCTGCTGCCTTGGCCACAAATCTTACACTTGAACTATAAACCAAATAAACTCTTTTCTCCCTTAGGCTAGTGGCTGTTGTTGTTACTGTTGCTTTGTTTTCTGAATATCTTATCAAGGCAATGGGTGGGGAGGTGGGGGAGGGGGACTAAGACAAACCCTGTAACATTATATCTGAGCTCATGAGGAGGAGGGGGCCATGTTCCTGGGCCACCTGGGAAATGCCTGCCAATCATCCACTTTCTCACACCCGTGTGTGAACAGGCAGTCAACTGGAGCACATCTGTTGCCATGCCTGCATTGGTGGCAGCTTACGATCTCCACGGTTCCTCCATCCAAAGCCCTCCTCTGTCCTCCTGGTGGCTTTCTTCTTAGGCCTTTACACATCACGCCTTGGACTCCCACCTCTGCATTTCCATGATCACTAGGTCTTGCCTGACTTTCTCATCATCACTGTCCTATCGGAAGTGCACCCTCTGAGTTACTCATGGGACCTCTCTCTTCCCCAGCAGTGATGTCATCATCAGCCAATGGCCTGTTAGGAAATGGGGCAGGGGGTCAGTACATGTTGAAGGCGTGTGTAGATTCCATGGTCTGGAGTTCTCCATTTAGGTTATGCTGCCTGGCTAGTCCCCTGTGTCCCTGTCTGTCCCTCATTTCCCTCCATCCCCCTTCCACCCACCTACCCCTCCACCTCCTGCCCCCCTACTCCCACACCCCATCTCTGGTTCTTACACTTGTAAGCTTAGCACTTTATCCACTGAGCCATCTTGTCCCGCATGCCTATATAAAGTAGCAGAACAGACCCTCATACTCAGAGGGTGCCCCACCTTTGCTGACTGTCCGTCAAGACTATGTCACCTGCAAATGCATTTTGAAGATACACAAGGACATAAAAAGTAAAGTGTCTCCCTGAGTCTCTCCCCCTCTCTCTGCTCCTGCTGCCTGTGCCCCGTTTCCCAGGTTTATGGAAGTATTTCCTTGCAACAAGATATGCCTGAAAACTTGGGCCTGGATCAAGGGAAAACAGGGCATGCTAATTTCAAGGCAAATTAATTAAAATGCAACCCCAGCTCCCTGGAAATCACAGAGCAACAGGCATTCAATGCTTGGTAGCCAGCCAGCAGGAACTGTCCCCACCCTGCCCAGCCACCAGTGACTTGTTTTTCTCTCCAACTTGTGATTTTTTTTGTCCCTCAAGAAGCTCAGCTCTGGGTGCCTCCAAGCCTTCAGTGCAGAAGCTGCTGAATCAAAGTGTTTTCACTTAAAAAAAAAAAATCGAGAAGCAGACGATGCACATTCTAAAAGGAAACAAAAGCTGTGCGCAGCACTGAGCTGTGGTCCCAGCCCTCAGGCGGCTGAGGCAGGAGGATCAAGAGTTTGAGGTTAGCCTGAGCTACATAGAGTACTGGGCCAGACAGGACAACAGAGCAACATCCTCTTCCATGAAGAAAGAAAGCAGCAAGCCATGCCAGAGGGAGAAGTGGGCATGACAGGCTAAGAAACAGATCTATTCTGCCATTCACTGTCATGCCTGTTTTTCAGACCAGGTTGCTTGTTAAAATGGCGAGTGTCCTAATTTCATCTCTGTTGCAATTAAATGCCCTGGAAGAAATGCTACTTGGGAGAGGAGGGTTTGTTTTAATTCCCACTCAACATGCGGTTCGCCATTGTCATCCCATCCTGATGCAAAAAGTCCTCATGGGCTCATAGTAAGAAATGCTTCGTCACCAGCAGGGGGCACTATCTTGGAGGTGCGGAACCTTTAAGAGGCAGAGCATTGCTAGAGCTAGAGGAACTGGGTTGCTGGGGGCAGGCCTTGAGGCGTAGCCACGCCCACTTCCTGTCCTATTCTCGCTTGGGGGGGTCTTTGAAGGTGGGAGGGGTCTCAGCCACCCACTGACACCCCAGGACCAACTGGTCCTCTTAAAACTGTGAGCTATAGCGGGTACTTCCTTCCTTGGAGTATCCACCAAGGGTTTGAGTCATAGAGAAGGAAACAGATTTTCAAGAAGAGGAAACTGAGGCTCAGGGTCCCAAGAAGGTACCCGAAAACGGGACAGGACAAGAACAAAAGGACAGCAAGAGAGACGAGGAGAGAGGGAGGAGGAGAGAGTGGAGCTTCCCTCTAGGGTTTGATCCGGATGTGCCTTTTTTTTTTTTTATTCTTTTCCTTTTTTCTCTTTCAAGATGAGGACAAGGTCACTGAAGAGCAAGTCTGTAGTCCGAAAGGACCGAGTTGCCCCTCTGAGCTGCCTTCCTCTGTATTACAGAAAGCAGATCCTCCTGCTACAACCTAAAAAAGCAGTGGCCATGAAGCTGGGCACACCGGCCACCACCCCAGCACTCAGGAGGCCGAGGCAAGAGGATCATCAGTCTGAGGCCAGCTTGGGCTACAGACAAGACCCTGTCTCCGAAGGAAGAAATGAATGTTTTTCAAAGCTGCTGCGGGATCATCTTGGGAGGGCGGCCACCTAGGAACCGCCCCTGTTTTCCCAAGATAGCGGCTTTAAGTTTCCTCTTTCTACATAGTAATGAGACCCAAAGGGCGCTGCTTGCCCGTCCAGCCAGCGATCTATTAAAATTCATTCTCCCCTTCATCTTGGTACTGTTTATTTTATAAACAGAGACACTGTGTCTGAGAGTCCAGTAGCTCAAAGCCACGCTTCTCCGATGAAATCTAACCACTTTCCACTTCTATATCTAAAAAACGAAGCAAAGCTTTCAAAAGGTATTTCCACCCAAAAAGGTCCCATTTTCCAGGGGGCGGGGTGGGGGCAGGAGCAGGGACGGGGGGTGGAGGGGGGAGGTGGAAACCTCACCCAGCCATCGGAGGCCCATAAACCCAGGCCTCTTCAAAAGACCCCCACAACGCAGGTTATCCTTTACGGAAGTCACAGTACTGAGGACCCGCGACTCAGTGACATATTTCAGCTATTTTACTCCTCCTATGTGCAATGGAGCGCCCCTCCACAAGACATGAAAATATTCATACCAGTACCTCAAGTTCATGTGTGCGTGAGAGCCTGGCCTCGATCCCCCCAAAAACTGCTGGGCATGGCGACACATGGTCTGGTCCCTGCACTGGGGAGTAAAGACAAGAGGGGTATCTGGAGCTCACTGCTCCGACTTGGTACAGTGACGGATGGGTCCAACCCAGAGAACTCACCACAGGCATGTTACAAGACAAAAGAAACATCTTTGCTGGCCAAAGACAGAGGCTCCAACAGTTACCCAGAGTCCACTGAGATAAACAGCCTTCCCACTTCCGAGACACTGAAGATCACAGGGTCGCACACAGCATTGGAAGGCATGCGCTAGGGCTGGGAGAGCTAGGGTTACACAGCCTGCATCACGGGCACACCCCACACCTCCTTGCCTAGGAGTCAAAGTGAAGACGGTCCGTGAGTTCTGAGCTATACCACCTTGTCCTCTACAGCAAGTTAACCCCTAACATTCAGTGACCATTTCCGGTGCCTCCCTCAAACCCAACCAACTTCCCCTGAAGAACCCACCTTCAGCACTTCCCAGTCCACCACGACACTCTCCCACCTTGAATGTGAATGACACCATGTCAGAGGCTGGGGTTCAGGACTCGTAAGAGTGCAAGCTAAACACCAGCTCTCGTCTTTCTCTCTCCTTCCTAGCTGGGGTGCAGTGGGGCCAGCTTGCCTCAAGCTCCCGCCACCATGGTGGACTTCACCCTCCAATTGTGAGCCAAAACAAAGCCGTCCTTCCTAAGCTGCCCTTTTCGGTACTCTGTCACAGCAACGAGAGACATGACTATATAGTCAGTCCCCAGTGAAGAGCAGGGTGGGGCGGAGGACCACAGGAGCATCCAAAGCCTGAGATAGTACACAATTGTGCTACACAGTGGGCTGCCACTCATGGACCGCCTGCTTACCCATACTCCATGAGGTCCTGGTTCCTTCCTCCATCTCCTTTCCTGCTCCTTCTTGACTTTCTCTGATGGCCCTGAAGACGACATCCTGTATCCATGCCCTTGGCTCGGCAGCTACCCCATAGGACCCTTAAAAACCCACTGCGTACAGGATAGACTTTGCAACAGGGACGCACAGACTGAAATGTTACAGCGTGAGCCACAGGGCACCATCCAGGGCATTCTGTGCTCAAGAGGCACTCACTAGTGTTCCGTCCTCTAGGTCTATTGTGGTCATTGATGCCAGGAAACCACAGTGGCTGTGGACACCCACAGGAGACCCCCTCTCAGAACACTGGGCATGATAACTCCCTCCTAGATGGGTGTTGGGGAGGTCCTCAGACACTGAGGTGAGTAGATTCAGATGCCCCAGAAAAATCTCCCTAACATATGCCATCCCTTCCAACACGGGGGTTCAGTTCACTATCAGGCAGATGAGTCTGATCTGACTGCCTATACTGTCTTATAGGTTTGGTCCTTAATTTTCTTCTCTAATTCATCAATGTTTCTGCTTAAAAGTGTGGATTCCGGGTCATCGCCTGAGGGCTGTTCTTGCTGAAACCAGTTCCGAGACGGAGGCCTTCGCCACTGTTGTGCTTCCAAACTTCTTTAGAAGAGGTAAGCTAACGCCCACTGAAACGTTAGTTTTGTGATTAGTATTGGATGTTCTATATAGAAACGAACACACGGGACTGGAAAGATGACCAAAAGTGTTTGCTGCCAAGCATGAGGACCTGAGTTCAAATCCTGTACCCACATATTAGGGGAGGGGTGGGAATTCCTGGGGCCTGCTGACAGCCACCCTAACCCCTGGTTCAATGAGATCGCCTGTCTCAAGGGAATAATGTAGAAAGTGACAGAGTGGGGCAGTGGTGTCTTCCTCTGGCCTGTACACAGGCACGGGTGCACACATACACACACACACACACATGCACGCACATTTCCATATACAGCACACGATTAAAAAATGTTATTTAAAAAGACATTGTAAATGTTTGTTTTATTTATATTTATGTTAGTGTGGTGTGTGTGTGTGTGTGTGTGTGTGTGTGTTTGTGTGTATGTGTGTGCAAAAGCAGTATATGCCCTTAAACCCCCAGCCATCTTACCAGCCTCTCCCTCCCCCTTTCTTTTAAATATAAATTAGTTTTTGAGACAGAATCTTAACTGTCTCCAAGGCCTAAACTGGCCTCAAACTCACAGTGATCCCCCTGCCTCAGCTTCCTGGGTGCTGAGATGACAGGTGTCAGACACCGTGCCCAAGCAACACATCATGCTATGATAAATGTAATGGTTACATTAAGTGAATTGTCACATAGAATACGTCAAAGTGTCTAGTGGTAACAAAATGCATGTTTTGTACAAATACAATAAACGGGCGAAGATATTATTGATAAGGAGATTTGCTCTGAATGGAGGGTGAAGTTGTTCGGAGTAACTTTCTAATTACATATTGTTGCACATCCTCTGCAGTCTGGCGGAAGTGGCTCAGCCCCGGGGCACTGTTAACAGTACACAGCGTAAGCTGTTTCTACCCAAATTTACTGCTCTCACGTCTGACAGGTTCCAAATTGTGAAACAGATCCAGCCCCAGGGCCTCAGATAAGGGACCTCAGTTGGACACCAGGAAACACCAAAGCTAACTGATACCCCCTGGGACTCGGCTAGGGTTCAGCCTAGTCATCTCCGTCCTCCTGGGAGCTTGAGGGCCCTCAGACCTCTGGGTGGGTGGAGACGCTGTCTTGCCCTGGCCTGTGCTCGACTGTCAGTTGGCTCTGGTCAGCAGGCTGGCTGCCCCACAGCCCCGTGTACCTCCTGGCTTGGCATAGTGGGGTTCCTGATGTTTGCACAGCCCACTCACGGCAGCAGTGAGCACCGTGTTAAACACTTAGAGCTGTCTCTCATAGGTTTACAGAAGATTTCTTGACAACCCCCAGAGACACCCTGCGTATCCATGGAGCACTGGCACGGCTGTCGGAGCTCCCAGTGGCCACGAGTGCACAACTGGAGCAGGAGACAGAGCAGGAAACCCTTTGCAAACAAGATGGATGCAAGAAAGAGAAGAAGAGAGACCCTTTTGCAGACAAACCTCTCATGTCTTACTACCCAGGGGCTTCTACATCTGCAGCTCCTGCCAGGATGGGCCACTTCCTGTTAGGCACCAAGCTCTTGGGTCTGAGTCAGTAGCTTTGGTTTGAGCCCCAACCCTACTCCTAGCTCTGGGACTTAAGATGAGGTCTCTTAGCAGAACAGTTTGCGGGCCTCTAATTCCTCACGAAGTGGGAATGTTACAGCTATGGCCACCTTGGGGGGCCCATTCGCATACTGTGCAAAGAGCAAGGCGGCTGCACGCCGTGATCTAAGCAAGCTGCAGACGCTTCACGCCAAATTCAAGTCATAAAACAATCCAGACATGCCTCAACAAGGGGGCAATGCATGATGGCTGAGCTGTGTACCCAGAAGGGAGCTCGCACAGCGACAAGAAAGAACAGAATCCAATCTGTAAGTTCGCAGACACTGTGACAAGCAGAAGGCCCAATCAGAAAACGATCGCTTGCCCCCACAGCAGCCACGTCACTGGAGGATCAATGGGCACATCTTGCCGGTAGCACATCCATCAATAATGGTAGCTTGTAGGGTTCACAGCTGGATGAAACCGGTTTTATCCGCTAGTGACCTGCATCTTCTGGCACTGTGAAAACCAGCCATAGGAAAGAAGTTTCCAGATCAGTTCTAGCTTGATTTCTCTATGTCCATCAAAGTCTATGGCATTCCTAGCAGTCAGATCTTAATGCCCCGTTCTGGTAGACAACCAAGGTCAGAGACGACACACGTTGTTTGGGGCTCTCTAATCAGCATGAGCTATGGCTTCTAGGAGCAACACTATCTACCTGTGTGGAATGCCTCCTTTCAAACTCTTAAATCATATTTTCTTAATTAGCTTACAAAATGGTAAGTTTCCATAGAGCCTTTTCATACCTCTTTACCTTCGGTGAACCCTTTCCCCACTCCCACCTGGACCTTTCAGGTCCTCTACTTGGACTTGAGGTCACTCTACAGGAGGATACAAGTAGTCGGTCAGAAGCCCTAGGCTGGGACAGTCAGTGGGCCAGAGCTGAGATCTTTCTTAGCAGTGTTGTTATGGTAAATGGATCCATCATCAAACCGCCTGCAAACACTTACATTTCTACCCAGAGGTCAATGCTGCTCTCAGTCTTGGCCACGGGGACTTCTGTCTGTCCAGAGTAGACAAACCTGTCCACAGAACTGGTGAGAAATTGGCTATTCAGTGCTTGGCCCCCAATGGGACTCTCTGTTGAGCCCTCCAAGACTTAGGGACGTCACTGGAGAGGATGCAGAAAGAATGTAAGAAACGTAGGGAGGGACATGAATGCTGTCTTCCGAATGTGACATGGCCTTGATCCTCACACGCTCAGGAGTTGGGCTCAACCTGTGTTGTGGTAAAAATAGAAAGACCTGTTAGCCTGCGCTAGTGCCAGCACCACAGGGCCACACGGCATCTGTGAGACATTTTCATCTCAGTCAGCAAAGCGTCTCACCTGCTAAGCTCCGTCCCATCTCACACTGCCGATGGCTACTCTCTGAGCCCAGCAGCAATCTCTCTACCCATCTAGTTCCCAAGGCGGGTCGCTGCCACGCCAGTTTCTACAGAGACCGCCTACCTTGCTCTCTTACTGTGGACTCAGTTAAGTCGCCACATGAGAACACACCGCACAATAACCTCTGATCTAACTGATAAGATATAATTTGCCCATCTAGACAGCACAAAATCCTGTACACACCCATCCCTTAAAAATACTCTTAACAACCTGTACCTATGTGCAGAGAAGAATCTTAACATCTGCTGCCATGTTCTAGCTCCTCTCCTCGCTCTGACTCCCTCTCTCCTGTTTCTCCCTCCCTACTAAAACCTCCGTTCCTGCCTCCCTTCCTTCTCGTCCAACGACAGGCCTCGTTTTATCTTGTCTGCCTTCATCTGCATAATGACATCAACCTGCATACCTGCATAAGACTGGACCTGCCAATCAACGTTCCATCACGAATGAAGGAAGAACTTGTGAGGCCCCGCCCCTTCCTGGGAATCTCTAGGCAGTCAGTGGCTGCTGAAGGAGGGGGGTGTGGCCACTGATAAGTTTCTCTTGCTCAAGTAAGCTCCACCCATTCATGCAGCCCCCCCCCACACACACACACAAACCCCCTCGAATTAAATAGGATGGCTATGAAAGAGAAAAAGAGACATGAAAGTGGGGGAGACCCTCCCAAGAGGAGGGGATAAGCAGATCATGGGATGAGGTCATCCAAGTACCTTTTATAGACAGAAAGTTCTGAAAGGCTAAATAATGTTGCGCTTTAAAATTAAACGAGAAAAGATGACTCAGAGAGACAGACGACAGGGGTGCTGGCTAATTCCGTCGACTTGACATAAGCTAGAGTCATCGGAGAGAAGGGAGCCTCAATTGGGAAAATGCCCCCATAACATCCGGCTGTGCACAAGCCTGTAGGGCATTTTCCTAATTAGTGATGGATGGGAGAAGGCCCCGCCCACTGTGGGTGGAGCCGTCCCTGGGCTGGAGTTCTATAAGAAAGCAGGCTGAGCAAGCCATGGGGAGCAAGCCAGTGAGCAGCACCCCTCCATGGCCTCTGCATCAGCTCCTGCCTCCAGGTTCCAGCCCTGTGTGAGTTCCAATCCTGGCTTCCTTTGATGATAAACAGCAATGTTGGAAGCATAAGTCAAACAAACCCCTTTCTCCCCAACTTGCTTTTTGGTCATGGTGTTTTGTCACAACAATAGTCACCCTAACTAGGACAACAAGAGAGGACCACACGGTGACCCGAGGCACAGCTGCCTACTGTGGGAAAGGTCACTGAACAAGAGAGAGTGAACGGAAGTCCCTGGGAGGCAGAGATCTCCACCTTGACCTGGGTCACCACACAAGGAACCATATGTAAAAAAAATCGGTCAGCTTCACCTCCAATTAACCTGTAAGGGAAAAGGAAGATGATGCTGGTACCAGCTGTGTACTCAAGACACCGGAGGCAGGGACCCTAGGCTCGGACGGAGCCTGTTAGAACCGGCAAACAGAGCCACGTCCTCAGCCTCAATCAGCCATGACTTAGGCCTCTCTCTGATTAGGGATTTTTTTTTCTTCCAAAAGAGAGAGGAAAGTTGGGGGTAGAGGGCAATGGGGAGAGTCAGAACTGGGCGCGGGCCAAAGTAACCAGCTGCCTTCCAAAACCAGGCTGACAGGAGAGCGCACTGGAATTCCCTCTGCGTGCCCAGGGCCTCAGCTTCTCCACCAAGCCCCACATTCCTGCAGGGGACCAGGCCGCCTCCACTAGAGTGCAGCTCATGGTCAAGGTTAGGTCCCGGTGAGAGGCAGGGATGAGGCTAGGGGCCCGAGAGCTGTGGAACATCCCTCCCTCCCAGCCAGAACACCTCCCTGCCATACTCCAAACACTTCTGTGTTTGTCTAAGAACCCGGGCTGTGGCTGTGCTGGGGCCATGGATTCAGTAAATCCACGTCTCCCCAACCCCAAAGAAGAGGCCGGAGCCCAGCGCTCTGGACTGACCACCTGAGCCAGTCAGTCTTCCATCAAGAGCCTAAGGCAGGCTCTCTCTCTCTCTCATCGCATCCCGCCTCTGTGTCCTGTGTGTGGCTTTTTCTAGACCATGCAAGGCCCTTCCTTTCAGGGATTCAGGAATTCATGGATTCCCAGTTGTAAGTGGCTTCTGACTGGCCCCAGAGTCTTTAGATTCGGAAGGGGTTCTTCGTGCTGTTTTGTACACGCATGCTCCAAGGTGTGTGTGCGCACAGAGTGTGCACAGGATTTACTGAAGGATAATATCTACCCAGAAAAGTGCAGGGTTCCTCATTGTCACAGCCTGAACCCAGCCAGGAAGCCAGTGTTGGGTGTGGGTGGAAGGAACTAGATCCTGGTAGCTGCCTTCAGCCCCAGTGCCAGATTCCAAGTCCAAGATAGTGACTTAGTTTCTTTTCTGTTATTGTGATTAAAATGCTCTAATCAAAGTGACTGAAAGAGAAGAGGGTGCTTTTTTTTTTTTCCACTCAAGTCATTCATGGTGAGGAGTCACGGTAGCAGGAGCCTGGGCCAGCTCAGTTAGTTGAGGTCATCAGAGTCCTCAATCCACACCAGCCTTGCCCTGGCCATCTGTGCCCTACCAATATCCACCACACAGAGGCCCTGCCCTCCTCAGGACTTGCTCCACCTGCTGGCCTAAGGTGTGAGGATCTGGGCACCAGGGACTCCGCACACAGACCCTGCAGTTTAGGAACAGAGAGCCCAGTTCACAGATGAAAAAACGAAGTCCAGTAAGGACCAGTACGATGTAGCAAGGTACAGGCTCTGTAGGAGGCTGTGCTCACCGGAACCACACAAAGCTTCCAGAGAAGGAAGCTGGATGACGATTCAGGCAGCACAGTGTCCGTTGACTGACTCTGGAAGAAAGACCCCACACCTCCAACTCCCTCTGCAACTGAATAGCCCGGGGGACTAGGTAGCAGGTGCCTGCACATGGTACATGGACAATAGAAGATCCAGCCAGCCCAGGCTGAGGGAGCCTGGGAATCTAGTCTTTGCCTCCCATGTGATCTGGTGAGCAGTCAGGACTGGGAACTTCGTCATGAAAAGTCCTCTAGCTGGGCAAGAGTGATCCACCCCTGTAATACAGACAAGAGGATCCCAAGTTCAAGGCCATCCTGGGCTACGATGTAGCAAGATCTTAAAACAAACCAAAAGAGTGGGCATGGGTATAACCACCTGCATTGGCGACGCTCCGGAGGCTGAGACAGGAGGACTACCACAAGTTTAATATGGCCTACACAGTGAGTTTCAGGCCAGCCAAAACTGCATAGCTAGACTTGTCTAAATAAATAGACAAATAAATAAATAAATAAATAAATAAATAAATAAATAAATAAATAAATAAAATATAGGAACAGGGAAGCTGACTCAAAGGATCCATCAGTCTTCACACACATGTGAGCTCAGGATTTTGGCTCCTCAGACCCACAGATAGGCCGGGCGGGCACCACAGCTCCCCATACTCAGAGGCAGTCACACTACACCAGCCAAACCACCAAGCTCCAGGTTCAACAAGAGAACCTGCCTCAAACAAGTGGAGCATAATGGAGGAAGACGACTAACATCATGATGCCCAGGCCTCTACATATATGAAAACACACAGACACACACACACACTCACACACACATACTCACACACTCACACTCACTCACACACACATACTCACACACTCACACACACACATACTCACACACACATACACACACACACACACACACACACACACACACACCACACACCCACACATACACACACACACACACACACACACCACACATATATACACTCAAACACACACTCACACACATACATACATACATACACTCACACACTCACATCCATACACACATCCATATACTCAAACACACACACACTCACACACGTACATACACTGACTTACATACTCTCACATGCACAGATTCACACTCACACGCTCACACACATACATACACTCAAACACACACAGTCACTCAAGCATGCATGCATGCATACATTCACACACACACTCAACATATACATAAACTCACACACACATACATTCCCTGAAACACTCACACACACACACATATACACTCAAACACACACTCAGTCATGCAGTGACTCAAACATTCACACACACACACATAAACATACATACACTCAGATACGCTCGCACACATACGTACACTCAAACACACTCACACATGCATATATTCACACATAATTACATACTCACACACACAGACATACATAGACATACCACAAAGTCACACACACACACACACACACTCTAATGCATGTATACACACAAACATACACATTCTCACACACTCATTCACAGTCATAACACACACTCACATATGCACACTCTTTTTTTTTTTTAATTCTTTTTTTCGGAGCTGGGGACCGAACCCAGGGCCTTGCGCTTCCTAGGCAAGCACTCTACCACTGAGCCAAATCCCCAACCCCACATATGCACACTCTTATATGTGCTCCCACACAATTAAAAGACCTCTAAACATCCCAGTGCCAGCACTCTGACCCTTCCATCTCAAGACACACCTGATGTTTGCCTCCCAAGCACGTGAAGCTGAGACCAACGGGTGTCACAGTCACTGTCCCTTGGTGGGATCCTGACACAGCCCTTGCCTTCTCTTCACTGGCTTCACTGGGGTCTGATTACTGGGAGACCACACCCCTGCCCTGGTGGGTAGCAGCTTCTAGAAAGGAGTTGTCATGTTCGTGAGCTCCACGGCCCACCTTTGTGAATCTAGCTTAACAAATCATCCTATGTTTGAGCCTCTCCCCTCTGTTCATACAGCTGGGGCCACCAGGTACCTTCTGAGTCACCCCTGGTGAAGGACTGACTCGTATATGGTACAGGCCAGAGAGGGCCCACCCTGGATATTCTGTCCCATTTAGCAATCTGTTTCTAATTCCCTGACCCGGGGAGCGACTAACCCACCTCCCTGGCCGCCCGCAGGCTCCGCATGCCTCGAAGATTACACGCTGAGCTGAGCGCTGAGCGAGTTCTGTCCACCCAGCAGAGAGCAAGGACAACGAGTTCTATTGTTCCGCCTTCCCAACGCCCCGGCTGGCAAGAGAATGTCTCAGAGAGATGGATGGAAGGAAAACAGTCCCAGCCAGATCTCCCGTGGACCTGCCCACCACACCCACCCTTCAGGCTCCATGTGCCTGTGGCTAGCAGCTCTTCTCTTACCGAACAAAATGTCCTTCGCCCTCCTGAGTCTCTGTTCCCAAGAAAATCAGCCTCGAATGTGGGGTGAGCTCAACCAGACATCAAAGATAGAACTCACTGAGAGCACCACTTATTAATAAATACTATAAGGGTGTGTGGTGATATGTAGTGCATTGTCCTAAATACTCATGTGACTACCTCGACGAAGGAGATCACGATATAAGATGTACCCACCACATGCCTTCTTCCCGCCACAGACCCTAACCACGGGACTTCTGGTCCCATTTTACAGAAGGGAAGCCTGAGACTGGGAGCCCAGAGCCAAGAGTTTGAATCCGGGTCCGTCGAACCCGAGCTCCCGAGCGTTCAGCTACACTCAGAGCCTCTGAGAAAATAAAAGCTGGCCCATTCTCCAACCCAGAAGCCCGTGCAGTCCCACTGCCTCTGCCCGCTTTTCAGAACGAAGCTGACAGGAAATGAAGCCACCAAAGGGAGGCGAAGCAAACTTACTCAGTCAGGGAAAGGAGGAATTTGGTCCCGGCTGAGAGGAAGTGGTATCACTTAGTGACGTTGGCACCAAGATCCCCTGGTGGGGCTACTGTAAGCTGGGATCAGGGTGCCAAACGTTATTCTCTTGAAGCCAGGGTTAAAGGGCCCAAAACTCAGAAGCCCAGAGATCCAGAGACTCCTTCCTGTTTCTCCCAGCTCCACATCAATCAGGCCCTGGGCTGTAGCTTTTTGTCCCATCTCATCTCTGCTCAGGGCCCGTGAGGAACCTACCGGTTTAGACCTGCCACGGCCGGCATGAGTTCACCTTGTCACATCTGCAATGACTGTGTTTCCAAATAAAGGCCATATTCTCAGGTTTGAAGGGGGACTCTGTTCATAGCAGCACACATCCGCCCCCCCCATCAACCCCCCCCCATACCCCATCCCTGCTCCACCTAAGCAGCCATCCCTGTGGCTCATGGTGCAGGGCCTCTCTGGATATCAGGCCACCGTAAGGTGCAAAGGGTGGCTAAAGTCCAAAGGGAAAAAAGTGTCCCCTGTGTCGAGACAGTCAGAGGTAGGCAGCTGCTTGTGACAGTGACCCCCCAAACAGCCTAGAGAAAGGGCGTGTTAACGAGAAAGGCAGGGGGGTCACCTCAAGTCGGGGCAGCCCGAGGGCTCTGTCAGCTTTGAGTCAGAGCTGCAACTGACGGTGTTAAAAGATCTGCCTCCTAACCTGAGAGTGTAGGCCATGCCTTTGATCCCAGTACTCAAGAGGCTGAGGCAAGAGGATCGCCATGAGTTTGAGGCCAGCCTGGATTCCAAGATGAGACCGTTCTTGGGATCAGTTGTAGTTGATGATTCTTGTAACAGGCCAACCTGGGTGGTAGCAAGACCCTGTCTGGAAAGAGAAGAGAAAGTCCTCAGTCAGAGGAGTGACCTTGGCTGAAGGTGACCTGGGCCCGTCCTCAATGACCGAGCACATTGCACTTGTCTGTGGATCATGAGGAATCCTTCCATCCAGGTCTAGAGTGAAGGACCCTTGACGAGGGCTGTGTGTGCCCCCAAGTCACTCACTGGCTTTAAGCTACCAGCCCCAGTCCATACTGGTCCCATCCACACACTACAAACAAGGGAGAGCTTACTGACCCCTACCATGCTGTCCCAGACCTTGATGTCCGTCAGTCATTTGGTTTCCCATGATGAGGAAAAAACAGAACAAAACAACAGCAAAACCCTTGACACCTCAGTTCTGCCAGCCTGCTGTCCTCAGAGCCACCAACTGTGAACTCCCCGGCCACTGAAGCGAACCAGAACACTCGGAGAGGGGGAGGAAGATTCTGGCAAACAAGGCCTCTATGCAAACAACATCCCTGGTTTTTCTAGAACTGAAGAGGGACTTGGTTTTGAGGGATGTGGGGGTGGGGAGAGAAACCTCCATGAACTGTGGGGAGAGTAATTTGAGGCACAGGGAAGAAGACACCGCCCAGAAGCAAAAACGCCAGTTCTTGCCGGACCTGCTGTCCTCGGAGTGGGGTACTTGATACTTAGTACCTTTTGAAGCAATTAATTGAGTGTCTACTTTGAGATCTTTACATGAGCACCTACTATGCTCACAGTCGTCCATAAGAAGGCTTGTACAGCTTGTAGGCAAAGACAAACAATAACAGAGACATCAAACTACTGATCCATGGTCGCACAGCCTTGTGGGTAAAGTACAGGGGCGGGCTTCAGAAGCAGGGCTCAGAGTCATCATTTCGCACGTGCACCTTCCCCATGTCTGCCGACCACCGTGATAGAGGAAAATTAGCTGTCAATTCCTTTACCCCTGGAGGCACAGAGTCTACATCTAGAACATTCCACCACGTTTAGGGATCCACACCCTCACAGACCACAGGTCCTAATGTTGCCCTACTTAGTGCTCTTGTCAAATTCACTCCAATACCGCAGGACAGAAGAAGGCGCTGATCTTAAAAACCTCCTGAAGGAAACCTTACCCGCCCTGCAGATTGCTTCCTCCCGGAGCCTCTGACGCTGTCTGGAAGAAGACACCCAGTTCAGAATGAAAAGGGCAGGACCATAGTTGGGTCACTCTTGGGCTCTTCTAGAACATTCTATGATGCGTGCGGCCACCAGGAACCAATAAGGGGCTGCTGTGGAGCTCACACGGGGCTGAGTCTGGACCTGATCTGAAACACAGTGCCCAAGGCTCAGGGCAGAGTGAGGAGCCATCCCCAGGAGAGCTGGGGTCAGGGCAGGATTGAGGGGAGAGAAAAGATCTGAAATTTGCTCCCGTCAGAATTACTAATCGATCACAGAAAGCCTACTAGTTTAAAACACCAAAGCAAGATATAAAATTACTCTTTTCTCCCATTCCCAGCATCCAAAGTGCTGGTGAGCTGACTCCAACTGCTACTCCAGGAGATCCACTAGTCCTAGGGTAGAACCTCCTCTCAGGAATTTGAGTCCTTGCCTTTCACCCTTCCTTTTCTTTGCTCCCCTCAGGCATTACTAATCGATCACAGAAAAACCTGCTATTAATGATATTTTCGAACCTTGTGTTGTTTTCCAGCACTAAGCTAATGTCAAACATGCTGTGACAACCATAATAAACAAACCACAAGTGTTTCCTGTGAGCATGACCTAGACAACTCATCTGCTTCTCATTATGGCCCCGAGTAATACTGTATTGTCCCCACTTTACAGATGGGAAAACTAAGTCACAGGCAGGTGACACGGATGCCCAGGTTCCACAGCTAGTGAGTGATGGAGCAAGAATCGGGAGACCAAGCTGATGCCCCCAGAGTAGCTACAGGCATCAGCTGAGGCGACAGGTGGGCATGCTCAGCTCAAGGTATAGAAGCCAAGGATGGTTTGATCCTGCCTAGAGACCAGCTGTTTCCCTCTTCTGGAACGGACCCATCCTGGTGCTTGACCCTGGGCTGGGTATCCATGGGCAGGTTGAGAGGACTGACTGGTTTTGCCGTGCGTGGATAGTCAAGTTGATACAGAAAAGTCATAGTCGCAGAAGCCCTGGTTAGAATCTCCCATTTCACACCAAACCATGGCCTGAACATCATGAGGCCCTCCTGGGAAGACACAGCCTCCCTTCTCAGCCCACCAAAGGCACCATCAAGAACACTCCTGCTCAGCTTAGCCTGGGGACTCTCCTACCATCCCCCTAGTGGCTACAAAGAGCCAGCCATCTCTCCTCATTCCCTTCCCTGTCTCCACACTCAAGGGCAGAGCAGCATGTGGATCTCCTGACCCAGTCACCCCAGGAGGGCAGGCACAGGGCCATGAAACCCAGCTGTGGAGTCGGCTAACAAGAGGCAGATAGCCATGGAAAACAACCCCACCCGGCTCCCCCATGAATCCGGACAGCTCAGGGTCCTCCACCCACATCCTTGCACCCCGGGACCCTGGCACTGGGAACCAGAAAGAGCTTTGGGAAGAAGGTGGTAAGTGGGCTCTGCTGAGGACTCAGGAGTTCTCAAAACAAAAGACAAGTCATCGGTGACTGGGGAACAAAAGATCTCTCTCTCTCTCTCTCTCTCTCTCTCTCTCTCTCTCTCTCTCTCTCTCTCTGTGTGTGTGTGTGTGTGTGTGTGTGTGTGTGTGTGTGTGTGTGTGTGTGTGTGTGTTTAACTCTCTCTGGGACCTCGGCTCCTTTGGAAGCTGTGGGAAGCCCAAGGATCCTCCCTCGAATGTCTTGACATGCATAAAACTCGTGGGGTGTAGGAGAGATGGCCCGGAAGAGCCATCAAAATGACCTGAAGTGGGACAACAGACACACTGTTGGGAACAGGATCTGACAGCTTCCTGACCTCGGACACCCAGATCTCAGACATAGTCTCAAAAGGCTGACACTTCTGTGCTGGGAGGAGAAAACAGCTACAACCAGCTGGTGACAAAGTGACAGACTTTGTTGACAGCGCTGGCTCTCGGCCTATGTCTGTAATGGGGGGGGAAGGCTAGGCTCCAGTTTGAGCTGAGGAAGAGCAGAGAAGTGGAGTTCCCATCTGGCGTCACTGACTCCTGAGTTCCACCCACAGATACTGACGTCACGGCCACCAGGGTCAGTCCTAGGACCCCAATCCCCTCTTCAGACCTCATCGGAGGTCTGCACATCGTGCCCTCGGTCCTTTCAGGGCAGTGCACAAAGTAAAGAATACTAAATGCTTGTTTCAGGGCTGGGGAGAGTGCACCTGCACCTACTGTGTGTGTGTGTGTGTGTGTGTGTGTGTGTGTGTGTGTGTGTGTGTGTGTGCCTTAACCATGTGACCTAGGAGACAGACAGGAGGATCTTGGAGATGGTTGGCCTCCAGCTGAGCTCGGGGCTCAGTGAGAGACCCTGTCTTAAAAGAACAAGGTGGAGAGTGAGAGAGTAGAGTGACTGATGTCCTCCCATGACATGCACATGTAAGTGCAAGAGTATGCATACACACATACACACACAGCATACACATACATAAACAACTCTCACACTCACACATACACACACATATATGCACATACACACAGACACAGAGACATACACACACATACATGCACATACACACAGACACAGAGACATACGCACACATACATGCACATACACACAGACACATACAATACACATACATAGCACACATACTCACACATACACACACATACATGCACATACACACAGACACATACAATACACATACATACACACACACTCACACATACACACACATACATGCACATACACACAGACACACAGACATATACACATACACACATACATGCACATACACACAGACACAGAGGCATACACACATACACACACATACATGCACATACACACAGACACATACCATACACATACATACACAGCACACATACTTACACATACACACATACATGCACATACACACAGACACATACCATACACATACATATACAGCACACACACTCACACATACATGCACATACATGCACATACATATACATGCACACTCACACATATACACACACATACATACACAGCGCACACACACACACACACACACACGCACACACATTTTTAGTACACTCCATGACAGAGGAAGTGTTTACTTGGGCCCTAAGGAAGAGCCTGAGCCCACAGTCCACTGTCCATCACGCAGGCTCCACCATACCCCAGGGAGGCCAGAGTCTACAGCTTCCAAAAACAAGGCCTTTCCATGCCTGCTGTGGCCCAGCGTGAAGGTTGGGCTGAGTCTCCACGCATATGTTCCCCTCAGCTTGCCAAGGGCTGGGCCCAGGGTGTGCACAGGAGCCCCATAGGCCAGGTCAGGGCGTGTGTGTGTGTGTGTGTGTGTGTGTGTGTGTGTGCGCGCGCGCGCGCGCGCGCACGCGCGCGCATGTGCACATGAGAAGCAGCTCCCTCTGGCTGGCCCCTGGATGTTCCCCACAGCCTTTGGGCCTTACCCTGCCCCCTACCAGTACGTGCTCATTCTGCCAACAGTTCTCAGGGTGTGACCTGGAAAACTGCATAGTCATGAACCCTGGTGCAAGCCAGAAAGGACAAATGCTCCAGGGTGGTCACTGGCAGGTGACCAGGCATGGTGCAGACCATCCTGTGTAGAATGGAGATTAAACCATGCACTGTTTTGCAGCCCTGTTCCCAACCAGTCGGCAGAGCCATTGCCGTGTGGCAGTTAAGACTGCCTCCATTCCTACGCCTGGGTCTCTCCGTCAGCATGGAAGGAACAGGGGTGCTGGGCACTCAGTTCTGCTCCCCCCAGTGTACACTGATCCCCAGAAATAAGGTGCTGTTAGGAATGACCACAGCCAAGTCAGCAGTCACCAGAGTGGCATGAGGCTGGGGGATGACTTCTGGGTCTACCGTAATGTAACACTCCAAATACCACCGCACATGTAAGAGGGCTTCTCTTTGTTCTAAATAACACCTTCCAGAAGCTTACTGCCCCTGCTCTCGAGCGGCTGCCCTCATCCCTGAAGCTGGCCGGCTGCTCTCCGAACTCCATTTTGCTAAAGAAGCTGGGAGGACCACATGCCCCTCACCCCTGGTGGGGAGGGAGGAGAGACAGCTGGAAGCAAACCGGTCTGACCCCTGAAAGACTTCCCAAAGGTCCTCCAGTGGAGGATGGGCCTTTTTGGAGAGAGCCGCAGGCTCAGCCTTCTCAGACACACTGTCTTGGGGACAGACCCCAGTGACGGCCACTGGCCCAACCTGCAATTTAGGCTCAGACCAGAGACGAGGGTGGCTCCGACTGAGGGCCACAGTCCAGGGCAGCCTCAGTAATGAGAGGACAGGAAGCCAACATGTCACTGTGAGAGCTCTTCTGCTTGGAAATCTCCAGGCAGCATTAAGTCTCTGTAGCTCTTTGGGGAAAACTGAGGCACCAGGCCTCTGTGACAGGACTGGAGGTAGGAGTTCAGCTTCTGAGCTCTGCCGTGGAAGGCCCCACGGAAGCTGGATGGAGCAGACTAAGGGGACAATGCCCACATAGCCTTTGTGCCTGTGGGCAGCTCAGCCTGGAGCAAAAGGTCCAAACTGCTTCGCCACATCCCTTGGGAACTGAGGTTCCTAGAAGTTAGCCACCAATGTCCCCTGGGTAGCTTTGGGCTCCACCCAAAATTTTGTTCCAGAAGCCTGTGGTAAGCTGGAATTAATGATCTGTGTCGTCTTGGTGGTCCCACGTTGCTGGATCTTGCGATGTGTGTTCAACAGCAGGGGCAACCAGGCAACTATTTCTAGAAGATTCTATCCCACTCATGGAAGCGTTTTGAGAAAGAGTTTCTTTACCTTCACGAAGGTGCTGTTCCCAGCAACTGGCCAGAGGCAGGTCCATGATGCTCTGCGATGTTCGCCACCTGTGAAGAGGAAGGGTGTCCTGCCAGGCACTGCTACGGAAGAAGCCTCCAACACGGCCCTTGGTACCTGACCAGGCACAAAAGCCACACATGTTATTCCCTTTCTGAGAAGTGTCCAGGACTGGCAAACCCATGGAGTCTTGGACATCACATTTGCCTAGGAGAGATGGATGAGAACTCTTTAGTTCAAGTTTTCCAGAAACACTCTAGGGCTGTGAAGGCTTCACAATTTTGAGTACAGAGAACCCAGAATCCCACATGTCAAGCAAGAGACTGCCACAGTATGTGAATGTATATGTATGTGTATGTGTATGTGTATGTGTATGTGTATGTGTATGTGTATGTGTATGTGAATATATATGATGTATATGTATGTGTGTATGTGTATGTGATGATGCATATGTACAATGTGTATGTAATGTATATGTAATGTATATGTAATATATATGATGTATATGTAAGTGTATGTGATGATGCATATGTATAATGTATGATGTATATGTAAGTGTGTGTGATGATGCATATGTATAATGTGTGTATATGTATATGTAATGTATATGTAATATACATGTAATATTGTGTATGTATATGTGTGTATATGTATGTATGTATGTGTATGTGATGATGCATATGTATAATGTGTGTGTATGTATATGCAATGTATATGTAATGTATATGTAATATATGTGTAATATATGTATACATGTATACATGTATATATGTATATGTATGTGTATGTGATGATGCATATGTATAATGTGTATGTATATGTAATGTATATGTAATATATGTTATGTAGATGTATATGATGTATATGTATGTATATGTGTATGTGATGATGCATATGTATAATGTGTATGTATATGTAATGTATATGTAATATATGTTATGTAGATGTATATGATGTATATGTATGTATATGTGTATGTGATGATGCATATGTATAATGTGTATGTATATGTAATGTATATGTAATATATGTTATGTAGATGTATATGATGTATATGTATGTATATGTGTATGTGATGATGCATATGTATAATTTATATGTATATGAGTATGATGTATATGAGGTATATGTATGTTTATATCACTTTTTTTTTTCAGAAAAAATAAGCAAGTTGCTGAAACAATGGTTCAGCAGTTAGGAGCCCTGGCTGCTCTTCTAGAGGGCCTGGATTCGATCCCCAGCACCTGCATGGCAGCTCACAACCGGCTGTAACTCCAGTTCTAGGGAATCCCACTCCCTCTTCTGGCCTTTCTGGGCACCAGGCACGCACAAGATACATGGACATTCATGCAGGCAAGACATCTATACATATAAAATGACACAGTGAGAGAGAGAGAGAGAGAGAGAGAGAGAGAGAGAGAGAGAGAGAGAGAGAGAGAGGCAGAGAACACAGAGTTGCCGTTTCCTAAGTGTGTGACTGACCTCTGCACCTTAGGTTTTTATTGTTGTGTTTGTTTGTTTGTTTGTTTGTTTTATTCCTGCAGGAAAAGGACGGTCACAGCCCATAGTCTTACTAACCTTGTGTCATTAAGACCAATCAGGCGCTTGGGCATGGGATCAGCAAGGAGTCCTCAGCCCCTAGACAACCATGCTCCCGTCCACCCCAGGCAATGCGGTGGTCAGCGTGAAGCTGGGCTTAGGAGATGGAGCCCTTTGAGGGCTCTGGTTACACTCCGGCCAGCATGGCTTCCAAACACTGTTCTCTATGGCAGGACAGAGGCTGCTGCTGCTCAACTCAAGACTTGCAGGGACTTGGGGCCAGGATAAGACAGGTTTCCCAGGGAATGCAAGCCAACCCAACTGTTTGTGACAAAGAGAGGCGCCACCCCCAGCAGGCTTGAGGTGCCCAGTGGCTTCTGTTGACGCATCAACATGATCCTGCATTTCTATGCTGTAGCCACTGCTGTCGCACTGCGTGGGGTCAGGCCAGGCTTCTGTCTTCTTCCAGAGTCTGTTTCCCAGGCTTTTTTTTCCTGGTGGGCATGTATTTTTATGATCTTTTTAAAGAATGCCGCTTTCTGGATGTTGAAGCTCAAAGTCTGCAAAAAAATAAAAAGAAAATCTATTTAGGGAAAAGTTTCTTTAAAGGGAGACTAACTGGAAGGAAGAAAGGAGGCAGAAGAGCAGGCAGGGGCACGGGAAGAGCTCTGTGTTTGTGTGTGTGTGTGTGTGTGTGTGTGTGTGTGTGTATGCACATGTGTATGTGTTTATGTGTTTATGCGTGTAAGTGTGTGTATATGTATGTGTGAGTATGTATATGTGTATATGTATGTGTGTATGTGTGTGTATATGTGTATGTGTGTATGTGTATATATGTTTGTATGTATGTATATGTGTGTATGTGAGTGTGTGTATGTGAATGTGTGTGAGTGTGTATATGTGAGAGTGTATGAGTAGTATGTGTGTATGTGTATATGTGAGTGTGTATATGTGTGTGTGAATGTAGGTGCATGCGCGTGTTTGTGTGTATATGCATGCATGCATGTATGTGTGTGTATGCACGTGTGTATGTGTTTATGTGTTTATGTGTGTGAGTGTGTGTATATGTATGTATGTGTGAGTGTGTATATGTGTATATGTATATGTGTATGTGTGTGTATGTGTGTGTATGTGTGTATGTAAGTGTGTGTATGTGTGTATGTGCATTTATGTTTGTATGTATGTATATGTATGTGTGTGTGAATATGTGTGTATGTGAGTGTGTGTATGTGAATGTGTGTTAGTATGTATATGTGAGTGTGTATGAGTAGTATGTGTGTATGTGTGCATGTGAGTGTGTATGTGTGTGTGAATGTAGGTGCATGTGCGTGTTTGTGTGTATATACATGCATGCATGTATGTGTGAGTGTGTGTGAGTGTATATGTAAGTGTGTGTGTGTGAATGTAGGTGCATGTGCGTGTGTATGCATGCATGTGTTTGTGTGTATATGCATGCATGCATGTATGTGGGAGTGTGTGTGAGTGTGTGTGTGAGTGTGTGTGTGTGTAGAGGCCATGAAGTAGCCACCAACAGCTTACCATGCTTGGACAGCATGATGGAGGTGAGACTCAGAATTCAGTTACTACAAGGAGGAAAGGGACAGTCATATGCATGCCAGATGACTTGGGTCTTCAGGAGGACGACCTATGTTCTCACACTGCTGTGATTTAGGTAAGGTGACACCCTGTGACCTTTAGGAGCACATGCTCAGGGTCAGAGTTGAAGGAGACTCGGCACCCATCCTATCATGATGGTAGCTGGAAGGTGGGGAACATTTCCCAGAATCCTCTGCCGTCTGGAGCATTCTAGATTAGACTCCATCAAGAGAGTCCTTCATGCCGATCTAGGAAGGCCAATGGCATTGCCTCCCCTGGCCCTAGGCAACAGAGCTGTTGACTCCAGCATGGGCCCTCTGCCTCAGCGCTCCAGGCTGGTGCTACCAGCACCACAATTCCCAAAGTTTCTATTCCATCAAACCGAGAAGCCGTGCCCTCCAGCTCTCCCGCAGTTTGGAAACATCCAATACCCCTTGTCTTAGTCAGGGTTTCTATTCCTGCACAAACATCACGACCAAGAAGCAAGTTGGGGAGGAAAGGATTGATTCAGCTTACACTTCCACATTGCTGTTCATCACCAAAGGAAGTCAGGACTGGAACTCAAGCAGGTCAGGAAGCAGGAGCTGATGCAGAGGCCATGGAGGGATGTTACTTACTGGCTTGCTTCCCCTGGCTTGCTCAGCTTGCTCTCTTATAGAACCCAGGACCACCAGCCCAGGGATGGCACCACCCACAATGGGCTGGGCCCTCCCTCCTTGATCACTAGTTGAGAAAATGCCTTACAGCTGGGTCTCATGGAGGCATTTCCACAACTGAGGCACCTTCTCTGTAATAACTCCAGCTCGTGTCAAGTTGTCACACAAAACCAGCCAGTACACCCCTGTGTTACATCTCTTCTGGGTGTGTGGAACATTTCCCTTGGTGTCCTGAGAACAGATTTTTTTACTACAGATCAAATGCCTTGAGCTTCCAGGACAATGCCACAGGCCACCAAACCACAGGTCACTGTGATTCTCATCTGACAGCACGGTCTTCTCCAAGTTCACCAAGAGCACAGTGGGCACAACTGAGACAAGGCCAGGCCTACCATTCTCCCAGCTGGGACCCTTCCCAACAGCTGTCCCACATCCTCAGGGTAACAGCCATAGGCCCATGTTCCTGCGCTTGACTTTCTCTCACAAAGACACTGCCCCCCACACACCGCACCCTTAAAAGTGACCTTGGCTCTCCCTCAGGACAGAGCATCAGCGGTGGGTCCCAAGGGCCTGAACAAAGACTGCCCACCTTTGGTTGGTTTAACGGGCGTCCTCTTTGCAACCCTGGAGATGTAAGGAAGGACACGTTCAGCCACGTGTGGAGCATAGCTTCTGCTGGCTTGAGGTGAGTCCAGGGACAGATGCCACTACACAGGGAAGTACGTGCTATTATGGGAAACTTGGCAATGACTGGGCTGGAGAGATGCTCTGCCTCTGACTGGGGACTGTTTCCTAGGTCCCAGAACTCTCTGCCCTCGGGATCTCTAGAGGCTGAGACCTCCACAGACCTGGAGGTTCCTGGAGCGCACCGGTGCCTCACGCTGCTGCAAGGACAACAGAGCCTTGGTTTGGAGCCCAGGCCTCCTGAGCCAAGCGAGGGGCAGTGGGGAGCCTGCTTGGCCTCCCCTTGCCGGCCACCTCCACCTGCTCTTTCACGGGCAGACAGGGACAGACTCAAAAGAGTCATTTGTGGCTCGGGGTTATTATTTCGTATGTGGTGGAATATATGTATATATTTATCTTGGGTCCGTCTAGGCTTCGAAACCCTAATGTCTAAATTGCCAGTATCGTATAAATTCCCTTTCAAAATCGCTGTCATGGTTTGGATACATCTACCCGCTGTGTAAGACAACGCCGCCAACTGCTCCCCGACGCCTTTCTTCTCGGGCCACGCTGACGGATGCACCATTCAGAGGTGCGGGCCTGGGGAGGAGCGGGGAAGTCCTGTCATCCATGCCTGTGGGCCTGGCATCTCTGCAGCCTGTGAGTCACAGCTCGAGGCCAGCTCAGGACACCCCGGGCATGGAAATGGCTGGGGATGCTGGGACCGCACAATGTTTCCCTTTGGTTAAAGAGAATTTTTTAAAAAAATAATAATAAACTGTGGTAGAGAAAGTTGGGGGTGCCAAGCAGGTTGTTTCGAGGAGGGAGGAGCACTTGTGTCCCAGGGCTGGTGGCGGGGGAGGGGGTGCTGAGTGGCCCTTGTTTTCTCCAACGTGGGAACTTGGCAGAATAAATTCCTGGAAGAGGTTGAAGATGGTTGGATGAGTCAAACCAAACATCCACACATGACGGACGGCCCGGGGCTGTGGAAGGCCTCGGCTGTGTCACAGGCCAGGAGTCAGGTAAGTCCTGACTTACCTGTCTTCCAACTGCACCCCAAGTCCGAGTTCCCGCTTGCTTCTTTTACGCTTGCTTCTTTGGAGAGTTCCACTCGAGGACGGACGCTATTGAGACGAAGGCCTCGAACTTGCGCCTTCACCGCGCATGCGCCTAGGTGTGTGGAAGGCAGAGATCAACCTTCAGTGCATTTCCTCGGACGGCCGCTCTGGTTTTGTCTCTAAGGATTTCGTTTTGAAGGAATTCGTTTCGTGTGTGTGTGTGTGTGTGTGTGTGTGTGTGTGTGTGTGTGTGTGTGTGTGTGTGTGTGTGTGTGTCTGTGGGTTGGCACGCGGGAGTGCAGTGCCCTTGGAGCCCCAAAGAGGGCATCCGATTCCCCTTAGATCTGGAGTTACAGGCAATTGGGAGCTGCCCAAACATGGGTGCTGAGGAGTGGACTTAGGTCCTCTGCAAGAGAAGCAAGCGCTCTTAACCTCTGAGGCACGGCTGAGCCACCTCCAGCTCTGCCCTGTGTTTTGAGACAGGGACTCCACAGACCTGGCCCGCAAGCCCCAGGAATACGGCTATGACCACTTCCGGAGCTCCAGAATTACTAGAATCTGAAACGGCATAGGACCGTTTTCAGAGCTGGGGACTGGACCCTCGAGGATCTACTCTACGGCAGATCTACCTCCCCGCGCAAGCTGGACAGCCTGTCCTGATGACGAGGGAGGGAGTCTTCACATGCACCTGCCAGGAGGGCGGGAACTCACGCCTGCTCTGACCCCCTCCTAACTGAGCAAAGCAGGATGTGAGAGCAACACGCTGGCACTGTGGCCAAGGGTCACGTGAGTGAGCTGCCCCAGTTTGCAAGCATGCAAACGGCTCTGTGGGCCCCATCTCCCTCCACCCTGTGGCATCGTGCCCTGACTCCAGTAGACACCTCCCCCCGCCCCCATCTCCAGTGCCTTCCTGTGCCCACGCCCAGCCGGGTTGAGAAAAGCAGGAGCTCAGCTCCTGTTCCTCCTCCCCTGAGGGATGCTTCAGCCGCCCTGCTTGGGCTGCCTGGGCTTCAGGGAGGCCACCGGCCTGACCTGTGGGTCTAGTACAGCCTGCCCAGACTAAACATCCTTGATTAAGCTCCACAAAGGTTAAATGGGCAATTAGGCAGGTTGCACAAAGCTGGGGTGGCCCTTTGCCCCATAGAGCCATGCCTGGACGCCAACCCCAGAAAAGGGACCCCTCCCACTCCCACTTACACATAATGCCTGACTCCACACAGCAGGCCTGACCACAGCCCGCCCGCAGTGGGCAGTATTAACCACAGGAGCCTATGCTAACCTGGGGGCTGCAGTATTGAACTTCTTCAGCTGACCTGAGGCCACAGACCTAGCCTCCCTTCTCTTCACCCCTCGACCCAACCCTTCCAAGTCCTGTCAGCACTTGCTTAAGAGCACACCCCCAACCCAGACATCTTGTCACTCCACTGCTACCCTGGACCAACCTTTTACTGTCAACACCATAGCCCTGTCACAGTTAGGAAGGGGATCTGCCTCAGTGTCCCATTATCATAAGGCCTCTCCCCAATGCAAGGGAAATTCACATGCTGGCCGGTTCCTTGGACATAAGCCCAAAAGGCCTCAAGTTCTGACTGTTCCTCCCAACTCTCTAGGATGTTGGCTGGCCCTGCCACTTCTGTCTGTCTCTGACCTTCGACGTCACTTCCTGGAGTGGGATGTCTTTCTCTGGCTTTTGTGCTCGTATGAATGTCCCACACGCAGCACTAAGACTCGCAAGAGGCAGTGTGCGCTGCTTGGAGCCCAATGCTTCTCACGCAGGTGGGGAAACTGAGGCTTCAGACTGTTGATGTCACGCCCAGGAGGACGCAGCAAGCTATGCAGTGGGGCATAAGCCCGGCCCTTGCTGGATTCCAAACCCCAGCTCTTGCCCTGTGGAGCTGGAATGGAGCCCAGAACCTCACTGATGAGCTAAACTACTCCCCAGCCTAGCCCCAGGTTCTCAGTCACCGAAAAACTGGAGGGTGACCAAAAAAAAGAGCTTGCCCAGGAAGATGATGGGCGGCTGCCTGCTGCTATGCCTACCTTCTCATCAGTAGGAAGGCATATAGTGGGATAAGACATGTGTCCACACTCCCTGGCTGTCCTAGACACTGCCCTGAAGAAAAGCAGACCTCCCCGGAGAGGTATGAGCCTTCCAGCCCCGACTGCCCCCAAGACCAGCGGTGCCTCATGACAGCAAAGTGTAGGAGCTGGCCTCATGTGTAGACAGGCATTGGGGCTGCCATAGTTTCCTTGTGGACACATCCTGACAGACCATAGGCAGATCACCACTGCCACAGCCTGGTCTCCCAATGCCCGCCATCTCCTTGCCTTTTGACAGAGATAAGCACGAGTATGAAGCCACGGGAGGCACCAGAGGCATTGGTAGGTATTTGTATAGGTCTGACAAAAAGTACTGTTCAGAGGATTGAACCTGGGGCCTCAGCACACTAGGTAAGCTTTCCTTCAAACCAGGACAGGCCTGCCCTTGTCCCATTGAACCCCGGTCTGGATGAGCCCCCAAAGAGATCAGCAGCAGCCTGTCTGCTTTTCTGTCACTCTACCTGTCTGTCTGTCTATCTGTCTGTCTTCTATCATCTATCTCTTAACTATCTTCTATTTTCTATCTTCTATGTATATTCTATTTATCCATCCATCCATCTACCTACCCACCTATCTGTATATGTATTTATGTATGTATGTATGTATGTATGTATGTATGTATGCATGCATGCATGCATGCATGCATGTATGTATGTATGTATGTATGTATTTTTAAAGCAGGGTCCCACTAAACTGCTCAGGCTGCATGTTAGTAACAATCCCCCTGCCTCAGCCTACTGAATGCTAGGATTGGCACCACAGCCCTGGCTCTTTTCTTTTAACATTTTCTATTTTCTATTTAGTGTGATTACAAAATCGAAGCTGGGAAATAGTGTTTAAATAAAAAAATTCCCACATGTTACATTTTTTAAAAAAAACAAAAAACAGTAAAGTTCTCGATCTTGACTCTGTGAATATAATTCTAGGGCCAGCTTTCAAGTGAGGTAGCCAAAGCCAGCCTGGATTCTGCTGCCTTGGGCTCCTCTCAGAACGCCCTGGGATGAGGAAGGGGAGGAAGAAGAAGGGGGGGAGGAGGAGGAGGAGGAGGAGGGGGAGGAGGAGGAGAAAAGGAGGAGGAGGGGAGAAAAGGAGGAGGAGGGGAAGGAGGGGAGGAGGAGGGAAGAGGAGGAGGGAGGAGGAGGAGGAGGAGAAAAGGAGGAGGAGGAGGAGGAGGAGGAGGAGGAGGAGGAGGAGGAGGAGGAGGAGGAGGAGGAGGAGGAGGCTCAAGAGGCAGGTAACTCTGGGAAGCCCCATGGGGAGAACTAGAGGCAGGAGAACAAACAAACCAACAAGAATGTGGGGTCACGGACACCACAAGAAGACCTACAGAGTCAGCTAACCTGAACCAATGAGGCTCACAGGGACCGAACCACCAACCAGCATGCAGGGGCTGGTCCTCAGCCCCCACACATTCGTAGCAGATGCGCGGCTATGTCTTCATGCGGGTCTCCTAACAGTTGGAACAGGGGCTGCTCCTGACTCGTTGCCTGCCATTGGATCCCTTTCCCCTACCTGGACTGCCTGGTTGAGCCTCGGTGGGAGAGGATGTGCCTAGTCCTGCTACGATGTACCAGGGTGGATGGAACCCAAGGGGGTTTCCCCTTTTCTGAGGAGAAGTGGAGGGGAAATTGGATTTGTAAGGGTGGGACTGGGAGGAGATGAGAAGAGGGCTTCGATTGGGATGTCAAGTGAATGAAGAATCAAATTATTGAAAAATAAGAATATGCAAAGGTGGGGAAGTGACGCAAAGCTCTTTATTACTTGCATAGACACAGGTAGGCACATTTAAAAGCAAAACCATTTTCCAGACAGCTGACGATTTACAAACACAGGAACTTTTAAGGACCGTCAGAGAGCTTCATTTTCTATCCCTGACAAGTGTAATAGCAGAAGGTCTCAGACTTGGGGCCAACGAGATGGCCTGGCAGGAAAAGCGGCTTGCTACGCATGCTCGGCAACACGAGTTCGATCTCCAGAACCCACAGAAAGGTGGAAGGAGAAAACCAACTCCACAGAACTTGTCCTCTGACCTCCACAAGTGCACTGTGGGCACATGTGACACGCACACATACATGCACATCACACACACACACACACACACACACACACACACACACACGAGCAATAAATTTGAATAAATTTGAATAAATTGTAGCACTGACTGTCTCGATATCCCCCTGCGTGGCAGGCTTTGAGTCTGCAGCGTGTACTGTGTGTAGGTGATTGCTCTTCCTCACGGCTGAGTTCAGTTCTGCTGCAGATCTGGAGTGGGAGACAACGGTATACAAATCACTACAGCAGACTTGGAAAGTCAAAACAGAGGGAGGGTCTGGGAGACAGACCTCTGTCCAGATGTCCCCGCATCTGAAGCAGAACCTGCAGGTGTCCCCTACACTGATCAGGTAACACCTGCCTTCAGGACTTTCCTGCACTGGGTAGGTGACCCACTGAGAGGCTCTGTTGGCTGTCCTGGCCCTGCCATGCACTATGGCACAAGATTTGGTTCCTCCAGCCTGTTGGAAGCCAGATACCTCCAGGTAGCCTTCAAGTCCCTCTGGGTCAGCCTTTTCAACCCCGCTCCAGCCTCTGCCACCCCCACCCCCCGTCTCGTTGTTTGCTCCAATCTTCTTGGCATGTCTGACTCCCATAATTGCACCAAGAACAGCTGTGCCACAGGGCCTTTGCACACGCCGCCCCCTCCCAGACGACGTCCCTGTCTCTTTGACCCCTCTCATTCCACCAGTCAAACCATGAAGACCCGGTGCTTAAGCATTCCTGCCAGAACAGACAAGGTCACCACACCACATCCTGTCACTTGAATGGCGATCTGTCCCCTGCTGGACCCCCTCCATGAAGGGCTGAAAGCAGGCCCAATTTCTCCCCAGTCCTCAGCCCATGCCCCGTGAGCCCTGACAGTAAGACTAGGGGATGAACCCAGTGAGTAGAGCTGGAGACACATCCTCACGAGCCTGCCCCCTTATTCCAAGGGCCAAATATGACCATTTGTGTGAGGGTTGCTGTCATGGTGCCAGGAGGAACAGTGAGTCTGTAACACTGCCCCAGCGCCACCCACTGAGCTGCTCTAACCCAAAGCCCAGGAGGTGAAGCTCTGTGGGAATTCAACACTACCTTCTTCAAATGATGGTTCTGATGCTGGGCCCAGGTCTGATGGTTCACAGCCCAGTTACAGACTCACATAACCAAGGAGGAACGGCCCATGTTTACCTGCTGTCACCGTGAAGCCGGGGCGTTGCCACCCTGAGCAGGAAAGCAGAGACACCAGGAGCACACATGCTGAGTCCAAACACTGGCGAGCGCAGGAAGGAATTACTCAGATTTCCCACAGCAGCAGTGGCCCTCAAAATCCATAGGGACCCAAGGACCCCATGTGGGGAACACCCAATGAGATGCCCTCAAAGACCCCAGGCCCTCCTCCAGCAGCTGGTGACCTTTCACCCCACTGACCAGAGAGAAGACCACCAGGGAAGCAGGGTCAGCGCTGTGGGGTCAGTCAGGGAGGGCAATGGCGTTTCTAGGAGGGCCACTTCTGGGGGGTCTTTGGGGGAGGAGCAGGAAGGGCTGAAAGGCCGGAGGGAGCAAAGGTGAGGGGTGAGGGTGCGGGCCGCAGGCTGGGAGGTCACGGGAAGGAGGCACCCAATAGCCCATCGCCGTCCGTGCGGCCCTGCGGGCCTCCATCCTCCCACTGATCTGTTTGGAGGCAAAATAAGAAATAAGAAGCAAAGAAGACAGAGAGGAAGGAGAGAGGCGATGGAGAGGCAGACGGTTGGCAAGAGTGCCTGGCACTAAGGAAGGACAGGCGTACAGACTGATGTAGACAGACAGTTCTGGCTCCGGGCTGAACAGAACAGAGTGCCTGGGACAGAGCTGGAGAACCCAGAGAGGAGGTGGGTCCTGAGGCCGGGAGCCTGAGGGTGAGGAGTCAGAGGGGGAGCACCTGAGCCTTCCCTGACTCTTCCTGGGGAACCTCAACAACTCTGGAAAAGACCAGAACAAGTGGGGGTCTAAGTAAAGCAGTGAACCTCCTTCAGGAACAGCAGGATCAAGCTGGACCAAAAGGCCCAGTCTCTGTCTCTCTCTGTCTCTTGTCTCTGTGTCTCTGTCTCTCTGTCTCTCCCTCCTTCCATCTCTTTCCCTCTCCATCTTTGTCTGTCTCTCGCTCTTCTCTCTCCTCTCTCTCCATTGCTCTTCTCTTTCCTTTCGTTCTCCTTCCTCTCTCCTCTGTTCTTTCCCCTCATCTCTCTTTCTCCATCTCCCTCTTCTTTCTTTCTTCCTCTGTGTGTGTCTGTCCATCTCTGTTTCTGTCTGTTTTGCTCCCCAGCCCCACCCACTGCGTTTGTGTCCATCTCTGCCTTCTTTCTCCCTCTACCCTGATCTCTTCAGGAGACGTGCAGGGCTCCTGGGCGCACCGACAGTGCTCAGGAGCGATCCACCCAGTATGGCTGAAGGCCAGGAGACCTCGCTGGTGGTGACGAGGGGCGGCTCTCATCAAGCTCATGCAGCCCAGCCCAGCACTAATTACAGCGCAGTGTGTCGTGCTATTTTGATTCATATTTCCTGTCTGGAAAACAGGCTGCAGTGCTGGGCACTGGGCCAGGACAGAGGCCAGGAGGGCAGGGGCAGGAACCTGCCCGTCACTGACCAGAGTCTGCTTCAGGAAACAGGAACTTTCCAGGGAGGAGAGCTGCTGTACTCCCACCTCTTACGCACTGCCCATACTCACGGAGAGCAGAATGTGCTCCCCTGGCTATGCTGGAACCCAGGCTTGGAGTCAGACAGTGCTGAGTTCAAATCCTCCCCAGTCTCTTCCTGGTGTCGGCATCAGCCCAGGGCTTGTCTGTAACCTGGCAGCATCTTGTAACTGTGGTTGGACACACATGCCAAACCCTCGTCACAGACTGGATTTCCTTTGGTGTCACCCTCATCCCTAGGACATGGGAGCAGGGAAATGCCGTGGGCAGGAGACCTCTCTCTAAAGAAAGCAGATTTGCACAGGAGGGCCAGCTCTCCGGGTGTTAAGTTTGAGGTCTATGAGGTCTCTCCTTCCTCACCCGTAAAATGGATTTGCACTATCCCTGGCTTCCTGGCAGCCTGAGTGGGCCAGCCTGTGTGCTCAGCTCAGTACAGAACTCCTTTGCTCACCCTGGAGGAGGACCACAAGGAGTCCGTCACGTGACACAGGCCAGGTGCATCTCTAGGTCTGCGACTGTCCATGCACCCATGTGTACCTCTGTGAAGCATGTGCACCATGACACCTGGGTATATGTAAGAATGTGTGTACCGTGTCCACAGAGTGTGGGTGGGTATATTCATATCCATACCTGTAACTATGTGCACACCCACAGCTCGTGTGTGTGTGTGTGTGCACGCGCACGCGCACGCACGTGCGTGTGCATGTGCGTGTGTATGTCTCCCTGTATCAGCACATGTGGGTGTATAAATGCTAATCTTGCCATTCGGGGCAGGGAGAGCGTGAAGAAGTTTTTCTGAAACACAAGCATCCTTCAGCAGATGCTGGATCAACAGATGTGGCCTTTCCAGGAAGCACAACGTCTTTCACTCACAAAGCTGAGCATGCTCAAACGCTGGAAGCTCAGTGCTGAGCAGGCAACCCGCATGGCAGAATCTCATCCCGGTGAAACGTTAAGAACAGGCAGGTGTGGGGCGAAAACGCACTGGGAGCTGGGGCCAGAGGCTCGACACAATGGCCCAGCGAGGCTTACCGGGTGAAAACGCCCTAGAACTGATCCAGGGTGGCCAGCACTAGCTGGCAAAGTTGTTGATGGGTGGGCCTTTTCCTGAGTAAGATAAAACATAATGATGAGGTTTGAAGGGGCCCAGCTTCCTTTAGTGTGTGTGTGTGTGTGTGTGTGTGTGTGTGTGTGTGCCTACATGTGCATGTGTGTGTGTATATGTGTATATGTGCATGTGTGTACATGTGCATGTGTGTATGTGTATGTGTATCTACATGTGCATGTGTGTGTACATGTGCCTGTGTGTATGTGTATGTGTGTGTCTACATGTGCATGTGTTTATGTGTATATGTGTGTATATGTGTATCTACATGTGCATGTGTGTGTGCCTACATGTGCCTGTGTGTATGTGTATGTGTGTGTCTACATGTGCCTGTGTGTATGTGCATGTGTGTGTGCCTACATGTGCCTGTGTGTATGTGTCTACATGTGCCTGTGTGTATGTGTATGTATGTGTGTATCTATATGTGCATGTGTGTGTCTACATGTGCCTGTGTATATGTGTATGTGTGTGTGTGTCTACATGTGTATGTGCGTGTGTGCCTACATGTGCCTGTGTGCATGTGTATGTGCGTGTGTGCCTGCATGTGCATGCCTGTGTCCTGGGCTTGTTCACACTGCCGTATCATGGGATGCAGGGTGGGATGGATGGACAGGATTACCTCAGCCCGCCTTGAGACCCACAGACACATTTGTCCATTCCCACCGGCTGGCAGAACATAAAATGAAGTGGTATCTCATGGGGGAGTCACACCCAAAACCTTACTGTCCCCAGGCTCCAGGGCAGAGTGGTCATCCGAGGGCCACCCAGGAGTGGGTTCAGCCTCCTGTCCCCAGCTCTAAGTCCTGTCTGTGTAACGGTTGACGGAAGGAAACGAAACCAATGGGTTTCTTTCCTCTGCTTGGGGAAGGAACCGTCTGCTGCCCTGACAGCGCCCCCCGTGGAGCCCAGGTAAGAGAGCTTACTGTGTCCTCATCCCGTACCATCCCACCCTCACTCACATTAAAAGAAGAGAACCTGAGGCAAGAGAAGCTGCGAGTGGCTTCACCCAACCCAAAGCCTAGCGACCGGCCAGGTCATCCACCTTCCCAGTTGTCCGGAAGGAAGCTCAAGATGTTCTGGGTGGACCTGCAGGCACACAAGGTTCCAGACAACTCTTGGCTCAGACCCCACCCCAAGCTCTGTCCCAGACACAGCAGGAGAAGCACCCAGCCCCGTTCTGGGTACATTACCCCTCATGAGCAAACATCAAGTCCCAGCAGCCAGAGGGCATCTGGGCCTCCATTGCCCCCATAAAGAAGCCTTTCCTCATTTGGGGTCCCCCTCATGAACAGTACTTGGGAGATTCAAGCAAGCTCAGGCTCAGGTCAGAGGTCACAGATCCAAAAGCTGTGGTAATCTGCCAGTAACTGGTGCTTCAGATTCTCCCAAGTACCCCAGGGGTGAGCAAGAGGCTAGAGACACTGTTGAGAGGAGAGAGGGGAGTTGTGGTGGAGTGGATGGGGGCCTGGGGCCTCCATAGCAAAAGCTAATGATTCCTTCTGAAGAACTTGTCTCTCTTAGCATCCAGAACTTTATTCCAAATGCCTTTCCATGCTGACGATGTCTCCTAAGGCATGGCTTCCAACAGAATACTACATAGGACATGATGCAGGCTTGAAGTTGGGACCTGGCATGACTGTTGAGGTGATCCTCCCGTGCACAACAAGCCTAACACGGTGGATTCTGGGTCCCCACACCTCGCAGAACAGCTCAACTGGAAAGTCTCATGGAGAAGGGGAGGAAGGTAACCTTTGTGTGGTGGGGGTGGGGGCACAAGACCCTCAGAGGTAAATCAAGTCCTCGTATGCCCACGACCAAACATCAAAACAAAGCCCTTTCTTCTATAGAACTAACAAAATTTAATCTAACATAAGCTCACAAAATTACAGGATGGACCCAGACTAAGCATAAAGATAGAATAGCTGGGCGTCCACCCTGCCACTGGCACGGCTGGGAGAATCCTGGCATCTGCAGGTCCTGAAAGTCCCAGGTTCATCAGCGCCCTGCGCAGTCTGGAGTTAGCTGCTTGCCCTCCCCCAGCTCCCCCAGCAGGACTATGGAAACCTCCCACAAGGCGGTCCCACTGTGGAAGCAGCCTGGGCCCCAGCAGACAGCACTGCCCATGGGACACAGCTAGCAAGCAATGTGGCTGCTGTCACTTCATCAAGATGTGCTTTAAAATGACACCAAGCTCATGTGGTTGCCGAATACAGCCCCAGGTGCCACAGGGGATACTGTTTTCTTAGAGAGGAGGCTTCAAGTTGAGTTTTGAAGACTCAAAGGAAGAGTGTTGGACTGTTTTTCACAACATTTCTTTTCAAACACATTATTTGTATCTGGTGGTTCCTACCTCTGCTGCCCAGGGCTGACATGGCAGAGGGATGTGGGCACCTCCCAGGAGACCAGCAGGGAAACCGAACTCACCAGCACCCACAACAAACCTTCTCACAACCTCTGGCACTCTGCCTTCACAAGCCAGTCTGCTAGGGAAAATCAAGACCAAAACCAACTGAAGGAGAAAAACCAACTTCTCTTAGCACCTGGTGGGGCCACCCAGGATGGTCCCCTCACCTTGAGACCACCTGGCTAAGACCAACCCGTGCAACTGACAGTCAGTGACTCTCTCTCTCTCTCTCTCTCTCTCTCTTCCTCTCTGTTTCTCTGTGTGTCTCTGTCTCTGTCTCTCTCCTCTCTCTCTCTTTCTCTCTCTCTCTCTCTCTCTCTCTCTCTCTCTCTCACACACACACACACACACACACACACACACATACACACACCTTACAGCCTCTTCTACTTAAAATGTCCTGAGGTTCTCCAATAAATGCCTAGGAAGCTCCCCACCTCCCGCAGGCCTGGCCCGAGTCAGCAAGGCCTCTACTGCTTTATGAGCCTTACACTCACCCCTCCCTTGACACTGGTGCAAAGATCTTTATTTAAGCTATAAATTGAATTAAGAAATTCACATTTATATATTCAGTTATGGTGTGGTTAGGGCTTTTATGGGCAGCCTCTGCCCTTCCTATTTGCTTACAATGTTGCCCCTCATGTTGCCAAACCCCGGCTGCTCGCACTGCCAGGAGGATGCCAAGTTATTAACAATTATTACCTTTTACAGTCATTTTTGGCCCCAGCCTGCTTTTTCGGTGGTCTCATAATTTCAAAACAGGGACCTTTGAAATCTTACCCCAAGACCAAATGGGCCTGCAGACCACACTTCCTCACTCCCACTGAGCAGGCCTAGTTCCCATTATGAAAGGTTGCCCGCCTTCGGCTCCCAGTGGGAGCTCCAGGCCAATCCTGAAAACCGGGGAACAGGATCCCCCAGAGAGGGATAGGACAAGTCACCCCGTTTGCCAGGGATATGTGCCAGGAGTGACGTAGAGGCCTGAGTTGTGTCACAAACTGGGACCATGCTGCCATACCACAAAAGCTTCACCCTGTTCTACCACCCTCAGGGCTTGCCTTAGCCATACCGATTATCTGGAACTGTGACCTTCCTTACTACGCCCCTCCCCCCGGTGTGTGTGACCTGGGTAAACCGAGCACGTATGTGTGAGGTCAGAAGGAGATATCAGCTGTCTTCCTCACTCTCTGCCTTGTATTTATGATTTGACTATTTATTGTATGTATATGAGTGTTTTGTCTGCATATATGTATGTGTCCCATATACATGCCTACTATCAAGGATGCCAGAGAGGAAATCAGATTGCCTGGGTGGTTGGGAGTCACCAAGTGGGTGTTAAGAATTGAACCCGGGTCCTCTGCAAGAGCAGCCAGTGTCCTTAACTGCTGATCTCTGTCTCTCTCTTCATTTTATTTTCTGCCGGGGTCTCTCTCTCTGAACCTGGAGCTTGATTCAGCAGAAGTGACTGATCAACAAGCAACCAGGACACTCTACCTCCCTAGTGTTAGGAGTGAAGACACGAGTTGCCACACTTAGCTTAAGAGGGTGCAAGGAATTGAACTCGGGTCCTTAAATTTATCCAGCAAGAGGTTTATAAACAGCAACACCCCCCCACGCCCTCCCCCACCCCTAAGCTGCTCTGACAAATGCTCCACTCGGCAGGTTGTACTTTACACAGATGGAAAGACGTAGCTATGAATTTATATCTGGAGAGTATGAATATCATGCAGTTACTGTTGTGTATTTAAAGCAGGGTATATAATATTACATTAAATGATAATTCAGAGTGCGCTGCATACGTAAAAATATAGACTGTAATGCATTTTGTAAATATATATTATAAATTGTATCATGTAAATTAAAAATGTAAAGTTGGGGACTGTCCTAGTTAGGGTTCCTATTCCTTCACAAACATCATGACCAAGAAGCAAGTTGGGGAGGAAAGGGTTTGTTCAGCTTACACTTCCATGTTGCTGTTCATCACCAAAGGAAGTCAGGACTGGAACTCAGGCAGGTCAGGAAGCAGGAGCTGAGGCAGAGGCCATGGAGGGATGTTACTTACTGGCTTGCTCCCCCCTGGCTTGCTCAGCTTGCTCTCTTATAGAACCCAAGACCACCAGCCCAGGGATGGCACCATTCACAATGGGCTGGGTGCCCTCCCCCCTTGATCACTAATTGAGAAAATGCCTTACAGCTGGGATTCATGGAGGCATTTCCTCAAGGGAGGCTCCTTCCTCTGTGATATCTCCAGCTTGTGTCAAGTGAACACACAAAACCAGCCAGTACAGGGACTGAAGAGACAGCTCAGGGGTTAAGAGCACTTACTGCTCTTGTAGAGGACATGGGTTTCCCAGAACCCACTTGGCAGCTCACAACCACTGTTCCAGGGGATCTGATGTCCTCTTCTGTCCTGTGTACCTACTCATATGCATGTACATGCACATGTACATATGCACGCATGTGACAAACGTGTGTACACACACACACACACACACACACTCATAATAAAACAAATCCTTTTAAAAACAGTGACTTTCAAAACTGATGTTCACCTCAGCATCTCCAACTCATCCTGAGTCCCCTGCTCCTGAGGTCTGTGCCCTGCTAAGTAACCATCATCACCTCTACGGCCACATCTGGTCCCCCAAAGACTCATGAGGATGCAGCCTCTGTAAGGAGCCTGGCTATGTCTCATTATTCAGAGACCCTAGGGAAACAGCCTTTACTGGGACTTGGTCCCTATGCCGGCTGTAACTACTTAATGGGCATCAGAATGGCTAAGCCAGCAACTATGTGAAGACAAAGGAGAGGGTGCTACTCCTGGTCATGGGGACATCGCTGCTCCTGGCCATGGGGACATTGCTCTGCTCCATTGACTTGGGTCCTTGGCACAGTCAGAGTGTGGTAGGAGATTGTCAGTCAAAAGACCTCCATCCCTGCTTTCCTCCTTGCTACCCCTGTCCCCCCCAGCAAAGGACTGAGAAGACTGCAAGAGAGTATTGAACACCACATGCTCCAGTCAGCAGGTGCAGGCAGGAGGATCAGAAGTTCAAGGTCACCCTCTTTTGTTGCACAGTGACCTTCGAGGCCAGCCTGGGTGCCATGGTTATATAGACATCGGTTTGACAGGATCTAAAAGCCCAGGTTTTGAGCGTGTTTGTGAGGAGCTTTCTAGACTAGAGAAGCGAGATAGGAAACCCCCCAGAATTTGGGTGGCACCCATCATCCATCCATTCATTCATTCATTCACTCATTCATTCCATGAATGAGGTTCAGAACTGAACAAAAGGGAGAAGACAAGCTAAGAACCAGCATCCATCTCTCTCTGCCTCCTGACTGCAAGTGCAGTGTGACCTGGCACTCTTGTCTCCCTGCCTTCACCTCCATGAGGGACCATATCTCCAAACTGTGAGCTACAATGAGCCCTTCCTTTCTTAGGCTGTTTTCGTTAGCTGTTTTTTACAGCAACAGAAAAGAAACGGAGTCACCATCTTCCATTACGGTAGCTCCTGGAGGACCAGCCTCCCTCCAAGGTGTACAGCGGGTCTCAGTCCTCCAAGGACTGGGAAAGGCATCCTTCCTCACCCTCCCAGCAAATCAAGAGGAACTGTTCCACACTTGCCCACATTAAAGATAGAAAAGCAAGCGTGTGGCCAGCTTGGGCACTAAGCAGTAAGGCCATTTCTGGAAAGACTCGGGACAGCAATGGAGGGTTTTTTCTTCAGCCCCTGAATAAAAAGTGTCCTTTGGCAGGCGATAATTACATTCAGGAAGGCAATTAAAGTTTTAATAATTTAATTACCTTCCTGCAAACCCATCAAGAGAAAATACAGAGTGAGAACATTTTTGAGGGCGGGCAGGCACAAGGAAGGGGATCAAACGTCTGAGATAGTTGGGCTCCCAGGGAGTTGACACATTAATTTTTACGGGCTGGCCGCTGTTATTAATAGGCAAGGCTGGATGGAAGTATTTTTCCACCGCGGGGACCACACCATCATTTGATCCTGACGCTACAGCAAACACAGCCTTGGTTTCTTTTCTGGACGGAAACCTTGTTTTCCTGGACCCGTCCTCACTTGAGAGGAGTCCAGTTGTTTGAGGCTGAGCGTCACAGAGTGAGCTCTACTGCATTCAGGACAGCCCTTAGGGACATCAGTAAGAAACCCAGAGAGAAGATCAAAGCCAGCTGGTTAGAAACCTTGGGGCAGGGCTGACTGGCTGGGCACCATGGGCAGGAGCCTCCTGCAGCTGGCCCGCCCATCAGAGTTGGTCTGGGCCTCCAGTCTTAACCCCACCATTAGAGCCACACCTATGACTGTCACCTGGAGAGGTATTTAGTCCACAGCTTTGTAGGAAAAACAGCTTGGTGAGGAGATAGCTACTGAGCAGGTGAGAGCTACACAGCTTTACACACTGGGTCTGTGAGGACCTTGCTCACCAGACGGTAGGCAGGGATGGCTGCCAACACCATCAGGTCCTCCTACCCTCCTGGGTATAGCTTCAGGAACAGTCTAGGCAGGAAAGATGGACCTGAGGGTTCCTGAGAAGGGGTGCAGTGAGGGTATCCAGAAATGGTCCACCCATTTCAAAAGTGGAAGTAGTAAAGTATCCCTGGGGTCTAGATGAGGCAGTTATTCACATCAGGGTACAAGTGCCTGCCTTGTCTACTACAAGACTATATAATATCCCATTGTAGGATGGATCCAGCATTCCCTTAAGATATTTCCCAGCAATAAGTCTTTATGGTGGCTTCTTCCCTTTTGCACTTGGCTGCTTGGCTAGCTACAAATGATACTAAAGGAGACAGCATAGTAACTGCACAGATACAATGTTTCTGTTTGTGACACCTTTGTAACTGCATGTATACAATGTTTCTGTCTGTGACACCTTTGTAACTGCATGTATACAATGTTTCTGTCTGTGACACCTTTGTAACTGCATGGAAACAATGTTTCTGCTTGTGACACCACTGTAACTGCCCCAATACAACTTTTCTCTTGTTTGTTTTTAACCTTTCAAAATTAGTTATGATGCTCAGTCTGGCCTTCAATTTACAGCAATCCTCCTGCCTCAGCCTTCCAAGTGTTGGAATTATAGGATTGCAACATCTTTGAAGCTTTTTCGCTCTGGGAAGATGTGGATATGTATCTATTCATCTCACATCATTTCACCCAAATCTAGCCTGGCAAACCAATGAGCTGAGCTGGGATCACAGGAAGATGGAGAACTTATGATCAGACTACCAAAGAGCTGTCTCCTCTGGCTGGAGTTAAGTTATCACCTTGAAGGGACAGAACCTTAACTTCCACAACAGAGTGTTAGGGCTAGTGATTTGATATTATGAGGTGACCCACAGGTGACCACAGCTGTGTTGATTCCAACATGGCAGTGGCCAGAGGGTGGAATTCCACCAGTCACAGTAAGTAGGATCTATCAAAACTGGAATGTCTGGATCAAAGGCTCCAAGTTTATATTCGCAAAGTGCCTTCTTGCCTCCGTTTACCCTTCCATCAATGGTATGGAAAACACATTTCCACAGCTCCACAAACCTTCCACCATCTGTCTGCTCAAGCAGCTTCCAAGATGAGGCCACATGCAGTTAGGGCAGGAGAACATTCATCTGGCTGGGCGCTGGAGGGAGTGACCCAGGTTGGGTCTAATGACTCTCTGAAGCCTATCCTTCTAAGTGAGTATGTCAATAGCCAACAGACCCAGTCTTAAGAGCCTTTTGCAAGTAGTCAGAGCTGCTCTGATGGGGATGGCAGACATATGCTTAGAGATAACATTCTACGGGGTTGGGGATTTAGCTCAGTGGTAGAGCGCTTGCCTAGCAAGCGCAAGGCCCTGGGCCCAGTAGGTGAAGGGCGTAGGCAGCAGCAAGGACTCTGGGTATCCTGGCTCTGGAGTCAAGCCTGGCCAACCCCTCCTCCAGCTGAAAAAACCCAGCTCCGAAAAATAGAAAAGAAAAAACAAAAAAAACTAAGGTAAAGAGATAACATTCTACAACACTTGGGATACATATCACAGCCCCTATTTGGAAAATGACTGAGAGAACTTAAGTAACTTACCCAAGGTTACAAATCCAATAAGTTAATAGAGCGCATATTTATTTTCCTCTTGAATTTTTAACACGGGGTCTCATGTAGCCTGGAGCAAACATAACCCAGGGCTTTGTATATGCCAGGTAGTACTGTACCAACTGATCTATATCCCAGCCCCTTCGTTCTATAAGTACCCAGTCATGAGCATTTTGTGACAGCAACAGAAAGCAGACTAAGAGAAGCAGCCAAGAGTCTTTGTCATCCTCCAGATTTCAAGGGTCTGCCTAAAGACCTACTATGTGGTGAGTGAGGTGACCACAGCTGATTTACCACAGGGCTTCTAAGGCATTTCTACAGGGGATGTCTCGGGAGAAGGGTTAGATGCAGAAAGGACAGAAATCAGGATCCTTTCCTTTTACCACAGGGCACACCCCATTGACCTCCCAGTGCCCCATCTGGTCCTAAGTTCTGTGAAGCCTTCTATTCTGACAACCATACCAGGTCCTGAGCCTTGATCCCACCATGGCCTCTGCTGGCAGCTCAGATGCTGAGCTGAACACCTCCCATGTTCTGGTATGAGGCTGGGCTTTACACGCCAAGCAGGGGGCTAGAAGTCTGCCGGCCTTCCCTTGACAGCTCTACAGGCTAATGGGTGTTCCCACTGCTCTGAGGTCTGTCTGACTCACAGTGAAGGGCAGGGGCTGAACCTAGCAGCCTCCTGGGCCCAGTAGGTGAAGGGCGTAGGCAGCAGCAAGGACTCTGGGTATCCTGGCTCTGGAGTCAAGCCTGGCCAACCCCTCCTCCAGCTGAAAAAACCCAGCTGGGTTTCAGGGCTTTTCTCTGATCTCCTGTCATCTGCCCTGCCACTCAGCTACACTTTGCCTCTCATCTGTGAGGAATGAGCAGAGGAGAGAGAGGAGGAGCCCTTCTCCCTTCCAGGCCTTCCCACAAGACAGTGTCCAAAAGAACCACCCACAGGAGCTGGAGAGAGGGCCCAGCGGCTCAGAGTTCCTCCTGTGCAATCTTCAGGTGGAGTCCATGGCCCGGCGCCCACTGAGCAAGCCAGGCACCATGTGCATCTGAAACCCCAGCTTTGGTGAGGGCGGAGACAGGAGGACCTCTGTGACTAGCTGGCCTCTAGCCTATCTGAAAATGTCAGAGGGTTGGGGATTTAGCTCAGTGGTAGAGCACTTGCCTAGGGAAGCACAAGGCCCTGGGTTCAGTCCCCAGCTCCGAAAAAAAAAAAAAGGAAAATGTCAGTCCTGGGTTCAGGAAGAGTGAAGAATGCTAGGGAAGGTCAGTGCCCTTTTCTGACCTCCACAAGAGGACACAACTTGTGCGCCTACACACACACTTATGCACTCTTCTGAGCTCCACAAGGGGACACAGACTTATGCACCTACACACACACACACACACACACACACACACACTTATGCACTGACTGACACATACACATATAAAATATATGCTTTTCAAAATTAAAAAAAAAAAATGCTTGTTGAACATGGACCATTAGCTGAGCAACACTCTAAGTGTGGGCGTCCTTCTCAGACACACCCCTTTGTGCTATTCAAGCCACAACCTTCCGATCTAGCTTTGATTGTCAACTAGAAGGAGTCTTGAGTCAACTGAAAAGAGAAACCCTGGTTGAGAACTAGTCTAGGCCAGACTAGCCTGTAGCATACCTGTTGGGGCTAGTACCTTGTCCTGTCATCCTCTGTCAGTGTCTAATCCTGCTCCACTGTGACCTGAAGGACAGACATGACACCTAGGCTGACCCAACACAGTCCTCACCATTTTCCCCAGCGGAAAGCAGGCAGTGGCCTCATAGCCCTCTGAAGGCAGTGCTTGGCTAGAGAACCTAGACTAGCCCCACCTTAGTGCCCTCCCTGGGAAGGTCCAGATCAATGGAGTCACAAGTGACTACTCAGAAAGAGTTGGAGACTGGACAGAGAGAAACAAGAAGCCCCAGCACACATACACACACACACACACACACACACACACACACACACACACACCTGCCATTTGAGATGCAGAAATGTCAGGAGCAGGGGGAGACCCCAAGAACCCTTATTCATTTTATCTTCGGTTCTTCTGGACCCAGAGTAGCAGAAATCTCCTCTTTGCTCAGGAGGTTGGGATGAACCCAGGTACACAGTGTGACTCCATTCTAAGCCCCCCACCCACCCCTGTACAGGTGCTATGTTACACGTTAGCAGCAAGATGGGGTAACCAAGTCCTACTTTTGAACGAAGACCCAAAGGGAAGCCCCAGGAAAGCGAAGGTAGGTGACACACACGAGCACTGTTTAAAACAGTTTACGAACAGCAGCAGGGTCACAACAGCTGCGTGACCCTGGCACAGGCCCAGGGAGGGTTATGAGAATGCGATTACAGAAACAGCACCAGCCGCACACAATACATCCTGATCAGCACTGCTCCAGTGTGCACAGCTAGGCAGCCACACGAATCGCAGCTCGAGGAGAAGCAGAGCAGAGATTGCCTGAGCACCAAAGGAACACGATCAAACAGCATAGGCAAGTGGGTGTGCTGGTGACAACTGGTAACCCCAGCCACCACAGAACACAGGCAGAGGACTGTGAGATCCTGGCCAGCCTGTTCTACATGGTCATACCTCATATTAACAAAACAAATGTAGCCTACGTCCTCCATGTAGCAACACAGACCTGGACTCCTAGTCTTACAAAGAAACAGTCAACATTCCAGGTATAAATCAAAATCACATTCTAACAACTACTCAGAAAAAAATCACGAATGCTCACAATAACCTGCTGGGTCCCAAAGGCATTTTGCTGAAGGGAGGGTACTACTCTGACAGTTACCTGCTCCATGTTCTATGAGGAGCCTTAAAGAATAGAATTGCTGGGATGACTCTAATTCACTATAGTGCTTAAAGTCTTAGCCAAAGGGGTTGGGGATTTAGCTCAGTGGTAGAGCGCTTGCCTAGCAAGTGCAAGGCCCTGGGTTCGGTCCTCAGCTCTTATCCAAAGCACTGAGGTGAGGAAGACTACAAGTTCCTTACTTGCAAACAATCCCTCCAGGATTCTACTTAGCTCCTACACTAAGAAGAGTCTAGAGCAGTGGTTCTCAACCTTCCTAATGGGGCCACCCTTTAATACAGTTCCTCATGCCTTGCTGACCCCTAGCCATACAATTATTTCATTGTTACTTTGTAACTATAATTTTGCTGCTGTTATGTATTACAATGTAGCTATCTGCTGTGCAGCATATCAGACATGCAACCCCTATGTAAGGGTCATTGGACTCCCTCACACACACACACACACACACACACACACACACACACACACACACCCTAAGGGGTTACAAGCCACAGGTTGAGAACCAGTGATCTAAAGACTGCCAGAGTTGTAGATAAACACTTTCGGCAACGCAGCAATCCTCTCCAAAATTCCAATGATATCCTTCATGAAAACGGACAAAGCTAATCTTGGCTTTCACATAGACACGCAGAAGAACCAGCCTGGCCCTAGCACTTGCAAGTTCTACCAGAACCAGGAGATCTGAGCCCACCCAAGGGCCAGAAGTTGCTTCCTAGACAGTGACAGTTGCCCTGCAGCGGTGTCTGGGCCCCCACATCTGCAGCAGACATTTGCTGCGGAGAAAAGAGATGAACCCCCCACGACTTGCCGCCCACTGAGGAGCCTCTGCCATCAAGGAGCGTGTGGCTCCCGGCTGCAGAGAGTCGCCAATTCATAGCAGTGCAGTTTGCATTCCGGAACTCTGGCCCCAAATGCAACAGCTCCTCCCAATCCTGTGCCAGCCAAGCTATTCCTGGGCATTTCCAACAACCCTTAAAGCCAAGGGGGATAGTGACAGTGACAACAGTGGCGTGTAGTGTAGATACGGTGGTGGTAGTTGTGACAGCTGTGCTGATGGTGATGTCGACGGTGGTTGACTTAGGGTTTCCATGGCTGTGAGGAGACACCATGACCATGGCAGCTCTTATAAAGGACAACATTTCCTTAGGACTGGCTTACAGGTTCAGAGGTTTAGTCCATTATTGTCATGGCCAAAAGGATGGTGGTTCTCAGGCAGACATGGTGCTGGAGTGGAGCTGAGAGTTCTACATTCCGATGGGCAGGCAGCAGGGAGAGAGTGAGACACTGGACCTTGCTTGAGCATCTGAGACCTCAAAGCCCGCCTCCAATGACGTACTTCCTCCAATAAGGCCACACTTCCTAATAGTGCCACTCCCTATGAGCCTATGGGGGCCATTTTCATTCAAACCTCCATAGTGATGAACATAATGATAATAAGAATACTGATGGTGGTGGTGGTGGTGATGGTGGTGATGGTGTTGGTGATGGTGATGGTGATGATGGTGGTGGTGGTGATGGTGTTGGTGATGGTGATGATGGTGGTGGTGGTGACAGTGTTGGTGGTAATGGTGTTAGTGATAATGGTGTTGGTGGTGACAGTGATGGTGTTGGTAGTGATGGTGACAGGGTTGGTGGTGATGGTGGTGATGGTAATGGTATTGGTGGTGATGGTGTTAGTGGTGACAGTGTTGGTGGTGATAGTGATGATGGTGACAGTGTTGGTGGTGATGCTGACAGTGTGGGTGGTGACAGTGTTGGTCGTGACTGTGTTGGTGGTGATGGTGATGGTGTTGGTGGTCATGGTGATGGTGATGGTAGTGATGGTGACGGTGATAATGATGATGGTGTTGGTAGTGATAGTGATGATGTTGGTGTTGTTGGTGACAGTGACAGTGTTGGTGGTGATGGTGACAATGTTGGTGATGACAGTGTGGTAGTGATGATGACAGTATTGGTGATAATGGTGACAGTAATAATGGGAATTGTGACCGTGGCAGTGATGCTTGTAGTGATCATAGAGATGACAAAGGTGACACCATGTTGTTAATGATTTATTCAAGAAAACTACCTAAAAGCCTTGATACGGTTCGTGGCTCACACCACTGCTTTCTCACGATAAAGCTCTGGTTTGAAATCTGGTGCTAAGCAATTCTGAGTGGTTTGTGTCTCATCACACAGGCTGGACGAATTACGACTCTTCACAGTTACAGATAGCAGAGGCTCTTTGTATGTTGCCCTCACCACTCAGGGGAGTGAACAGCTTCTCGTAGCCACAATACCATGCTTCAGTTAGGGTCTGATGAGAACCTCCAACAGCGTGCCCACGGCTTGATCTCTCTGACCACAAATGCTCCCCACTGGGCCAGCTGCATTACAGTCAGACTGCCCCATAGGGAGGTGGCAGAAACTTCCAGTAACCTCATGCCTAAACCTCATGGCCCAGCAACGCCTGGACACAGAGAGCCTCTCTTTCTCAGAATGCCAGCAAAAGACCTTTCTCAATGGCTCTGCACAGACTGCTGGGCTGTATGACATCACCAAGCTGTCACTGTGGCCAGAAGCCGGGAGAACAGGAGCGGGGCTCTCTGAAGAGGAATTCAGATGTTGCTTCTAGAGGAAGCTGGGTGCTGAGCAAGCAAACACAACTAATGATCATGGCATACCTACAGCAGGCTAGCCCTGGCCAAGCCTGCTAGTCTCTTCATGTCCCTTCACTGAGGGCCTACAGTATACGACCTGACTGCGTCCCACAAACCCAAGTAGAGCTGAAGAGACTGGGCTTCCGACCCAGGCTGCAGGGAAACAGAGCTTCACAGGCTAAGATGAGAGGAGACGCCCCAGTCCCCCGCATGGTAGGCCTGCTTTCCAGGAAAGGGTTAACATTGAAGGGGAGGCCCCATAGCATGGTACCCAATGGGAGGAAGCCCACCCACTGTGCATGCTTAACCAGGCTTCCTGTGGAGGGCAGGAAAGACTGGGTGGCCTAGCAAGGTATGCTGGGGTGAATCTGGTTCCTCAAAAAGGCCCAGAGTCAGTGAGCCTTGGGTCAACGCGTGTCCCCTGGGCCCTTGGGTTGAGTTCATTCTTCTCAGCTGATATCATGAGGCATCGCGGAGGAGAAAGGAAATGACTCTCCTGGAATGTTCCATCTAGAGGCTTTTACTGGGATCCGGGAGGTCACGGGAACAGGAAAATGGAAAGAAAGTATGAGCATGTGAGTATGTTTGTGTGTGAGCGTGCATGTGCATGAGCATGCATGTGTGTGAGCATGCATTGTGTGAGTGAGCATGTGTGTGAGCACGTATGTGTATGAGCAGGTGTGAGTGCATGTTTGCGAACATGCATATGTGTGACAGTGTGAGTATGCATGTGTGTGAGAGTGCATGGATGTGAGCATGCATGTGAGTGTGCATTGTGTGAGTGTGCATGTGTTGAGTGTACATGTGTTGTGAGCACGCATGTGTGTGACCATGCATTGTGTGAGAGTGCATGTGGGTAAGCATGCATGTGTGTGAGTGCATGTGGGTGAACATGCATGTGTGTGAGTGCATATGTGTGAGCATGCTTTTGTGTGCCTACTAGCATGGGTGTGTATGTGTGCATGTGCACATGTTCTTGTGAACAAGCTGGTGCTTGAGCATGAATGTGTACATGTGTGAGCATGTATGTTCATGTATATATGTGTGTAAACATATGCTTTATGCTTTATGTACACCCGTATCCGTGTGTACATATATTCTTTTGTGTGGGCATGTTTGTGTGTGTACATGTGTGTGCCCTTCTCCAACAGAACAAAAAGCAAAGTCTAGAAACAGAGGGGAAGACCACAGCTGCTCTTTCGCCTCCAGCAAGGAGCCGCCAGTCCTGCCAAAGGCAAATTCGTTAGACTGTTCTCTCAACGGGAAGAGAAAATCAACCTGGAAGCCTTGTTCCTAGGACACGTCATCGGGGTACGAAGACACATACTGGGGGTTTGGGGGGAACCCAGCCCTCCTCTTTGAACTTGAGGTTCATCTCTTTCCATTCAAGCTTTCTGAACATCGGCAGAGCCGCCATGACCCCTCACTGAGAGTCCAGACTATAGGAAAGGCCTTAGGCTCAGCGCCCACCTTGAAGCAAAAATCCAAAGTTGGCCAATGAGAAGGAATGGTCAGATGTCCACAGTAGACACAGTCACTGTCGCTCAGACAGGAGTGGCCTGCAGAACAAGGCATGAAGATGGGTGTGGTCTGTGAACAGGCAAGAGGTGAGGCCTATCTTATAGGCCCTCAACAACGTAGATTAGAGTTTGATAAGTGTCCCATAGACACTCAGGACCCCAGCGCCATGTCCCCTGCAGCTTCTCAGTAGGGTCTTTGGGCCCAGAAAACTAACCATGCTTCAGGGTTACAGAACATGCACATGCACAGAAAACTGACCGCTCTGGAGGGGTACAGGGCATGCGCATGCGCACATAGGCACCACTGAATTCCCCCCCACCATGCACTAGGTGAGTGGGATGGACAGGAGATGACACTCGTGTCTGAGGGTTGCTGCTCCTAAAACACAGTGGGGGAAGGTCAGAAGCTGTGTGGAGGTCCCGGGGGCTGATTAGAACCATTTGTGGGGTCAGCACGAGGCAGGCCGGTGAGCTGAGAGTGAGGACAATGTCGGCTCTGTTCTGCTCTAGAGCAGATGCCAATGTTGCCTCTGACTTTACAGCTTTTTCTTGGCTGTGCGGGTGAAAGAGCTGATTAAAAACGGGCCGCTGGATACTCAACAGCCTCCCGGAATGTGGTACAGGACGCGCCGGGCCTGGGCCATAATCCTCGCTGGCTCCAGCTCCCACGGAAAATGTGCAACCCGCGCGTCCAGCCTCGAAGGCCAGAGGCTCAGGAGCTGCCCACACTCTGGGCTTCCTGCCAGCTCGGACCCAGGGCCCAGACCTTGTCAACACTGAGCAGTGAGGGCACCTCCAGCCTTCCTGGGACTAAGGAACCCTCAGCACGGCATGGACCATCCCCTCCAGGTCCACGCGCTGAGCTGCGGCAGCCTGGTGTAGGTAAAACCCAGTAAGCCTGGGGCGTTGGGTTTCAGAGACAAGTCACTGTGTGGTCTGTGCCGAGTGCCAAGACTTTCCAACCATACATTTGGACAGCGGTTACTCAAGTTTGGGTAAGAAAACACTTACCCAATTTCCGAGCAGACTGTGGAGTAAGGGGCCTGTACCAGACACAGGCACTACAGCGGCTTCCCAGCAGCGTGGCCCTGGCCACGTATGTCCACAGGGTTCATGGGTCAGTGGCCATGCCTGGCCCCGTGCCCCATCCACAAGATGGCAAACTCCCTGGAGCCGTGCCGGGACGTCCACAGCACCGGTTCACTGCCAGAAGGTCAGAGCTCCCGAGAGGGAAGCTGGAGCGCTGACTGGAAAATGAAAACTCGCCGTTAACGAGGAGCCAGTGGAGGCTGGAAAAGCCAAAGCTGGAAGGAGCTTTGTTGAGGGGCGAGCTCGGGTCTCCAGGCCTCCGAGGCCTCGTCCATAAAATGAGGGGGTGAGGTGAGGGAGGCAAGCCCAGGCCACCCAAGGTGTTAGTGGCTCGGCTGGCCTCAGACCCCTGACCCCATGCAGGGCCACCTTCCGCATGGCAGGCTTCACCTAAGACACAGCCTAGGGAGCTGCCTTCGGGAGTATGAGCCCATCTGCTCCTGACAGGGAGAGACCAGCTCCACACAGGGCCACAACCCCACCTTTTCTTCACAAGGTACCAGAGATGGGGCTGACCCCTGAACGCCACTGACTAAGGCTCCTGTGCTCAGAACACATAAATCTTGCTGCATCTCAGAATGTCTTTCGCTGTTAAGAAGAAGAGGGAGGGGAAGGAGGGAGGGAGGGAGGAAGGGTGGGGGGGGGGAGGGAGGGAGGGAGGGGGGGAGAGGGAGGGGGGGAGGGGGGTAGGGAGGGAGGGGAAGGGAGGGAGGGGCAGCTGTAGTAGCTATGTGACATACATATATGTATGTATGTATGTATGTATGTATGTATGTATGTATGTATGTATGACGTTTACTGAGGCTCTGCCCCACCCCATCCCCAGTCACCTGTGCCAGCCACTGGGGATATGACACCTGGGTGTAACCTCTTTTGAAGTTTCGAGTCCGGTGTGGAAGGCACCTGAAGGCTGTAAGGAGCTGGATAATTCTCCTCCCTCTCCACACAACCCACAGGGCATGTGATCACTTCTCCAAAGCCCAGCAGACTGACAGGAAGCCCAAGTGGGCTGGTGGGTAGCTGCTGGTGACTAACAGCTTGGTTGGTCATCGGACTAATCGCTGCTTATTTGTTCCTGGTTAGGAGAGCTATAGTTTGCAGGTTGATTGTGGGTTGTTAGCAGGTGGGCGGATGCTTGGCTAGTTGATCTGCTGGTTTGCTGGTCAGTTGGGTTGGTTAGCTGATTGGTTGGTTAATATTGGTTGGTTAGTTGATTAGTTGGTTAGTTGGTTGGTTAGTTGATTGGTTGGTTGATTAGTTGGTTAGTTGGTTGGTTAGTTGATTAGTTGGTTAGTTGGTTGGTTAGTTGATTGGTTGGTTGATTAGTTGGTTAGTTGGTTGGTTGGTTGATTAGTTGGTTAGTTGATTGGTTAGTTGATTGGTTGGTTGATTGGTTGGTTAGTTGGTTGGTTAGTTGATTGGTTGGTTAATATTGGTTGGTTAGTTGGTTGGTTAGTTGATTGGTTGGTTAATATTGGTTGGTTAGTTGGTTGGTTAGTTGATTGGTTAGTTGATTAGTTGGTTAGTTGGTTGGTTAGTTGAGTAGTTGGGTGGTTGGGTGGACCCTTGGTTGTTGACTAGGTGAAAGCAAAACCCAGGTCTAATCAATATAGTACTCTAACTAGGAGATGGACTTGGGTTGAAAGCCAAAGAAGTCACTTCCATCTCTGCCACTTCTACATTCTGTGGCCATGAGAACATCCCTTCCACGCCTGGAAAGAGGGCTCAGGAGACAAAGGTGTTTACTGCATAAACCTGGTGATCCAGGATTGATCCCTGGAGCCCAAGGAAAGGTGAAAGGAGAAAACACACTCCACAAAGTTGTTCCCTGACCTCCACACACATCACACACACGTGGACACACACAATAGTAAATATAATAATAATAGCAATAACATCTTTAAAGAAGGAAGTCTATTTTGAGAGACTAGTCGAGGAGAGCTCTTCCAAGTGAGAAAGGACAAGAGAAGGCAGTGGGCGGGCCAATGATCAAGTGTCACAATAAAACGTATTACAATGTATAATCAATATATAATAATCAAATGAAGAAATGCATCTCTTTAGTCAGGCCTCATAGTTCATACCAGTAATCCCAGAAACCAGGAGGCTGAAGCAGGAGGCTCACCATGAGATCAACGCCAGCCTGAGCTACAAAAAAAGGCTCTCTCAAGTACAGAAACCAAAACCAGCAGTCCCTTCACATCGGCCCCCTCCGATTCACCCTCCTCACTGTACAGCAGGTTTATGTCAAATACTCAGCGAGCGGCACATAGAAGGGACAAGAGTGCACTGTGTAAGTGGCAGGCATTGTTTTCTGCTCAGCCTGGTTGAAGGACTCCATCTATAATCTGTAGATGCTTACCTCAACCCCACCAGGCACCACTTGGAGATTCTACACACGGTCACCATGTAAGTCTAGCAGCCCCCATGAAGAAGGAGTACAGGTCGTGCCAGCTATCCTGAGACAAGAACCAACCTGAAACTCACAAGGTGTAAAGAAAACATTTGAACGGGTTTTAAATTCTCTGGCATTCTCAGTAGGAGCCGGCCTCCTGGGAGGAAGACCTGGTCCAAATGCCAGCTCTTGAGGAGGGAAGATTTCCAGGGGCAGTTTCTACTTGGTAAAATGCCTCCTCATCCAGAGCAACAACGATCACCAGGAGAACCAGGAGTTTGAGGTCATCCTTGTCTACACAGCAAGTTCAAGGCCAGCCTGAATACATAAAACCGTGTCTCAGAACAACAGAAAAATGTACGTCTCAGGCTCGAGAAGTCCATTTCCAAATGAGGAGATGGACTCAGGTTCTAACAAATGCCAGGTTACTATGTGTTGAGAGCCCTCTGCCTCTCCAGTGCCTCGGTGCACTTCCAGAGTTCTGAGGTAAAAAACATGTGCTGAGCACAAACCCCATGTCCCAGAACATCTCTGAAACGTCTGTTCAAACCCACACGTGTCCTGAGCCATTACTTTTCTTAAAATTCTCATTTGAAAATCCCAAAGAGCTATAGATGAAAAAATAAACCTTTGCATGCATCATACAACCCTGGAAAGTATCGGGCACCGCTGTCTTTAGCTCTCCTGAGATGGGCTCAGCTCTCACATACCTGGGGAGCAGAAAACAGCTCAACCTCACTGCTCCAGGATGCTGGGACATAGGTGTGGCTTCCTTCTGCTTCCTGGTCATGCCTGACTCCAAGTTCTGTTTCCCAGTGAAACTGTTCCACCTGCTCACCACACTACCGCCCACATGCTCCCTCCTTGGTCAGTTGGTAGATTAGACGCAGCAAAGGAGAAACTTGCTGAGCTAAAGGATCCTACAAAATACGTCACAGAAACAAAAAGGAAGAAAACACGCAGGGGAGTTAGCGACATTAAGGTGAAATACATAGTTCTAGCATGCCCCGCAAACACAGTAAAACAGATTGAGACAGGTGTATATGGTCTTTAATGATTAAGTCCTAGACTGTTTACAAAATCAAATAAGATCATGACTATTCAGACTAAAGGAGCTTCATTGACTCAAAAGGAGCTTGGGATGGATGGATGGATGGATGGATGGATGGATGGATGGATGGATGGATGGATGGATGGGTGGATGGATGGATGATGGATGATGGATGATGGATGATGGATGGATGGATGATAGATGAGTGGATGGATGATGGGTGGATGGGTAGGTAGATTGTGGATAGATGGTAGAAAATGAATGACTTACTCATGAAAAGACTTTCTAAGGATGGAGAGATAATTTGGTGGTTAAAACTATTGACTGCTCTTCCAGAGGACCCAAGTATGATTCTCAGCACCCACATGGCAGCTCACAACCACGTTGAGATCTGATGCCCTCTTATAATACCAGGCACACATGTAGTATACAGACATACATGCAAACAATGCATACCTGTGCACATTAAATAGACGATAGATGATAGACAATGATAGACAGACATGATGGATGGATGGATGGATGGATGGATGGATGGATGGATGGATGGATGGATGGATGTTTTTAAATAGAAAAGACTCTCTAGTCTTAAGGGTTCTTTTTTTTTTTTTTTTTCGAGCTGGGGACCGAACCCAGGGCCTTGTGCTCGCTAGGCAAGCGCTCTACCACTGAGCTATCCCCAACCTCTTAAGGGTTCTTAAATGAGAGAGAGACATGCAAATCATAAGAGTTGATGAGTGGAAGGAGGCTAAAGAGGAGGCAAGGCTGTCTCCATGGTGACTTTTTCAGCGGTAGGTCAATGTAAGTATGAGAGTGACTGAGTTCCTTCAAATTGCCCTAGAAAAAAAAAAAAAAAAACAAAGCAGTCATCCCATAGTCTCCAAAGAATTAAGGGATTTTTATCATTGTCACCAATATCACCCACAGCACCATCTGCATCATCATCGTCATCACCACCACCATCATCACCACCACCACCGCCACCACCACCACCACCATCATCATCATCATCATCATCATCATCATCATCATCATCATCATCATCATCATCACCGTCGTTGTCTTGTCTAGAAATCACTGCTGTGGACTTAATTTTACCCATTTTTCCACTTCATCCCCATGAGACCCTCGGGCCATAGGCAGAATCACTATTATTATTTTGCAGATGAAAAGCTGAAAGACCGCAAAACCTGGTGCCTTTCCCACGGCTGAAAACCCCTTGCTCGATGGATGCCACTGGAACCATGCGTGTATTCCCTGTCCTGCCCCCTGTCCCGCCTCCGGTCTCCTGCCGGGTTCATGCAGTCAGCTCCCTGTACCTGGAGCCAAGCACATTCCTCAACACGTTCTTTGCAGGGGTTGATAGAGACCCAGTAAGGTCCCAGGGCTCGGCCAAGGCCCGCAAGACCCTGAGTTAGATCTCACGCGGCTCATTTCGACACGCACTGATGGGAAACGCCAGGGAAAACATTTTATACGTTTAAAAACACAAACAAGCACATTAAAAGCTTTTCAAGGTGTCCATTATAAGGAGTGCGGGTGTGAGCCTGGTGGAAAGGGAAGGCCCCTCCCCCGCCCTCCTCCTCGGCTCCCTGGAAAACTGTTTTCACAGGTGGAAAGTGACTGCCTTTCGATGGGGATCAAATCCCAGCAGCCCTGGCAGCCCTCATACGCGCCCACGCGGAGCGGACCCTGGTTTGGCTAACTTCCCACCCTAGAGCCGAACTCTGCAGGTCTTTGGATATGGGGGGCGGGGGGGGGCAGACAGAGACAGAGACAAACAGAGACAAGAGACAGAGACAGAGAGAGAGAGAGAGAGAGAGAGAGAGAGAGAGAGAGAGAGAGAGAGAGAGAGAGAGAGAGAGGCACAAGCTCAGCCCGGGGAAGGGCGTTTCACCCCTTACCCTACATTCTCCTTAGCACTATCTTTAAATACTTAATAATCATGATGCCACATGTAAAATCCTAGTGAAGCCCCATCCACAGAACCATCCCATTCCACCCATTCCACCACATTCTCCCCACCCCACCCCATTCCAGACCAAGCATGCAGTGCTCAGAGAGCTGTGCATGGTTTCTGTCCTGTTAAACCTTGAGGGAATCTGCTCCTCTGGGCAGTTGCTGCCCCAGCTTTTCCCCGATGGCCCTTCTGAAGCCTGCCCTCCCTGTGAAAATGGCCTTACATTAGGAAGCGCTGCTGCAGGCCAGGTAAGCCAGGTTCCTGCTCTAAGCACTTTGCATATTTGTAGCTCAAGGGCCAGCACCCTCAGGAGAACGGAGAATCACACACTGCACAGAGAGGTTAAGCAAGTTGCCCAGAGATACACAGCCGATAAATAGATAAAGGGGCTGAATCTGAACCCCCCAGGGGGGCAACCAACAGAGAGCCTGGGGGAAGTAGATGAGGTGAAAATCTTGTTCTGCTCCCCAAGCCTGCCTTGAACTCTCTTCCTGCCTCAACCTCTCCAGTCTAGGATTACGAGTGTCCAGCTAGCTCTCGGTTCTTCACCATCATGCCCCTGCCTGTGTGGGAGCCTCTGCTGTCCAAGGTTGTACTTGGTTGAAAGCTCCCCCGCTAGACTATGGCCTCATCTGAAGCGCATGGCCCAGACGAGACCTCTAGGGTGAGCTCATGCTGAAATAAGAGTTTATTCCTATTACTCCGTGATGCGAATGGAGCCATTGGGGCTGTAGTGTACAATTATAGCCGGGAGCCCTACCGCCCATCCTCAGCCAGTCAGGGCACCGCAGCAGGAGGCTAGGAACGCACTCCCTGAAGTCGTACCTTGTGATGTCACTGTTACGGGAGATGCCAGGAATGCTTGCAGACACTGCTTACAACTCCACCCACCTCTCTGGGTTTTCAACCTCCAATGCCCCACCATCTTCCTCCCTGATACTTCTCCAGCCAAGTGGTTTTCACCAGGAGCCTCCCCACCTGGTGTCCTCATCATGGGCTTGAACGTCATTCAGACACCCCAGCCTTGTCCCCTCATGAAATCGCCCGGTAGAGGCCCCGACTCCTTGTCATCCTATGAACAGGCAGCTACTCACAAAGAGCCACCTGGTCCTTGGGCAGTGCCCTGCACACAGTAGCGCCTGCCAGTAATCCCAGAGGCACTCGGGAGCCAGACTCAGGAAGAGAGCCTCGAGTTCAAAACCAACCTGAGCTACATAGCGAGTATATCTCAAGAAACAGGGCTGTGAGGATGTGGACCGGATATCAGGACGCTGGCCTAGTATGTATGTATGAAGGTTCCAGCCCCAACACAGCACAAACCAGGCAGGCATGGTGGGCCAGCTTGCCTATAATCCAAGCATGCAGGAGGTGAAGGCAGAAAGGTCAGGAGCTCAAGGTTATCCTTGGCAGCATAAAGGATGAGGCTAGCATGGGCTACGTGAGAAACAAATGCAGCAGTCAGCCCAAAGCCGAATGCCCCCCAGCAGATGCCCATTTGAACTGGGGTCTTGTCCCAATGTCATTTGGATGCTGGGACTTGGGTGAATGCATCCCCAGGCCTCAAAGCTGCTTCACGGCTAATGAGGGCTCCCTGGTGGCTCAAGCCTGAGCGGTGCCCGGAAGCTTCTGCCACTGCTGAGCGTCTGTCTCTGCAAAGCCTGTGGCTCCAATGCAGTGGACGTGCGGCTCGCTGCCGCTCTGGGTGGGGAGGGGAGGCAGCGATGCTTCTGTTGAGCTCAAGGGACCTCAGACTCAGGTCTCTTCTCCCTCAGAGGCTGGGAGGAACCCAGAGCCTGGAGTACGCCCTCTTCCCTCTGTTCTAGGAGCTGTGGAGCCAGCACGATGACAGCGTTGTTGTTGTTGTTGTTGTTGTTGTTGTTGTTGTTGTTGTTGTTGTTGTTGTTGTTGTTTTATGGGGTTTTTTGTTTGTTTGTTTTTGGTTTTTGTATGTCCCTACCTCCCTTTTCCCAAACGTCATACGAGAAGACCATTGTCGGAGCCTGGAGAGGGGCAGTCGACCTAAGCATCGGTCCCGTCTTACTCTGAAGTCAACAGAGCCAGACGCCAAGGGCTGAAAGCAAGGTCCGTCCTGATGAGAACCTGGGGTCCAAGGTTCCTGCCAATCGCTAGTGACACGCAGACCATGACTAAAACCAATGAAATGACAATGACGCTGTTTCCAGGAAAGTAGATGCTTCGAGAAGGTCTCTGAGGAGGGAGAAGAGGGCCAGCAGGAAAGGAGCTCGTGACGGGGATGGGAGGGAAACCAACAAGTGACAGTAAGGAATATCTCGAAACAACAGAATCTTGGATGTCACCAAGGGGAGGGAAGAGAGGGGTAAGGAGGAAGGTGCTCGAAGTGTGTCAACCGCACCTGAACGTGGCCTTACATACCCCGTGTAGTGAAAACAATCTTTTACTTAGGGGAAGGGGGGGTGCGCACAGGCATGCGGCACATACACACATCATACACCAAAAAGGAAAGTGGAAAAATGTATTACGTTGTGTCTTGCTTTAAAAAGCGTCTTTAATGCTTTACTTAAGCTAGCCGTTCATTCTCTCACCAATATCCTTAAACTATTACTAATGCACCAAAACGCTGTTCTCTTTGTATAGCTGAAGAGGACCAGCATGAGGCCCACATCAGCGTCAAAGCCAGGAGCTGGAAGATGAGAGACCCAGGTTCCCATCCCGGAGCGGCTCAGAACTGAGGGGGCAGGACATTCCCCCACAGGCTTGACAGGAGTTCTGCCCTGCACATCGCCATGCGTCCTGTTATACTCAGGCAAACAGCAGAGGGGAGAAGGAAAGGGGGAGGTTGACCCTACTCAGTGTGAGGACAGTGGTAGCAGAGAGGCAGGGTCATTAAAAGGGTGTCCAGAACATCTAAATGATTGACATAGAGTTTCACCCCAAAGAATGATCCGCGTCCATCCTTCCAACGCTCGGAGGCGTCTTTCTGTGCCCGTGGAAGGTGAGTACTTCCCTAACATACAGCCCTTGGCCTCCTCAGAACCCTTCTCTAAACAGGTTGAATTCTTGTAAACTCTCCAAGAAAGTTCCAAATTCCATCCTTGTAACCCCAGACCCGGGACCCTAATGGGACAGGCGGTTTCCTTTTTCCTCTGCCGGCTACTTTTCCAAACAGGCAGGAAGATGAGTAGTCTTCAAAGAATTCTTCGTGTTCGTCCGAAAACGCAGGTTCCCATCTGTCTGGAGGTTGCTTTTGGGCCAAAGCCACGGGGATCATGGAGTGCCTTTGGATGCTCTGATGAGCTCCCCGCAGTCCAGCTTCACCCCAGCAAGGAGGAGGCCCAGCCTCTGCTCCCTACACCCTGGAGCTCACTGGAGCCCCCGGACCTGCAGCCTCTGGCAGGCCTCCCACTCGAGGGGCTGGCGGGCCTGAAAGGCCCACATCTGCTGCCCTGGCCACAGTGATCTATGTTCCCACCGCCAAGGCCTGTGGTGCCAGCCCCACGTCGAGAGCTGGATTGTGGTGGTCTGTCTGTGTTTGTTGAAATTGGGCCTGGAGCAAGGGCCTCGCCGGCGAGACTCCCTGGAATGTGCGCAAGCCCTGTGCAGCCAGCTCTGTCAGCAAGCTCAGGAAATGGCTGCAGGGCTGGGCCAGCATGGGCTCCCCCAGAAGACACCATCAGGAGGGGACCGAGGGACAGACGCAGCTGTCGGGACAGAGGTCCCTTTTGTGTGGACACGACTATCCTCTCCGGGTTTGCAGTCTGAGGCCCTGATTGATCTGATCCAAGTCAAAAATCAGATAGGAAACTAGAATTTTTTCATTTGCCTCACAGAGCATTTCCCAGAAAGAAAACTAAAGCATGCTGTGTTTGAAGCGTCAAACATAGGCTCTGAGCCCTAGTGTCAAAGTAAGAATAGAGGCGTATTAGTGTCTAAGTAACCAAAGAGGCACATTCATATTGTCAAAGTAAGGACAGAAGTACATTAGTGTGTCAGAGTAACAATGGAAGTGCATTAGTGTGTCAGAGTAACAATGGAGGTGCATTAGTGTATCAGAGTAACAATGGAGGTGCATTAGTGTGTCAGAGTAACAATGGAGGTGCATTAGTGTGTCAGAGTAACAATGGAGGTGCATTACTGTGTCAGAGTAACAATGGAGGTGCATTAGTGTGTCAGAGTAACAATGGAGGTGCATTAGTGTGTCAGAGTAACAATGGAGGTGCATTAGTGTGTCAGAGTAACAATGAAGGTGCATTAGTGTGTCAGAGTAACAATGGAGGCATTAGTGTGTCAGAGTAACAATGGAGGCACATTAGTGTGTCAGAGTAACAATGAAGGCACATTAGTGTATCAGAGTAACAATGGAGGTGCATTAGTGTGTCAGAGTAACAATGGAGGTGCATTAGTGTGTCAGAGTAACAATGGAGGTACATTAGTGTGTCAGAGTAACAATGGAGGTACATTAGTGTGTCAGAGTAACAATGGAGGTACATTAGTGTGTCAGAGTAACAATGGAGGCACATTAGTAGTCTAGAGGGCATTTTGCCTGCATTTATATCTGTGGACCACATGCCTGCAGAGGCCAGAAGAGGGTGTCAGATGCCCTGGAACTGGAGGTACACACAGTTGTTAGCCACCAGGTGGGTGCTGGGACTCAAACCTGGGTCCTCCGGAAGAGCAGCCAGAGCTTTTAACTGCTGAGCCACGTTCCTTTCCTGTGTTCTCCAGCCCACTGCACTAATTTCCGAATGAGGCTGTTCCCATGACTCACTGGGCGGGTGTCTCAGCACCGCTGAGGGCAGGGTGATGTGATGAGAAAGGTCAGGCCTCCACAGGGGACCGTCTTAGAAACAGGAATGTAGGCTATACGAGGAGACACTGGAAAGTGAGCAAGAAGCACTCCCTGGGGAGGGGAAGGGGGTCCTGGCAGAAGTGGCAAGGCCAACAGAAGTGGGTATCGGCTCCCTTCTTTGTTCAGCTGGTCACTGTCAACTCTGGGGCTCTGTCACAGGAGATGTACAACTACACAGCAGGAATGAAGAAGTTAAAGCCTCTGGAGCTGAATTCAACATGATGGTCTTTCTAAAAAATAAATATAAATAAATAAATAAATGGTACGGTTCCCAGTTTAGCACAACTAACAAGAACCCACGCTTACCCCGTGTTCACACCTCAGTTTCCCAGTGTGGAAAAGGGAGAAGTTAGAACCCGGCCCAAAGCTCACTCTCTACTCTGCTCAACAGAGTGGAGCCTCATGGGTGGTCTCAGGGGTCAGCTGTGGCAGGACTCACAAGGTGAAGTGCAGCTGGCAGAGGCCACACCTGTAAACAACAGATATGGTTCACTACACTCTAATCGTGGGGGCATGGGAGGGTGAAGTAGGCAGAGGAGAAACAGCGGGGCATGAGTGGGGACCTACGGAGGCTGCTGGTCTGAGAGGGAGGGCTTTAGGATGCTTGGGGACCAGGGGGAGGGGGCGTCAAAGGACCAGCGGGGCTGGACTCTAACATCTGGTGTAGGACTGGTCTGATTTCTTAACGTTCTACAGTGTGGAAGGAGCAGATGTTGTCCGCTGGTTGGTCAGTGTGGAATGAGGAAATGTGTGTCGGGCAGCTTTGTCCATTGCCATGTGCCAAATCGTCCCCCACCCCCACCCCGGCAGCTTAGCACATCTTCTACTGTAGCTCAAGTTCTCATTGGGCAGCAGCACTCAGTCTGCAGATGGCTCTCCCTCACTCCCTCTCCCCTCTTCCATCCCTTTCTCTCCTTCCCTCTCCCCTTTCCCCCACCCCAGTGCTATTCCACATGGCTCACCCCTCTGACAAGCAGCCTGGGTTGAATACAGGAGTTGCACATGACCTCTCAGGAGGACACCAAGGTTATGTTGTTTGCAGATGCTTGCTGCCTGGACAGAGGAAGGTCCCTTTACCATGTCATTGTGATCCAGCAGCTAAGGGGATGACCCCAGCACAGTGGAGTTTCTAAGACTGATCCTAGGACACTCAAGGACTATGTAGATTACCATAGGCAGAGTGTAATAGGTGTTCGGTTAATCCGTGGGCAGAGTACAGTAGGTGTTCAGTTAATCCATGGACAGACTGCAGTAGATTAGGTGTTCAGTTAATCTGTGAGTAGAGTGTAGTAGGTGTTCAGTTAATCTGTGAGTAGAGTGTAGTAGGTGTTCAGTTAATCAATGGCAGAGCAAGCACTTTACTGACCGAACTATGTATGTCCCCAGCCCATCAGCAGGGTTTTTGTATTCCGGGCCAGAAGCTGGCCTGCCTCACCACCTTCAAGAGGACTGTGGCTTTCCAGGACACTTGGCTGGAGTCCTTCTGACGCAGCCAAGCTCCCAAGAACATATTCACACATGTTCTCACACAAGTGTGCCAACACACACGTGCAGCGACACTCGCAGAAGCAAGCCACACGTGCAACAGTAAAGACCCAGGAGTTTACTCAAAAGGAACCCAGCGGGTGACAGCACAGCCACACAAAGAACACCACCACGAAGTTGAAAAGGAAGGCGTTAGCTCCGACATGAAGGATGGGCCAGGGCACGTGAGTGGAGAGAGCCGGCTGCAGACCCTCGAGCTCCATCTAATCCCATTTGTGTAAGAAAGCGTAAATACACAGGACTGTTTATACAGTCGGACGTTCTGGACACGGCGACATCAAACTCTTCACCGGTCCTCCTGAGAACAGCCTCGCCACTTTGCCTCCCTTCTATCGCTTGAATTGTTTCCAAGAGCGGCATGCTCGGGGCGAGTAAACGTGCCCTTCCTCTGCTTCGTGTTATGGAAAAAGTCAAACGTTCGCCACAACAGAGAGGAACCCCGGGGTTCCCACCCCCCAGCTTTAGAAACCATGGGCTCACAGCCAAGCTCGCTGCATCTCCACCCCGCCCTCCCAGCCCCCACCCCTCAGCACACACCCCAAACTCACATGGTGTCCCAGAGACAGAAAGTATCAAGTGGCTGTCCCGATTTACAATCCCTCCTTATACTGTAAGTTACTTTGTAACAGTTTGCTTCTGCCAGAATTCAAATAAGGGCTACACATTTGCGGGGTGCTTGGCTCGGCTTTGGTTTGTTTAGTTATATCCTGTGCATGCAGAAGGGTGGGTGGGAGACCGGTATGCATGCATGTGTCATGGCCTGTGGGGGGTGGGGGTCAGAGGGCAACTTTCTGGAGTCAGTCCTCTCCCTCGACCACGCAGGTTGCAGAGAGGAGATGGAGAGCCCAATACTTTATCCAGGAGTCAGCCAGACGGCTGGCATGGCCCCCTAACTAGCTTTGTGACTACGGATAGTTTGAGGGCATGATGTCCTCCCCTAAAGCTGTCCCATGTGTATTATATAGTGATGGAAAACCCATGCATCTGAGGGCTGCCACACACAACCTGCCAACCTACAGCATGAAGATTCGGGGCTAATGGTACAGGGTGTCTCTGCCTGCCCTGCTTGTCACAGCAGCCCCAGGAAAGCCACCCATTTTTACCCCACTCGAGGTTTCCAATACTACCAAGGATAGAGAGTACCACCAGCCCTCCGTGAAGGTCCAGGGTCCTGTGCGCCTCAGAGCTCCTAGGCAACACAGTTGCTATCTGTATCTAGCAAAGATAACCAAATATTTAGGCCAAGCCCTGCCACTCAACCCCTCTGTGTCAAATTCACACAAAACGTTTCTGGGCTCTGGCCTGTCTTAGCCATTTTTCCTGATTGTTGGGACAAGACACCCAACAAAGAAAGGGAAGGAAGGAAAGAAGGAAGGAAGGAAGGAGGGAGGGAGGGAGGGAAGGAAGGAAGGAGAGGGAAGGAAGGAAGGAGAGAGGGAAGGAAGGAGAGAGGGAAGGAAGGAGAGAGGGAAGGAAGGAAGGAGGGAGGGAGGGAAGGAAGGAAGGAAGGAAGGAAGGAAGGAAGGAAGGAAGGAAGGAAGGAAGGAAGGAAGGAAGGAAGGAAGGAAGGAAGGAGGGAAGGAAGGAAGGAGAGAGAGAAGGAAGGAAGGAGGGAGGGAGAGGGAAGGAAGGAAGGAAGGAGAGAGGGAAGGAAGGAAGGAAGGGGAAGGAAGGAAGGGGAGAAGGAAGGAAGGAAGGAGAGGGGGGGAAGGAGGGGAGGAGGGAGGGGGGGGGGGCAGGAAGGAGAGAGAGGGGGAGGGAGGGTGGGAAGGAAGGAAGGAAGGAAGGAGGAAGGGAGGGAGGGAAGGGAGGGAAGGAAGGAAGGAAGGAAGGAAGGAAGGAAGGAAGGAAGGCAGGCTTTCTTCCAGTGCACTCCATCATGGCGGGAAAGGCATAGTGCAGTGGGAGCAGGAGGTGGCTGCTGGCATTGAGTCTGCAGTCAGGAAGCAGAGGGAGATGAACACCAGCGCTCAGCTCACCTTCCCCTCTGTGCAGTGCAGGGCCCCACGCTCAGCACAGCGATGCCCACATTTAGGGTGAGACTTCCCTCCTCAGTTAAACCTCTGGCTCCATCCTCACAGACTCATTGAGGGTACACACCCTGCACGGTGACACTTAATCCAGTTCTGCTGATTGGCTTTTATCATTGGTGTGTAACTTTAATCTTTTCAACACCTATTTTAAATGATGGTTCTTAAATGCTTTAACCTCCCTTCTAGCCCACCACCCACCAGAGGTAGTGGAAAAGAAAGGATATGGGGGAGGGAGGGGGAAGTGGACCTGTTTAGAAAGGAGCAACACCTACACCATCAGCAGTTCAGTTCACAGGTTAGCAGCGGGAGCCCGATCCACTCACAGACACTTCCGGCAGTGTATTCCAAAAATTCACCAACAGTCCAGTTCAGTAGAGTCAGGTTAGCCAACAGGAATCAGCAGCGGTGGCACTACCTAACAGAGACAGCCAGGCCTCAGCCTCTGCTTGAGTGAGCATGAGGGACCCGGAGGGAGGCCAGGAAAAGTTCTCAGCTCTGCCTTTCTCGGTGAAGCAAAGATCAGCAAAGACTCGAGACCCACACGCTTGCACCGCTAGCTCTACAAGCAACCCTAGCTCAGCCCCACCCCCACCCCCATCACTGCCCATCAAGTCCTTGTTATACTCCCTTCAATTATCACGTGTCCTCCACAGGTCTTGCCTCAGCATGTGCTTCTGTCTTAACTGCCATCACTCTGCCAATCGGCCCTAGACCACAGAAGCAACAAGAAGCCGCCGCACACCACCAAAAGATTTTTGGTGTGTATCTCTCTATGGAGTCCCGGACTAATGCAGCTCAACTACACAATGTAAGGCAGACGGATACATGGGTGTCATTAGCGAAGAATCCTTCATCACGTGTCCTTTCACGTGCTTGCCTTAGTAGAACATCCTTCCTCCTGCATCTGCTTCAGCAAAACCTTCCTTCATGAGTCTGCCTTGCCTTAGCCTTTCACCTGTGTCCGCTTCCGGAAAACACTCCTTCACGTGTTTGCCCCAGCAAAACACCATCCAACACAACTAACTTCCCAAAGAGCCCTTAGCTTCCACCTCATCGGCCTGGAGTCTCTCAAGAAGAGAAAATCTTAAGGGAAGAGCTGCCTCCATCGGATTGGCCTGTGGCTGTGTCCGTGAGGAATTACCTCGATCGATAATTGATCCGTGAGGGCCCAACCATTGTCAGTAGTGCCAGTCCCAAGCAAGTAGGTCTGGACTGGATAAGAAAGCTAGCTGAGGGGTTGGAGAGATAGCTCAGCGGTTAAGAGCACTGACTAATCTTCCAGAGGTCCTGAGTTCAATTCTCAGCACCCACGTGGTGGCTCACAACCATCTGTAATGGGATCCGATGCCCACTTGTGTCATGCAGGTATGCATGCAAATATAGTACTCATGTATAAATAAATATTTTTTTAATTAGAAAAAAAAAAAAAAAAGCTAGTTGAGCCAGCCGGTAAGCAATGCTCCTCTGTAGCCTCCACTTCAGTTCCTGCTCTGACTTCCCTCAATGACCCGGAAGTGTAAGTTGAAACTAACCCTTTCTTCCCCTAGGTTGCCTTTTGTCATTGTGCTTACCACAGCAACAGACAGCAATACTAATCAAGCTGACAGGGCTGAACCATCGCACCCCCTTTTGAGATCTGAAGGATACAGATGAAGATGAATGGATTTGGTATACAATCATGAGAAGGGCACATGTGGGCACAACGGGCACACCCACACACCTGCTACCAGACACGGCGCCATGGGTCTCCCACTCCCAGAAGCCCTGGAAATCTGGTATTGGCACCCGTTCTGTGAGCACACAGTGGATTCTCTCTATTCCCCCAGTTTTTTTTTTGTTTTGTTTTGTTTTGTTTTTGCTTTGTTTTGTTTTTGTTTTTGTTTTTGTTTTTTATCTTTCTTCTAGTACCTCCAACCTTTGATACAAGCCACCGCTCTCCCCAGGCAAACACTACTTGCGTGTGAGTGTTTGACTCCTGTGATGTAAGAGGCATCTGCGCATGCCTCTCAGGGTTGCAGGGGAAACGCATGAGCCAATCAGAATCCTTCTCGGAGAGCTCTTATGGTGCTGAGGCAGGAGACTTTCCACGTCATTCCTGGCCACTGTCAGACAAGAGAAAGGCAGGGTGGTTTGTGAGACCGCTCTGCCCGTGGATGACAGGAAGCCAGGGGAAAAGGAAGAGGATGATGGGGGAAAGAACAGGAAGAAGAGAGAGAAGGAACGGAACCGGAAGAGAGCAAAGGAACAGGAAGAGGAAACACAGAAGAGGAGGACTGGTGCGCTGCCAGAAGAGCTGCAGTTAGCGAGCAACTGAACTATCCCCCTCTCCTGTGGGCTGGATTTCACGGGAGCTGGCGCAGGGCGAGGATAGGGGACACAGGGTGTAGGTCCCCATCGGGTTCCAGCAGCTGGCCGGGCACCACCACCGCTTTGTAAATGGAAGCAGTGTTGGAAGCAAATGTGTGCTTCCGTGCGGGCGGGGGTGTGGGGTGCCTCTCGTCCCCTTCCCTCCCCCCACCCTGTCCCAACCCTCCCAGCACCTGTCAGGAAACACTGACCCCCATTGCAGAGCCCAGCTTTACACGGACTCTGTCTAACACCTTGTAAAGAAGGGCACCGGTGCAGAAGATTAAAGGGCACCATTAAGTAAGTTGTTTTATTTCTTCTGAGACCGACGGCAGGCTGAAGCTGCGCAAGGAAACATCGCCCAGTTGTTTGCTCTCTGTTACCAGGCACTGTGAGGCACCCCCAGAGGCACCCCAGGCAGGTCACGCTGGTGGTTTATAAGGTGCAACTGTTGGGGGGCAGCCAGAGCCAGCCTGCAGGGAAGCTGGGGCAGTCACATGGGTCAGCATGAAAAGTCAGCACCAATAAAAGCTCACAGGGCCCCAGCCCCGTGGGATTCTGAAGGGGGTCTGCTTGGCTCTCCAGTCTGCAACAAGGCCTGCATGGAATGTGTGTCGAGACCCTGCCTGTTTATACTACTGTGCTCCTGTGTGGAGGCCATCATGACTGGTTCACACTGGCTAGGGAGAGAGCCGCCTCTCTGGTCATGGGCGTGCATGCATGCATGCGTACATGCGTGGGGATGACCTGGGACACAGGCTCCCTGAGTGTTGACCTCTTCTCACTTGCTCTGCTCAGAAAGTGAGAGACTTTGGCAAAACCTTCCATGTTGGAGGGACAGCAAACAATGTGGATATCTTGATCCAAACAGAGGGCTTTAGGTGACAAGACGCCCAGAGCATTCCAGACTTGGTGGCAAACAGCCTCCCCCCTCCCCCCTCCCCTCCCCCCTCCCCCCCCCCCCTCCCTCCCTCTCCCTCTCCTTTCTCCCCTCATACCCTTTCTCCCTCTCCCTCTCCTTCCTTTTTCTCCTTCTCTCTCATTCTATCTCCCCATATCAGTCTCCCCCCTGCCCCACCTCCACCATGCCTCACCTTGACATCTCCTCTCTCCCTTTGCAATGTGCCCTCTGCCTCTTCTCTGTCTTCTGCCCCTCTGGTACAGAGTGCCATCCACCTGGGCCATGTGATGAACCCAGCCCTGGAAAACAACATCTGAGTCTCCGATTCAGGTGGGAGGATCTGATTGGCCAAGATGGAGTTGGCTCTAGCCAACACCAGTCCAAGAAGCAGGGGCTTAGAGATCGAAAGGAAAAGTCGCCCACTGCTCCTTTCCTGAGAAGCCAGCACACATCCCACCTTCAAAAGCCAAGCTTGGTGGCGAGCACCTTTGATCCCAGCAGTAGGGAGGCAGAGGTAGGCAGATCTCAAGTTCGAGGTCAACCTGGTTTACCTAGCAAGTTCCAGGTCAGCGAGGGCTACATAGAGACCCAGAAAGAAAGAGGGAAGGAAGGAAGGAAGGAAGGAAGGAAGGAAGGAAGGAAGGAAGGACGGAAGGAAGGAAGGAGAGGGGAGGAAAGGAAGGAAGGAAGGAAAGGAAAGGAGAAAGATGCCTATTCCATATTTTCTTTAAAAAAATAAAAAAGTAAAAACAATTTCAAAAAAAATGTATTTCTAGCTAGGAAGATTGCTCAGTGGTTAGTACCTCCTATGCCTACCATGCACTTTTTTAAAAGGTTGTTTCCGAGCTAGGCATGGTAGTGTCTTCTGTCATCCAAGCTCTCTGGATGCTGAGGCTTGAGGGGACTTCTGAATCATCCCTTGCTAGCTGGGTCTTTTCTCTCCTGGTTCTCCCTTGACCCAGCTTCCCTTCCCAACCATATACTGGTGTCCTAAATTCTCCTCTTCTTTATGCGCCCGCTGTGATTACCCAGAATCACAGTTTGATCTTTTGAGAAGTATACACTGCAGACATGACCAAACCAGGCCTGGCCTCTGCTTCTCGGGCCCCTCGCCCACAGAGGAACCGCAGGTAGGACTTAGGGCTTGTGTACATCAGGAAGCAGGCACCAAAGACACTCTTCAGGGGACACTGGTATGGGGGACAGGGCCAGGTGAGGGGGTTGGGAGGAGGAAGCCTGAAGATTGGACGTGACAGACGCTGACAAGCTTGTTCTATAATTACATGATGCCAAACACCACGAGGACGCTGTTATTCTAGGATCTCAGCGCTGAGGCATTTTCTCAAAAGATAATCAGATAAGGGAGCAAGACAGAGACTTGTCACTAGCTGCCCTCCAGCACAGCGCTGTCTACAGGAAACAGCCATTAACCCAGAGTAGAACAGGAGGAGGGAGCCATGCATCTGAGCAGCTAACAGCCATTTCAGGAGCAATGTGATGCCCATGACGAGCAGGAGTCCAGATGCCGTGCCCGGATACCTCATGACTGATTAGCATGGGCCAGTGCCGTGAGGGCACACAGGTGGCCCAGAGAAGAGACGTTTAGGAAACCAGATCTTGGCTCTGGGACCGCACCCCTCCCCACCCAATGAAGACAGGGCAGTGCTTGGGTTTGACACCTGGCTCTCCTCCTTAACTCTGTGGCTCCGTCAGCTTCCAACTCTCAGACGAGGGACAGAAGTCAGTCCTTGTCTCCATTAAGACGGAAGACTCGGGGCCAAGAGAGGGTCAGCCCTTCTCTCGGAACCTCAGGCCCCAATCTGAAAAGGGTTTTGTGCTGACCTCAGGCCCACCCTCCTGTCAGAACCCCAGGATCCTGTCTTAGTGAGGACATGAACGGCAAAACACTTGCCAACATCTTAGTCACCCTTTGACTCGGTGGCTGCTGGGCATGACAAGGACAGCAGACAGATGATACACCGGTCACCACATGATGGGGACAGGGCACCGTGATGAAGGATTTCTTGCTTTGTCCTGACCACTCTCAAACGGAAGCCTTTTCTTGTGTCGTCGTTGTACCAAACCTAGGGGGGCAGTCCTAACAGTGTGCAGGCCTGGTTCTGTTTGAGCCTCAACAAACCAAGGGTAGTGGGCGACCTCCACACCTTCCTGTGACAACCGGAGAGGCCAGGACAGCAGTGTGATCCCAAAAGCCCAGCCCCACAAAGAAGGCCCCTCTCATAAGACACCCATTTCAGAGGACGGGAGCAGGGTAGGTAGCACAGACCGAGGCCACCCTTCAGCACGTCGGGACTGGATGGCCACCTCGGACCCAAATCGGAGTGTCCCAGGATGACCCTGGCTCCTGCCTCTTCCCGCTTGAGCAAATCCATGCTGGCGGCAGAAACCAACTCTTGTCCCGGGACTCGGGAGAATGTTCCAGCAACTTTAAGAAGGTTCAGGCCTTGCTGCAGTCGGGCTGAGCTGACGATTCCTCCGTATGGACTCAGAGACCAATGGCCTGTCTCCTGCTCAGGGACAGCTGTACCCACCTAGAGGGACTAATTCACCCAAGAAGCCAATCTGGGAGCCCCATGGCAACCCTGCACCATGACTGCCCTGTGTATAGGGAAGGAGATGCTGAGAGAGTCAACCCAAATCCATTTGCTTTTGTTGACAAGGTTCTCTCTCTCTCTCTCTCTCTCTCTCTCTCTCTCTCTCTCTCTCTCTCTCTCTGTCTCTCTGTCTGTCTCTCTCTCTCTCTCTGTCTCTCTCTGTCTCTCTCTCTGTCTCTCTCTCTCTCTCTCTGTCTCTCTCTCTCTCTCTCTCTGTAACCCTTATGTGCCTGGAACTCACTCTTGTAGCCCAGACTGGCCTCAACTCTACAATAGTCCTCCTCCCTCAGCTTCCTGAGTCCTGGGATTGCAGCCTGAGCCTCCAGGATGTATTCAATTTAAGCAGTCTTATCAAGGTGCCCCCAAGACAGTACATTGGGGTCCAACAAGCACTCATAGGCTACATGGTCCCACCCGCCCAGGGCTTAGGAGAAGCTGAGCAGAGCTGGGTTCAAGGCACAAAGACACCCCCCAAAGGCTGCACTGGGACCCAAGAATTACACAGCGGGGCTCCAGAGTGCCTGGACTCGGAGTGGGGCTGTACCCAGCGAACAAGAGAAACCTTTCATTGCACTCTCAGGGGAGGGGTCGGGGAAAACCGAGCCTTTCACAGCAGAAAGCTCAGCCCTCAGCAAAACTGGCTTTCTTAAAAAAATAAAATTTTAATCAATTTTTGTGGTTTCCATAAAAGCAAAGGATCCCGTGGGTTTTCCCTCCAATTTTTCGCCATTTTTCCATTCAAACAAAAAAACAATGTCTGAAACCATTTTCTCCCACAATGAAAGTGACATTTTGCCCAGGGACAACTTCTTGGAGAAATTGTCCTTGTAACAGTCCGGCCTGTGAACAGCCCTGCTGGGGGGGGGGGGGGGGCAAAGACGTCACACAGCAACATCCATTTTCCCTACAGAGGTTGCGTGAAAGGGACACTTTACTCCCCAGAGGGCAGGACAGGGAGGTCCTATGGTGACTGGTGTTGTATGAGAATGAAAAACTGAGCCCTCCTGAACTGAAGCCGCCATCTCTGAGCTCCCAGGGAGAAGGCTAACCGTCCTGTCCTACAGGTGAGTCACTAACGCCAACACCGAGACCACAGGGCAGCGGTGAAACCGGACGCCACTCCTTTAACGTCTACGTTCAAGTATGTACCCTTTCTCATCGAGACTCGACAGCCAGACATGGCAGTGCAGGCCACTCGGGACTAAGACAGGGTGACAGAAAAGTCAAACCCCGCCTGGTCTACAGAACCAGTTTGAGACCAGCTAGGCTGCTTAGCAAGACCCCTGTCTTTAAAGCTAGAAGTAGCAGAGGCTATGGAGTAGCTCAGTGGTCGCTTGCACAAGACCTGAGGCTCAGCCCCTGTCACCGGGAAGAAACAAAACCCAGTTTTTGCCCATTCTCCACTCCAGGATCAGGGACCACCTTCTCTATCTACCCCATGGTACTCTCCAGCTAATCTCCAACTGAAGCTGCGTGACCTGCATGTGCCCTTGTGGGAATGAACCCCCCCCCACACACACACCCAAGGTTCCTGCTCAGGTAGAAAGAAGAACATTCTGCAGCCACGTGACATGCCTCACACCGTTAATCCCAGCATTTGGGAGGCAGAGGCAGGTGGATCTCTGTAAGTTCAAGGCCAGCCTGGTCTACAAAGGGAGTTGCAGGACACCCACCCAGTGCTATGTGGAAAGACCCTATCTCAATCAATCAATCAATCAATCAAATAAAATAAATAAATAAATAAAATAAGTTTAAATTTTTTTTAACTTTTAAGTTCCAGAAACTTCTGGAAATGTCTCCCAGTTTCTTGCTTACGTGGCAATACTGATGTGGCAATGACCGAGCTGATTCCTGAATAGCGCACACCTCTAATTCCAAATCACAAACGCATCCGTCCACCTCAACAGTGCCACAGCCGGAGGGCTTAGAGCACCGACTCCAACCTCAGTACTGCAGAGACGGCCCTTGAGGCCCAGAGACGGGGAGTGGCTTCTCCAGGGCTGCTGTGCTCTTGAAAGCGGAGAAACTCAGGGTTTTTCCTCCGGAAACAGGCCCTGCTTCACAAATGACCCATGTGAGACAGGCTTCAGAATTTTTAAAGAACACTTTTTAATTTTTAAATTATGTATGCAGGTTTTCGTGCATGTGAGTGCAGATGCCCGTAGAGGCCAGAAGAGGGCGCTGGAGTTACTGGTGGTTCTGAGCTGTGTGACCGGTGCCAAGATGACCTAAATCACAGAGCCACCTCTCCAGACTTCAAAATGTAAAATAGCAACAGAAGTTCGTCGTTTTAGACCCATCGGAAAGCTAAACTAACAGGAGAGTCTGTTTGTACTAGCATGACAATCAGCAGGCTCCCGGTATGTGCATATTTAAGCACGTGCGCCTCTGTATCAGGATAGGAAGATCTCTGAAATCGTCACCGCCAAACTTCAGGTGATTGTGCGTAAAACAAGCTCACATTTTTAACTCCACAAACTCTCTCCAGGAGCCTGTGAGCACCCTGGACTAAGGAAAAAAGGCAAAAAAAAAAAAAGGTCTGGACCCCCAGGGAGCTCCCATCTCAGAAAGCGTACGGCCAAGGAACACACACTGTTTTCCACCCCAATGTGTGGAAATAAATTCTGCCTGGTGTTAGAGCAAGAGGAAAAGCCGGCCTCTAGGTGGATCTCTTGATGGATGAATGAGGCTTCCTTTGCTGCACAGTGGTCCGTCAGCACAGTAATGCAAGGTGACTGGGACAATACCGGCATTTAAACTTTCCCCGCACGGTGGGTGTAAGGCCTGTGGCTAGCAAGCAGGAAGCTTCTGCCTGCCCCTTCCTCGCTGCGGGGCCGCAGCGGGCAAGGTTGGGGATCTACAACATTAGGGTTCTGTGTGCTCCTGGAGGCGATTGATTTAACTATGTTGAGAATGTCTTCGTGGTAAAAGTGAGTGGGTTTTTCTTGCTTTTTTTTTTTTTTCAAGGAAAATTTTATTGGGAATATTTTTTCCCCTTAGGTGTGAAATTTGGCAGGCAAGTACGTTCTCTGATGGACTGTTGAAGACCAGGTCAATTAGAAGTGAGTCTCGAGTCCAAGGCAAACACCTTGAGCCTGCTAAGTCTCCTTACGGTGGTTGTCTGTAATCTTCTGAAAATAGTATAGCATTCTTTAAAGGAACGTTACCCAGCACTTACAGAGGAAGCTGACTCCAGTCTTCAGCTCTTACTAAATTGCTATTAGACGAGGGATTAGCCTCTGATTTTATCTGAAAAGGCCCAGAGGAAGCCATGGCTCTCCTGGTTTCCCCGAAAGGTGACTGCAGGACATTCTCTAATGGCAGCAGAGGGAGGTTTGGCCCCGAGGCAGGAGTTGATTGCTGCTGGCTCGCCCACCCTCTACTGGAGCAGGGGACACAATCAGGGCAGAGCCACGAGGAGCCATCCCTGAAGCCAGGCCACAAGTGTGCATGAGCCACCATTCCTTTGAGCTTTCCCTCCCGCCAGCCCCCACGGGACATGAGGTGTGCTCACACACAGAGACAGTGGCACCTTTGGTGTCCTGGAGGAAGCTGCAGGGCTCCCATGGCACCCTCTGGTAACCAGATGCAAACGCAGCCTTCCCCCTTGCTGAAGTCATAACCTGAGCTGCTGCTCTCCTCTAATCACTGGAATTGGGTTCCTGCAGAGCCCCGCCCCCTTTATCCTCGCTCTGGTAAGCCTTCGCCCCCTCAAGAACTGATTCCTCCTTGGTGTGTTCGGTTTTTTTTGGAGATGGTGACTTGCTATGTCGAGCAAGATGGCCTCCAAATTCATGATCCTCCTGTCTCAGCTTCCTGAGTTCTGGAATTGCATGCACATACCAACACACCTGGCCCTTGAAGCACTTGTTAAGCCAAGAGAGAGGTTCAGCAGGTATGGAGGACAGGAGAAAGCACTGCCCTCTGCCCCACGATACCGACAGGTAAGGTATGCACATGACTCCACTAGCCAACCAGCAAACAGGGGAGAGGAGCTTCTGCTCCCATGGGATGTTCTGAGAACACAACCAGGAGTTCATCCAGGGAGAAATCCGCAAAGATTGGCAGGGAGTTCAGTGAGATCCCTGATAGATGGAGCCGTGTGTGTGTGTGTGTGTGTGTGTGTGTGTGTGTGTGTGTGTGTGTGTGTGTAGGCCAGATGTCAAATGCTTCTTCTCTTCCTCTATACCTGTTTTTTTGTTTTAGTTTTTGTTTTGTTTTTTTAAGCATGGTACTGTGGGCCTTTAGTCTCAGCACTCAGGAAGCAGAGGCAGATCTCTGAGTTTGAGGCCAGCCTGGTCTACACGAGAAAGGCTGTCTCAGGAGGAGGAGGAGGAAGAGAAAGGAAAAAAGGAACAAGAGGAGGAGGAAGAGGGAGGAGAAGAAGAAGAAGAAAGGAGGAGGAGGAGGAAAAGGAAGAGGAAGAGGAAGAAGATGATGACTGGATCTCTGGATCTCTCACTGACCCTGAGGCTCAGAAATTCGAGGCTGACTGCCCAGTGAGCCTCAAGGACTCTGTCTCCCCCACCGGAATCCTCGCCCCACCACTGAGACATACGGGCACACACCGCCTTATCTATCATTTTGCCTGAGTGCTGAGAATCTAACCACAGGTCCTGAACCTTGAGCAGCCAACAGATTCTCAAACGAGCCACTCTACAGTTCCTGATATGCTTCTCTAAAAATAATCATATGATACTCTTCCATGCTCAGAAATCCCTGCTTCCCAGGACACGTGTATGCTGTTGGTAGGAATGCAAGCTAACACACTGTGGTGAAAAACATCATGGAAGCTATCACAATTTTAAAACCACCCAGTGTACCATCCAGAAATGTCAGTACTGGGACTGAATCCAAGGAACTGGAACTCACTGGTCAGAGACGTGTGCACCTGTGTTCACAATTATCGCACATCAGACCCAAGTATCCATCAACAAACGAAGGAAGGTGTCATATGCTTACACACACCATGGAGTGCTATTTGATCTTAAGGAAGGAAGCCCTGTGCTTTGCAGCAAGCTAGATGAACAGGAGGTCAATAGGCCAAATGACTTCACACGCGTGTGGTGTCTGGAGAGGCAGAGAGCAGAGGTGACCTCCAAAGGAAGAGATATTGGGAACATGATACAAGATCTCAACCCATGGTCAACAGGCACATGAAAAAGAATGAGTCTCACTGGCTCGAAGAGAAATGTGCCTCAAAATACGAAGAGTCTCTCTCACCCCTGTCATTAAGAAAACAATAACAAGTCCTGGTGAGGATACAGGTGCTGCTACAGGTGCTAATGCAGCCTAGGTTAACCACTATGGAAGCCATTGTGGAGTTCCTTAGGAAAAAAAACACACACACACACACACACACACACACACACACACACACACAAGAATAGATCTCCCATAGGACCCCCCTATATCACTCTACGGTATTGACCCAAAGAGCTCAAAGTCAATACACCAGCCCAATGCTGTACAGCTACACGCCAACGTTTGCTCCAGCTCTGTGCATGACAGATAAGTTATAGAAACAATCTGACGGTCCGTTGACAGAGGGATGTCTTAGGAAATGTGGTTTGTGTCCAATGGGATTTGTTTGCAACTATAAAGAAGAACACAGTCATGCCACTTGTAGGACAATGGATATTACTGGAGATGATCGTGTTAAGCCAATTAAGCCATTCTCAAAAAAAAAAAAAAAGCTACATTCTCTCATTTGTAGCTCCTAGATTTTAAACACACACAGACACACACACACACACACACACACACACACACACACACACACACCATGAAGATTAAACCATTGGTTCTCAACCTTCCTGATGCTGTGACCCTTTAATACAGTTCCTCGTGCTATGGTCACCCCCAACCATAAAATTATTTTCACTGCTACTTCATAACTGTAATTTTGCTACTGTTATGGGTCATAATGTAAGCATCTGTGTTTTCCGATTGTCTTATACGACCCCGATGAAAGGGTTGTTTAAAGCAGTTGCAACCCACAGGTTGAGTACTGCTGGTCTAGGGGACAAAGGACTAACCTAACTGAAGGAGGTGAGAGAAAAGTAAGGCAGTGGGGATATGAGGAGAGACCTATCTGACATGCAAGATGTGAACTGGGAAAACTTTAATTAATTAAACAAAAGAACTATAAAAAGACATACTTTCAGTCACAAAGGAAGAAGGGGTTCAAGGGGATATTGTTGCAGGAATTAGTGTCAGGACAATGCTGGGTGCCTGGAGAGAGTTAAGAAAACCACATATCAGTGGCATAAAACAAAACAAGTGCACAGGGGACTCTTGAGGTGTGTGAGGAGACCCTGTGAGGAGATACTGCGTGTGTGTGTGTGTGTGTGTGTGTGTGTGTGTGTGTGTGTATGTGTGTAGACCCTGTGAGGTATGTGAGGGAGACCCTGTGTGTGTAGACCCTGTGTGTGTAGACCCTGTGTGTGTGTGTGGGATACTCTGAGGGGTGTGTGGAAACCCTGTATGTGTGTGTGTGTGTGTGTGTGTGTGTGTGTGTGTGAGAGAGAGAGAGAGAGAGAGAGAGAGAGAGAGAGAGAGAGAAGAAACTGTGTGTGTGAGTAGACCCTGTGAGGTGTGTGAGTAGACCCTGTGAGGTGTGTGAGGAGATCCTGTGAGGTGTGTGAGGTGTGTGAAGAGACACTGTGAGGTGTGTGAGGGACCCTGTGAGGTGTGTAAGGAGACCCTGTGAGGTGTGTAAGGAGACCCTGTGAGGTGTGTAAGGAGACCCTGTGAGGTGTGTGAGGAGATCCTGTGAGGTATATGAAGTATGTGAGAGACCCTGTGAGGTATGTGAGGGACCCTGTGAGGTGTGTGAGGAGATCCTGTGAAATGCGTGAGGAGACCCTGTAAGGTATATGAAGTATGTGAGGGACCCTGTGAGGTGTGTGAGGAGACCCTGTGAGGTGTGTGAGGAGATCCTGTGAGGCGTGTGAGAGACCCTGTGAGGTGTATGAAGTATGTGAGAGACCCTGTGAGGTATGTGAGGGACCCTGTGAGGTGACTTGTGAGATACACCAAGAGATCTGTGTCACTCTGTTTGATTTAGACATTCTGTAAGGTACACCCGTCAAAACAGAGTCGTGGAACTAGAGAGAGAGCTCAGGACTTAAGAGCACTTGTCTTCTTGCAGAGGACCTACGTTTGGTTCCCAGTACCCACATGACAGATCACAACCATCTGAGTCCCAGTAAATCTGCCACCCTCTTCTGGCCTCTGGCGGCTCCAGGCACATATGTGGTACACAGATAGACACGCAGGCAAGAGAGAGGCCATATATGTAAAATTAGAAATGACAAACAAGAGTGTGAGAAGTTCACACCTCATCCTTATTCATGAGGCAGGTCTCGGGGATATGCCAGGGTGCCCCTTGCTGGAGGTGACATTGACCTGTGGCAGGCAGGGCTGGTTCCAGGGTTTCTGAGAGAGAGCGCGTGTGCAGAAACTCACACATTTAAAACTGTGAAACCCGAGCCAGGCCTGGTGTCTCGCTGTTCCAAAGTCAATTTCCTGGTCCTGCAATTTTACTGCTGCTATAAGATGCCACCAGTGGGAAAGCCAGGGATGGGGGAGGGGTGCGGGGGGGGGGACGGGACTTGAGAGACCCCATTCCCTACACTGTTTCTGCAACTTCCTGTGAATCTACGAACATTTCGGAAGATTGAAAAGTCACACCTACCCACCCCCAAAATTTCCTCTGTCCTGGTCGGTTTCGTACTGCCGGGTTTAGTCAGACCATCATTTGTAAATTGTAACCTGTGCATAATCCAGGTGAGGAGTGGACTCAACTTGGTCTCCAGCTCCCTTCAAGAGCAACCCGGGAGCGGGTGGGAATTCTTCCTGTATCTTCTGCCAGAGGTCCCCCAGGCTTCTGAAATGGCATCAGTATCTTCATGAAACCCCAAACCCTGTCGCCCTCTCACCAATGGCTGCACTTCAGCCCCTCAATGTTTTTCCAGGGGCTGAAGAGGTGGGGTCAGTTGGGAAAATGTTCCCAGCCCCAGAAGGAGGGCCAAGTCCACCTCCGGAATATAGAGAAAATGTGAAGTGGTTACCTGTGCTCGGCATCCCAGCTCTGGGGAAGCAGGGACAAGGGTATGTATCCCTGAGTCTTGTCTTACCAAACTGGTGAGAATCGAATCTAGTGAGAGACCCTGCCTCGAAAGAGTAAGCTGGGGGCTCAGTGGTTAGGAGCAGTCGCTGATCTTTCGGAGGACTTGGGTTTGGTTCCCCACACCTACATCAGGCGCTCAAAACTGCCTATAACTCCAACTCCAGGAGATGTGATGCCCTCTGGCCTCTGTGGGCATCCGTAGGCATGCGGTACACATAAACTCACGTGGGCACTCATATATACATAAATAAAAAGAATAAACAAAAAAGTATGGAGCGGAGTGAGAGATCTTAGGCTAGAGCACAGGGTTTAGGGGTTAAGAGCTCTCACTACTCTGTTCCGGGCTCCCTTGTCACGTGACTCACAGCGGTCCGTAATCCCAGCTCCAAAGGATCTGACGCCCTCTTCTGGCCTCCATGAGCACTGCACCCATGTGTGCATATCCACATGGAAACACATCACATGATTTAAAAATAAAATGAATCTTAACTGCGCCATCCCCCACAAAAAGTAAACTCTTTCTTGGCCTGTTCATGAGCTTAAACAACTGAAAGTTGGTTCGTGATCTCGAAGGAACACAAACGACAGGGGAAAAAAATTCTAAAATAGGTTAAGCACGGTGCACCGTACCTTCGATCCCAGCACTTGAAAGGGAAAAGCAGGCTTATCTTTGTGAGTTTGAGGCCAGCCTGGTCTACATAATGATTTCCAACCCAGCCCACGGCTATATAGTGAACCTTGTCTCAAAAAAAAAAAAATAGTCCTAACATATTAGCCAATGGAAAAATTTTGTGGACATCTCAACCTTCCTGAGATGCATTGTGGGTACCCTGACTATTACAGCTCCAAGCCTGGGAAGGGAACCCCAAAGGGAACACACCACGCCTCCGTCACTGACAGCTTTATGAGTTCCCATCTTGTCTGGCAAGCCTGACCTATGCCTCCCCTTCTCTATGTACATGTGGGGCTTCGCACCAGAGGAACGTCAGACAGGGCAAACATTTATCCAGAAAAAAATGCTCCACGGTGTTACCTCCCCAGAGTGCTTGGCTGGGAATGAAAGCCCAGCACACAGGCCCGCTGCCGGAGGACAGGAAATGGATCCCTTTGCTCAATATATTTTCAGCTTTCATGAGGTGGTGCTGGTGGAAATGTGTCAGCTTTGCAGCTGAAGACGGGCTGAGCAGAGCCCTCCCTGCCCAGCCAGCCCTGGGCTCTGGAAAGTGGGTACAGAGGTGGGCACCTCTGTGAGCAAAGGAGTTCCTGGTCACATCTCTTCTTCAAAGGGGACAACTCACAGGCAAGCAGGCAGGACCCACTAGGTCAGAAGGGAGGAGTCACTCTTGTCCTGGACCCTAGACCAGCTGCACGTCAACCCTCCATCCCCTGAACTGGGCTCTAAACCCTGAACTCCAGCACCCTGGCCTTCTCCACGGAGTTGAACTGCATCCCAAAAGCGCTATCCCCAAGCCTCTTTCCTGTGTCTGATTTGGGGAGGGTTTTGAAGACAGGACACTAGATGCAGAGAGGCCTGGTCCAGGGGCTGGTGCCCTCGGATGAAGAGGACCATAGAACAGGTGCGCAGAGAAGCCATGTCAAGATGGAGGTCAAGGCTGGGCATGTGCAGCCACAACCAAGGGACACCAAGGACGAACCCAGCACTGCTGACAACCAAGAAGAGTCAGATTTGTCCCCATGAGTTTGAGGAGTGTGGCCCTGCTGACAACTTCGATTCAACTTTTGGTCTCTGGAAGGGAAGGAGAATCTTTCTGCCATGTTCAGTCCCCCACCAAAGACTCTGTGGTGCTTCCTTGCTGCCACCCAAGGAGCGAGGAGCACCCTGATGATGCACACACTACTTTCCGGTGCTCAGGGTCACCCGTGCCAGGCAGGCCCACATCAGTCAGTACGAGGTAAATTCTCTGAGGTCAGCCTAGCGTTTGGTGGGATGATACCAACCGTCCTTTCAAGGATGCACTTGGGGGAGAGTTGGAGCAGCAAGAAGAAGACATCTGCTTCTCCTGACATGTCTCCCTGGAGCCCCAGGATGGCTCCAAGCTCCCTCATCATCCACCAGCCCCTCACCATAAACCCCAAAACTCCAAAGCAGAAAGGGAACACCCCCAAGACACACTCATCTTTTCACAGGGATCATTTCAGTCAGGACCTGGTTCACCTGGCACCTTCCTTCTGCCCTGACACAGGCACGGCCATGTCATGTTATTATGCAAACAACATACTACATACATACAGGGGTCACTTCAGATGACATTGCCTAGTGACATGTATGTAACCACCGAAGGTATTCTCACATCAACCAGGACACCCAAGAAGCAGTTTTCTCAGAGCCTACATAACTGTGCACACATGCATGGGTGCACATCATGTGTGCACACATGCGCCCTCACGCATGCATACCCCAGTCTTTACGTTCATGCTATACATTGAGCCTGATGAACTGAGCATATATAAACCTGTTATTATTAAACATGTCCATGTGTGTTCCCACTAGGATTTTATCCCCAATGAAAGGTTATAAGCCTTAACTTATTTGAGGGAAAAAAATTCCCCGAGGGTGGGCTACACAGGATCCCGTGAAAACAGATGACCAGTCAAGACTTAGGACTCTGTGGTGGAGAGGAGACTCGTTCTGAAATTTTATGCATGACGTGTTCCTGGCAATATGTCAGCCCTACATTCCAAAATTAATTTTTAATTAATTTCAATCATAAAAGAAGTCATTGAGTAATTAAATTCCCTGCCCCTAAGCAGTTTCATTTAAGTAAAAATCCATTTGCTTTATAACTAACTCAATACAAATTCACAGACCCAAGAATACCAGACCAGAGCTGGTAGCCCTCGCCAGACCACAAAACTGGCCATAGAGGCCACCCTAGGCCCAACCTCAACTCTCCCTGTGGTCCTGAGTAAGTTACTGGGATCTGGCCTTGTGGCTCTGTGCAGCATGTCCAGCTCTGAGGCGGACCTTAGGGTTCTGTGCAGGGCACTTGCCAGCAGGATTTGCTAGAGTAGCCATAGGGTACCTGCTGTAACCTGGGAAGGACAGGCCAGCTCTGTAGACAACACACTGACCGCACGGCCTCTGGTCACCCTGCTTGGCCTTCTTCGTGGAAATAACAGGAGTTCCAGAAGCTTCGCGGCATTAGGGTAAAGCATCAGGACTCAGGGGGCTCTGCCCCTGCAGCACACACAATGGATCTTTCTTCTTCCTGCACTGGCCCACACTGGGTGTGCAAGGGCTTTCCTTCACTAATTCACACCCAGGCCACAGAAGCTAATCCTCCTGCCAGTTCGGAGGCCTTCGCACATGAAGCCCCTGCACCTACTCCATCCTTCCAAACACCTGGCCAAATCCTTCTTCCTCTGGATATGAAAACAGAGTTTGAGAGACAGGCTCTCTCCCTAGACACCAAGCCCCTCTCCTATGGCTGAGGCCTCTCTTCACAAACTGCAAGTGCACATTCCCCTCAACACTCCATCCACTCCCCCCATGTGTCCCTATTTCTGTCTCCTTGACTAGACACGGCCTAACGGAGCAGACTGTCATCCCATGCAACCCAGGATGCCCTTGGACTCGTAGCCAGGGATGACTTTGAATTTCTCATTCCCCTGCCTCTACTGTTGACATCACAGGTATGAGCCACCACGCAAAATTTATACAGTGCTGGGGACTGAACCCAGGCCTTCGTGCACGCTGAGCTGGCATTATACGGATGGAGGCGGTCCCGCCTACCTCCTGGTCTACGCTCTTTAAAAAAATAAAAAAATAAAAAAAGAGCTTTCAGTGACCGATGTATTTAATTAGCACCTAAAATATAGTTACACTATATATTTTATAAAACTACTAATCCACATGTGTGCAAATTTGCCTCTAAGGAAAACTTAGTGCTTTTACGACCTGCTTTCAATATTTCCCCATTGTTCCAAAGTAATATTTCTTGCCATTAAAATCCACAATAAAGTTCTCAAGGAGAGAGAAGCAACAGAGTCGATCTAAGCAGGTTAACTGAAAGAAACTAAGACCTGGCCCAGTCACCTTCTTTCATCCACAATGAGGGGAAGTCTGACATTCATTTACCTCCTCAAAATACTCCTAGAAGGCCTCAGGCCTAACTAGAACCTTCCCTGGCTTAGACGCAGTGATCTCGCTGGGGCACAGGCACCCCAGCCCCAGCAGACAAAGCTTACGGCGATGCAATTCCACCTCTGTGGGGCTCACTAACCTGGGCCACACAGGGCTGCTGTTGTCTGACTGTGAACCTTTGTGCTCCATGGAAAAACTCTAGGTCCTGTCAAAGAGAGCTCCACTGGTTCGACCGGGCCAAGCGTGCACGCTGAGACCCTATGGGACTTCCAGGGTCTGAGGGCATGAGGTAGGAGAGAGGCTGGGAGTAAGGGCAGCTGGGTGAAGGGCTTTCCTTGATCCCAGCCTGTCCCCTGTGGCCTTAGCCAAGCACCCCATCCCCAACCCCACCCCATCCCCGCCCCCACCAGGCTCCTTATCTGTAGAAGAAATGTCAGTTGCTAGGTTATGGAAGGTGTGTAAAGCCCACAGAGAAAGCACTGGTTGAACTCAGAACCACAGGCAAATGTCCTGAGGATTCAGAGAGCCCTGTAACCCACGGGCACCACCCTGTGACTGGAGGCAGCAGCCACTCAGGACACCACTGTGCCTCGTGCTTACCTGGATTCCTGGGACAGGTGGATGCTGGTGAAAGAAGAGACCGCTGGGATTGCAATGCAACAGCAGCCGCACGTGGCCCCCGGAGGCCAGGCGAGAGGAGAGAATGGAGACAACTCAGTCACTTTTTAAAATTAATTATTGTATTTATTTAAACATCTCAAACGCTGCCCCCACCCCACCTCAGGGGCACCTTCTCAGAGGCTTCCTCACTCTTTGATGTTGACCCTACACTGAGAGGACAGTTTTAACGCACCAGGCTAAATTTAAAAAAAAAAAAAAAATCCCATTTTCAGTACCATGTGGCTACTGGAAGTTTATAACTTCACGCTTGGATCATGGCTTCCCTGTTGGACGGAACTGGTTAGGTGGATTGTGCCCTTTGAACAATTCGCAGACCTTTTACGGTTAACAATGGGAGTGTTTCTTACTCCCGCCATCTTCCAGGAAGCAGCGGGCCCCCTGCCCAGGTGTGTCTGCTGGCAACCCTTCTGTGTCCTCCAAGGCTTACAGGGCTGGGATGGGCGGGGCAGGGGGGAGTTGGGGTGGGGGTGTCTGCTGCAGCCTTTGTTTGGTAGAGTAATGATTGGCAGGGAGATGCTAAGCAAGAAAAGCAAACAGGACCCTCCGTGGTGTGATTATTTCAGAGAAATGGCAGAAAACAAACAAGCTAAGGAAAGTAAGAGAGAGATCTAAGCTGTCAATGAGGTCTCTTAGAACTCACTCCAAGCTCCAGGGCGGTTGGGGGGGGGGGGAGACAGCGAGAAAGGAAGGTGCTGCAGAGGGAGGGAAGACTTTTCAACTCTGCAAGTGCATCTGGCTGGTGCACTCCCCGATCTGGAAGTCATTGTTTAAGCATCACGAACCTTCCAGAACAGCAGACAGAAGTTTCCAGCTCCCAGTGATTTTGTGCTCCCACTTGTGAGGCCTGCTGGCCTCTGAACCCAACTGACGAGGGGCCTTCAGCATTGGAAGCACAGAGGCATGCGGTGTCTAAGCTCGGAGGGCTTCGGGGGGAAGGCCATCCGGCTGGGGCCTCCATGCACTACCCTGAGCTGGGGTCATGAAGCAAGAATTTGATGATTTGTCTCCTGTTGCTGGGGTAGAACCAGTTGGAATCCACCTACGTCCCACACTGGCCAGTAGTCACTCTAAACTGGTCCTGGACTCACCCTGGACTCTGTCCTGAAAACAAAACTATCCTTAGAGCTTTGGGGACATCCAGGAGAGGATGGAACAAGGCACAGTTCCTAAGCCATCACAGAGGCCTTGCCAGGCAGGAGCAGGTGGGAGCACAGAGTTTGCAGATTCAGGATCCCTACTACACCTCCGGCTTTCTGCAGGTGTCACTCAGTGTCACTCTGCACCACACACCAGGTGACAGAGGTGGCTATGAAGCTACGGCCTCCATCCACCTGCTCGTTCCTGAGAGCTTGCCCCAGTGTTGAGCCTTCCCAGCCAAGCTCACCAAAGAGAGGTCCTGTCTCTCTGTTCTGCTGACCTCCACCTCAGAGATACATGGTGACCAGATCCAGAGAGTTTTCTAGAATGTACCACGCTGAAGATAACCATCCTGGCCAGCAATCTTCCTCCGCATAGGAGCTTCAGAAGAAACTTCTACCTCCCTCCCGCCAATGGTGGATGAATCGATAGATGGATGGATGGATGGATGGATGGATGGATGGATGGATGGATGGATGGATGGATCGATGGATCGATGGATCGATGGATCGATGGATCTATGGGAGGATGGCTATATAAACAGATGGTGGTTGGATGGATGGGTGGGTAGATGGATACATGAATGGATGAATGGTGGATGGATGAATGGATGGATAGATGGATGGATGAATGGATGGATGGATGAATGAAAAGATGATGGATGATGGATGGATGGGTAGTTATGCAAACAAATGGTGATTGGTTAAATGGGTAGATGGCTGGATTTGTAAGTGAATGGTGGGTGGATGGGTGGGGAGAAGGATGGGTGGATGAAAGCTAAAGAGACAGGTGGTCCAGAGCCTTCTTAACCCTTTCCTGTCAGAAGCAGACTCTGAAGCAGTGGCTAGGTGTTGAATCCTCTACCACTGTGTGACCTCAGACAAGCTACTTAACATCTCTGTGCGCATCAATGATATCCGACCTCCAGGAGAAAGGCATCCCAGTCCCTTACTGTATTGGAAATATGACAAACAGGACTAGATGGCCAGACCATAGATGGGACTATGTGGTTCGTGAGCATGACCCTTGCACAAAGATCAGAAAGCCAGAGGCTCCTTTAAAACTCCGCAGTGTCTCCACAGCCCCTTGGAGCTCCTGACTGAGAACAGAAGGCGAGGAGTTAACCCCGGCCTTGGGAAAAGGATTAACAGCCTGTGTCTGTTTAGTTACTTAGCCCTCTGACTCACTGGAGAAAAATATCTCGAAAGATTAGATTATGCAGCTTAACTACAGGGCCACAGTACTGAGAAGGGGCTCAGTCCTCTCCGCTAAGCTGGGTCCGCAGGCTAATTTCCCGTAGGTGGTCCGGTTTCCTGGAGGCAGAGGGGACAGAGCAACCTTTCCAGGCCCTGGGGGCTTACAGCGTGAAGCAACTTTTAAACCTTAAATTTAAAAAAACGAAAGGCCATGTCTGCCCTGTGAAATCCAGGTACTTGATCTCTCAAACAGCAACTGAACAGAGAGCTGCGTGCGACACAGCTGGCTCAGTTATAGAAACACATCTGCAGTGGATAACACGCCAGGCAGGATGGTACGCGCCTGACCTAGCCAGAAGGGCATTTGTCCTCTGAGATGGTTTTCGGGCTCCAAATGAAGAGTGACGAGAGGTTTAGAAGGGACGCTGGCACACAGTCCACACAGCGGTATCACAGGCTTCCAAGACGAGCTTCGCCAAGCGCCTGGGCCAGGAGACTACCCTCACTCCAAACATGAAAACTTCCTGCCGGAAATGTGAGAGTAGCAACAGTACGGGTCACAGAATGTTCTAGAAGTGTTTGGCTGCATGCTTCACCCACTCCTGCAGAGCTGCAACTGGGAAGCCATAGCCAAGCATGGGGAAAGCGGAGCGTCCCAAAGCTTTCTTGCCGTTTCTGAGCTTGTGTGGCTCTGGAACAGCTTCACGGCCTCTCTGAACCTTAGTCCTCATCTGTGAAGTAACAGAACTGGAGCTGGGGCTGTAATTGGGCTGACAGCATGCTCGCCAGCACTTGTGAAGCCCAGCATCTTAAGCTAGGTGTGAGCGGCACACGCCCGTCATTCCAGCAACTCAGGAGGCACAGGTGGAAAGGCCGGAAGTTCGAGGTCATTGTCATCTGCCTACTTAGTTTTGAGCTAGCCTGGGCTACATGAGACCCTGTCTCAAAATAATATGTAATAAAACATAATTAATATAATGCAACATAATATACAATGAATAGAGCTGCCCTTAGCAGCCCACAAGCCAGCAGACCAGATTTGGGGACAACCTGATTGTGAGGATGCTATTCTGCAACCGTGTCACTCCACTCCAAGCGAGCTGTGACTATGTAGTCACTCCTTTACCCCCGACTCTAGAACACGATGGCTCTGGTCTCCAGCCGACCACTGTCAAAGGGAAACTAGTTCAGGTGATTCACCGCTCTGAGCGGAAACCACCTTTGACTGGTCAGGATAACGCAGTGGTTTTTATAAAACACTGCCTAGATGCAGTTTCAGGAGGCAGCAGAAGGCCAGTCAGTCCCCACCTGAGCCTCTGGTGGGTTCACACCACACCCACTTCTCACGGGAAGTCTCATACTCGGGACCCTGCTGCAGAAGCCTGGTCTCTCTCTCCTTTGAGCCACCGCCGGTTGCTAGAGACAGTCCTTATACCCAAGAGTCCAGAAGGCCACTCAAGTTAGCCTCCCCACAGGGAACCTGGACACTAAGTGAGCCACGCACGCACCGGCCTGCAGTTCCCACGTGACATCACTCCATCCCCCGTGCAGCCCTCTCACGCGTATTACTTCCTATTTCTCTTCCCTGCCATTTTTATACTGTGGGATAAACGGCAGTAGAGACCTTCGGAAGTGGTCTGCTTTCTAGGTATTTTTATTCCTGGGCTGTTCTGATGTCCTCCGCCTCTGAGTCAGAGTTAGGGGTGGCTTCTCAGTGAGCCACAGCACACAGTTTACTGACACACCCGTGGCCTGTCCCTTCTATCTGTGGGCAGAGGGCAAAGTTACCCCAATGCACCCGGTACCTTCCAGGAGCAGGGGCCTGACAGAGCAGCCCGAATAATACTGTCAATATTATAATGGAACTGATTAAGAAGGAAATGACTGGCAAAGCGAAAATAGGAACCAGAGCCTCTGCTCCTCCCTGGTTTAGCTCACTGTAATCCCTCTCATTGATAATGAGGTTCTCAAATGTGCAGGTCTGACAGGAGTTAAGAATGGGGCACCCTGGTTACCTCTTCATGGCCCTCGTTGGCACAAGCCTCAAGGCAGAGGGATACCCCAGGCTCATGATGGCTTCGTAAGGGACACATGCTCTTCTTTGTCTTTTTACTTATGCAAGCACATGCCCCAGCCAAGGACTTCAAAACAAATTAACGCAGAATGAAGGTTGGGAACAAAATCTCCCCCGGGAGAGCAGTCGTGTTTGATGTTGGTTTTCTGTCTGTTTGTTTTTACACCCTTGCAGCCTCTCTCTTTTGAGCAATGGGTGAAGCTGTCTTTGGAGAGCAGGCAAGGTCTGCACTGAACTGGTGTCTAGCCCTGGTCTCCCAGACTCCAAGCCCCAAGGTTTGGTCACCCCTTATGACCTCCCAGACCCCTCTGCAGGCCTCATGCTCATGCTTCACAAGGGTCAACTTCTCAGGTGGCTACAGTGGATATCTGCTAATTGCCGGGCTCTCCCTGGGAGTCCCCTCGAACTGTTTGTGAAGACGCATCCCTTCCTGCCCCAGCACGAACTCCCGTTGAAAAATCAACAGCTGTCATCACAAGCTTCCGGCATCCCCATCCGGAACTCGGCCACCCATGGCCCTTCCCAGGTGTTCTGATCCCAATCTCCCACCTTCTCCAAGCACCCGGTGCTGGAGCTCCACAGCTGTGAATTCTGCCGCCTGCCCTGAGGTCTTGGAGGCACCTGGAAGCTCTGCAATGGCGGAAGGGGGCTCCAGATGAGCCCTGGGAGACCCGGGTGGAGAATCCCGAGAACGCTGCGACAGCGCTGAGAAAGACAGGGTGGACATGGCATGGTTTGTCATGACATGAGGGATCCGTGGCTCTGGAAGGTTGGGTCTGTCCAGCCCAGGCACACACAGACATCTTCTGGGGACTGTTTCTCCAGGATGCACCATTTGGTCCATCAGAAGCCACCATATTCTTGAAGGAACCAACATCATCTTTGCCAACCTTAGCTCTATGGGTCAGCCTTCTTTCCAGGAACTGGGAAAGCTGCGAACAGAGAAGGAGGAGGTGCCGGAGGCACGAGGCAGAAACCAGGTTTGCACAGTCCTGATCGGCTGGTGTTCGGTCCCACCTTTCACCCCACGAGTCGGCTGACTGACCTGTGGCCTGGATCTTGCTCCTGTCACTCAAGAGTTCTGGTAAACCCAAGCAAATTTCCCTTTCAAATCCCTGGTAATGTGTCTTTACCCGGGGCCAGGGGGATGCCAGTAGCTGTTCTTGCAGAGGACCTAGTTTTGGTTCCCAGCGCCCACACGGAACTCACAACCGTCTGTAACGCTCACTCCAGGGGATTCCATCTCTCCCTTTTGGCCTTCCTGGGAACTAGGTGCACACATGGTGCCCAGACATACATGCAGACAGAAGACCCATACGTGGTATGTGGTAGAGTCTGCTGCTGCTGCTGCTGCTGGTGACACAGTCTCTCTATGTAGTCCTGGTTGTCCTAGAACTCTCTATGTAGAGCAGGATGGACTCAGAGATCTGCCTGCCTCTGACTCCCAAGTGCTAGGATTAAAGGTGCAATCCGCCACCCCTGGCTGATGCATACTTTCAATCCTAGAGGAGAGGATCTCTGTGAAATCAAGCCAGCCTGCTCCAAGCCAGCCAAAGCTACATAGTGAAACCCTGGAGGAGGAGGAGGAAGAAGAGGGGGATGGGAGGAGGAGGGGAAGGGGAGGGGGAGGAGGAGAAGGAGGAGCAGCAGCAGCAGGAGGAAGGGAAAGGGGAGGGAGGGGGAGGGGGAGGAGGAGGAAGAGACATAAAATACAAAATTAAAATCATTTTTAGAAGGTTATTTACCGTCTTAATTCCTTTCAGACTGGCTTATGTGTGCAGAAATGCTTGCCTGTGTGCGCCCACCTCTCCACCTTTTTCTCTTTTTTTAAAGACAGGGTCTCAACCTAGGGCTTACCATCCTGCTAGACTAGTGGTCCAGTGAGTCCCCAGGGTCCCACCTCTGCCTGCCCAGCACTGCTGTCATAAGTCTGTGCCTTCACACCTGGCTTTTCCCAGGAGCTGGGATCTAAGCTCCAGCCTCATGCTTCTGCAGGAAGCCCTGCCGTCTTAGAGTTTTATTGGTGTGACGAGACACCGTTGACCACGGCAGCTCTTATAAAGGAGACGTTTAATTGGGGCTGGCTGCTTACAGGTTTAGAGTTTCCACCCATTATCATCATGGCGGGAAGCGTGGTGGCCTCCAGGCCAACATGGTGCTGGGGACTGAGAGTTCTGCCTCTGATCCTCAGGCAGCAGGAGACTGGGTCACCGCTGGACATAACATGAGCAAGTGTCGACCTCAAAGCCCGCCCCTGGGGCAATGCACTTCCTTCACAACTACACCTCCTCCTACAAGGCCACATCTCCTGCTCCCTATGGACCTAACATTCAAAAGGAGTCTAGGGGGACCATATCTATTCAAACCACCACACCTTCATCCACCAAGCCGTCTCTCCCACTCCATTAACTATTTTTTAAAACATATACCAGTGACCTGTAGTCTGTTCCCAGTCATCCAACCAGTAACCGTTTCTAGGATGTTTCCTTCACCCTAAACCAGTGGTTATGAACCTTCTTAATGCTGTGACCCTTTAATACAGTCCCTCGTGTGGCGGTGACCCCCCCAACCATAAAAGTATCCCATTGCTACTTCATAACTGAAAGTTTGCTACTGTTACGAATCGTAATATAAATATATGATCTGCAGGATATCTGATATATGACCCCTGGGAAAGGGTCACTCAACCCTCCCCAAACAGGTCATAACACACTGATTGACAACCAACCGTTGCCCTAGAAGGAACCTCTCTCCCCACCCTAGTACCTTTCAATCTGCTTTCTTGGTCCTAGCTCACACACACACACACACACACACACACACACACACACGCACACACACACACACACACCCCTCCTCCCACATGAAGACCCACAGAGCCTAAGGGACCAGCCAAAAGCCAAAAGTATTGAGCAGGCAAGAAAGAGCTAGAGCACTGCTCCATGTGGCCCCAGAGCGACAGCAGTCCTCTTAGAGACTAATCATATGTCCACGTGTGATAATACAAAGTGAGGGGAGCTCACAGCTCCCCGAGACATGTACTAGTGTGACCCCTGTTCCTCACCTGAACCCAGGATCAACCACTGCTTCTAGCTCCCATGAAAGGGGATGGGGGAGAAGCCTGGTGAAGTGTCCTGAGCCACCCTTGGACCCCTGCATACAAATGGGGCTTGTCCATGAGAAGTCACTCCTGCTGAGAACTATTGTGGTTGTAGTGACAGTGTCTGCTGGGGCGCAGATCCTCCTGCAGGGAAACTCCTGGGTGGCAATATGTCCTATGTTAACATGCACATCCCGCAGCCCCCAAGCACATGCACACATGTGTAGATGCTCAGCACACTGGGCTGCCGTCTCCTGTGCTTCAAGTGCCCCTCCCCACCCCATCCCCCAGGACCCTGTACTCTCATCTGATGTCAGTGAAGGCTCTAGGACAGAGACAGCGAATAGGAAGAAATGAAGAAAGTAGCCTGTGACGTGGGAGGCCCACAAGCTGGAGCTGCACAGGCTAGGAACACTGCTGGCGCGGTATGGCTGTCTGACCAGGGATCCTCCACCTTGGGGAAGTTTTAGCCCTTACGTGTAGGCTGTCGCCTGACTACATGAGATACACTCTTCCCGGAGAGAGCCGTATGCCTTACAGAAAGCCAGCAGACCACAGCAGTGACAACCAGATTGGTGTGTGAAGGTTTCACGGCTGGCCCTAACTCAGCACACTGACCAACCACCACACAGCCCATCCCAGTCTTGGCCAGACACCAGAGTCCACGGACATCAGAGCAGCACGGAGCTGATGCTCAAGACTTCTCTTAGAGACACAGTGTCTCCAGCATGTTCTGGCTTGCAGTCTCTAGCCTGCTGTCTTAGTCACGGAGCATTCCTTAGGAGGCCCTCATACATGGCACAAGCTGTAAGTGATGGCTTTATGTGTCTGAGTACTCTCGTCAGAAGAACCACCCTGACAGCTTAAACTCTTCTCACAACAGCAGTCTCCAAAGATCACAATGGCCTTCTCCACACATTACAAAGTATCCAGACAACACAACAAAGTCTCAGGCTCTATGCTTTAGGTACCCAGTATTCATCTTTCTTTGACAAACACAACTCTAGGGGCCGGGTCAATGGTTCAGTGGGTAGAGTGCTTGCTGCACAAGCATGAGGACTAGAGTTCAATCCCCAGCGTGCACATCAAGAGCTGGATGTGGTGGTGAACGCCTGTATCCCAATGCTGAGCACAGAGACAAGCAGGTCCCTACAACCCACTAGCCAGACAGCCTTACCAAGTCAGAGAGCTACAGGTTCAGAGAGAAACCCTGTCTCAAAAAATAAAGTATGACCAGAGAAATGGCTCAGCAGGCTAATGGGGCTTGCCACAAATCCTAGAGACCCGAGTTCAATCCCAGGGTTCCACAGTAGAAGGAGAGAACCAATAATCCCCAAGTCCTTTGATCTCTATGCATGTGGTATTTGTACATATAAATAAAGGTGATGGTTTTTTAAATATATAAGGTGGAGAGCAACTGAAGACGATAACGGATGTCAATCCCTGGCCTCCATTCACAATACGCATCTACTTACATGCTCGCCACACACACAAACACATACATACACCACACACAAACACATACATACACCTCACATATACAAACACATACATATACCACATACACAAACACATACATATACCTCACATATACAAACACATACATACACCTCACATATACAAATACATACATACACCACACACACAGATACATACATACACCACACACACCAACACATACATACACCTCACATATACAAACACATACATATACCACACACACAAACACATGCATATACCACACACACAAACATATACATACACCTCACATATACAAACACATACATATACCTTACATATATAAATACATACATATACCACACATACACACATATACCACACACACACAAACACATACATATATCACACATACAGAAACACATACACCACATACAGAAACACATATATATATATGCCACACATACACAAACACACACATACCACAGTACACAAACACATACGTATACCACACACACACACACAAACATATACATATCACACATATACAAAATTACTCCAGTCCAGGAGAAAGATCAACAAAGACAACCTTTGTCTGAAAATGCCATAGAAAATCCAACGTTTCATCTGTACTTATAGGGAGAGGAACACAAGCCCGTGTGTGGAAGTCAGAGGACAACTTCAGGGGGTCAGTTCTCTCCTTCCACCATATGGCTCCAGGCCCAAGGATTGAACTCAGGTTGACAAGCTTGTCAGCGAGTGTCTTTACTTGATGGAGCCATCTCCCTAATCCTACATGCTAATTTAAAAGTCAAAAATTGAGAGAGAGAGAGAGAGAGAGAGAGAGAGAGAGAGAGAGAGAGAAAGAGAGAGAGAGAAGAAAAGAAACTTTAACAGGGAGATGGCAGTTGCCATGAGTGGTGGAATCAGTCAGGCCACTGGAACAAAGACAGAACAAACATGGAGTCTGCAGCTCCCACACCGGTAACAGGCATGGCGGGACTCTTGGAATGAGAGAGAAGATATTTGTACTGCACTGAAAACCAAGAAGGCAGTGTGTCGAACAAGGCTCCTTCACGTGTGTGCAGGGAGGCCCTGCGATCACAGACACACGGGAGTGTGTCACAAATAGCCCTTCACAGCCGCTGAAGAAATGAGGAGGATCAGCTGGGGGTGTGGGGGCCTCTTGCTGAGAACCTGCGGTGCAGCCAGGGGGAGGGGACATCTGGGATTACAGACTGTCACCTGAGCGGAGAGCCAGGAAACACTCCGCGTGAGCAGCGGAGGCCTGCCACTCTGATTTTACACTCCAGACCCCTGAACAAAAGCCACACTGTGAGGTGCTTGGCGGGGGCTGCAGAGGGCAGGGCTGCCGGGTCCCTCTCACTTTAAGGACTTCCGGGTGTTGACTAAACCTGTGAGTGTTCCAGGCTCCGCCTCCTCCTGGCTGCCAGAAGCTGGGGTCCTGCTCAGGGACAGTGTGCCTGTGCCTCACCTGGAGACGTTCCTGGCCCCCAGTGCTGCCCCTGCAGTCTGGTACTGTCCCTGGTAAATCTACAGCTGACATCTGCCTCCCAATAGAAAGCCAAACAGCAAGCAGTCTGAAGACACAGACACACGTATCTGCATGTGTGTGCATGCATGTGCATATGCGTGCGTGCCTGTCTGTATACACACGTACGGGGATGTGCATTCAGAGCCAACCCCCCCCGCCCAGGATAGCAGTCAACGCCACAGCTGACCATCCAGGAGAAGCCAGGGGAAGCCACAAGCTACAGAGGCCCAGAGCCCCCTGCACTGATTTACAGAGTTTACTCAGCAGCTTCCAGAATGATCCACCCGGCCCTCCAGATACAGCCCTGGAGATTCCACAGATCTAGCCTTTTACTGGGGTCTGAAGTCCTAGAGAGAAAGAGTAGGAGCCTAGGGAATGAGCATAAAGGCAGTTGGGTCCGGCCACCTCCTCACAGTAAAGGTAGCCACCGCAGGAGGCCTTCGCACCAGCAAGGATGAACAGAAGCAAGAGAGAAGCAGAAGTAGGGGAAATCAAGTCAGGAGTGGGCCCCAAGGAGGCCTAAGCAGCCAGGGGTCCCTTGAAATGGATGACCGCTCCCAGACCTGATCTCTCAAACAGGAAACCGCAGGGATAACCTGGATGCGGCATTTCAGGGAGTGTGTGACTGGAGCTGTGTACTCGGTCCTTGCTGGACGGGTTCCCTGGGACAGGGTAACACCGACCCTGGTGCGAAGTCACTCTAAAAGCACAGCAGCCAGGAATCAGAGAGTGAGTGTGTCCTTCCTCACGCAGGTGTCCACTGCCTCTCTTCCCCTGAATGGCCCTCCTCTGGCCCCTGGCTGGGTCTCTCCTCCTCTCTACCTTTGCCTGGGCTGTCCCTCTGCTCACCGTGCCCCTTCCAGACGCTCAGAAAGAATCCTCTATGTCCTTATGTGAGATCCTCCCTCAGACTTCTCTGTCCGTGACCTAGAGGAAACCCTCAAAAACAGCCATGATGCCCTTTCCCCTCAGGCCCTCAAGGAGGGTCCAGCCTAGTAACCTGGGTGTGTCAGAGCTCTTCACGCACCTGGCTGCAGCCCCCGTGAAACCTGCAGCCATGGAGCAGGCATGGCTGAGCTCTTGATACCCGTGTCTGAGCCGCCCAGACTCCTGCATCTGCCTTTGAGGGTAGGAAACCAGGGCACGTCTGAAGCTTGGGTACCAGGCTGTGCACCTGCGGTGTGCTCCAGAAGTGTTTCAGTGTCTCTAAGGGACAGAAAGCCTGGGTGAGGGACTCAAGCTGGGGCGTCGATCAGTATCCAGCCTGAGCCTTCCCACAGGTACCCAGCCAAGAGCTGACCAAGAACTGAGCAAGTTTCTTCTAAATCAAACGGGCCTCAGGACTTAGTGGCAGCCCCGGGCAGAGACCTGAACTCATTTCTATTTTTTTTTTCCCCCTTCCACGATACTGGCCCAAAGCTCCATCACTTCCTCTTGCAGCTCGGGGATAAACCTCTGAGTCCTCTAGCTGGGTCCATAAAGCAGGAGACAGTGCCACCTTCTGGAGGTCAGGTGCAGAACAGCAACGTCTAGCCTGATGCGACCAAGTAACAGAAATCCCTTGGCTGGCCTTGAGACCAGAGCTACTAGCCCTAGTATAGCTCTATACTAGGTACAGAGTATACAGTATACAGTATAGATGTATACTAGGACAGAGTATACAGTATACAGAGTAGACGTATACTAGGACAGAATACACAGTAAAATTATAGACATATACTAGGACAAAGTATACAGTTTACATTATAGACATATACTAGGACAGAATATACAGTATACAATATAGACATATACTAGGACAGAGTATACAGTATACAGTATAGCTGTATACTAGGACAGAGTATACAGTATACAGTATAGCTGTATAGTAGGACAGAGTATACAGTATATAGTATAGCTGTATACTAGGACAGAGTATATAGTATAGCTGTATACTAGGACAGAGTATACAGTATAGATGTATACTAGGACAGAGTATACAGTATACAGTATAGCCGTATAGTAGGACAGAGTATACAGTATAGATGTATACTAGGACAGAGTATACAGTATACAGTATAGCCGTATAGTAGGACAGAGTATACAGTATAGATGTATACTAGGACAGAGTATATGGTATCCATTATAGATGTGTACTAGAATAGAATATACAGTATACAGTATAGCCATATACTAGCACAGAGTATACAGGAGAGGGTAAAAGAGTTTGATGGGCAGTGCTGACACACACACTACCATATGAATGAACCATGACCCTGAAAGAAGAAGCCAGAAGTCTTGAATAATATAAAAACACTGAGAACAGACAAGCCCAGAGAAAGAACACAGAGTAGTGATAGCCAAGGATTGAGGTGTTTGCGTGACAGGAAGAGGGGTGAACGGCTATGCTGGGTGTGGGGACGCCCCTGTGGATGGCTAGGCTGGGTGTGGGGACGCCCCTGTGGATGGCTATGCTGGGTGTGGGAGGCCCCGTGGACAGCTACGCTGGATGTGGGGACGCCCCTGTGGATGGCTATGCTGGGTGTGGGACGCCCCTGTGGATGGCTATGCTGGGTGTGGGATGCCCCCATGGATGGCTATGCTGGGTGTGGGAGGCCCCGTGGCAAGTGTACAGAGTCGCTCGTATGTCAGTATGCTCAACTCCCTGGGAAGCAGGCAGATCAGTGTGTTCAAGCTAGGTCTCAGTGGGAGCACACTCATGAGGGGGACGTGGGGTACAAGGGACACCAGAGTAGGCATTGGGGTGTAGAACAGGTAGGGAAACTGAGGAGAGACTTTGGCAGAGATCCAGGGTCCTGCTGTGGAATAGACCCAGATGGTTTGCTCCTCAAGCCCCCAGACCCTGAGGTTGGCCATTCCCCAGCCTCCAGTGTACAACAAGATCTCCCCTCTGGCCCCTGGCCACGGGTGACTCTTCTCTTGCCCTACAATTAGGGGAACAACCGGAAATGGGTTCCACCCTACAGAACAGGGCCATCCCAGCTTGAGTACCTCGCCCAGGCGCCCTTCACCTCAGCTCATCTCACTGTTCCCAGGAAGCTAAAGAACATTGTTGAGCTCACTGCCTGGTGTCCGAGAGAGATACAGAACCAGCCAAGGATTCTTGTGAGACCACACGCATGTTCCACAGGGAGTTACAAGGAGCACTCTCCCTGAGTCCTGGCCAGGGCTAGCCTGGGCTACATGATAAAGTCTTCAAAAGATGCAAACAGGGGCTAGAGACACGGCTCATTGTTTGAGAGCACTGGCTGCTCTTCCGAAGCCCAGGCTCAATTCCCAGCACCCACATGACAATTTACACCCATCAGTAACTCCAGCTCCAGGGGATCTGACATGCCTCTTCTGGCCTCTGGGCACCAGGAATAGACGTGGCACACAGACATATATTCCGGCAAAACATATATACACATAATAAAAATAAACTTTAAGAAAGGAAGATAGAGGGCTGGAGAGATGGCTCAGTGGTTAAGAGCACTGACTGCTCTTCCAGAGGTCCTGAGTTCAATTCCCAGCAACCACATGGTGGCTCACAACCATCTGTAATGGGATCCGACGCCCTCTTTTGGTGTGACTGAAGAAAGCTATAGTGATATATATATATATATATATATATATATATATATATATATATAATCTTTTTTAAAAAAATAAGGAAGAAAGAAAGGATGGAAGGAAGGATGGAAGGAAGGAAGGAAGGAAGGAAGGAAGGAAGGAAGGAAGAAAGAAAGAAAGAAAGAAAGAAAGAAAGAAAGAAAGAAAGAAAGAAAGAAAGAAAGCCAGCAAGCTAGCTCAGCAGTAAAAGCACTTGCCTCCAAACCTCAGGACTTGAGTTTGACCCTTGGGATTCAAATGGTAGAAGAAACTCCCATAGATTGTTCTCTGGCCTCTACCATACATGGCACCCATGTGCAGACAATCGCACACAAAATAAAAATAAGTGAAGGAAAACCAAACAGATAAATAAATATGTTGAGAGAGGTAAAGACACGTGGCACACTCCACCGTCCTCTAACTTCGTGTGTACGCGCACACATACCTGCATACACACGTGCACATGCACTGTACACACAAAGCCTAAAGCAGGAGGAGAAGCCAAGGATTGTAGGTGCGGATATGAACTACTTTAAAAAGTAAGAGGGGGGCAGGGTGAATGGTTCAGAGTGTCGGCAACAATATCCAAAAGCTGGACGCAGGGACTGGGTGTAGATATGTTTTCATGCTGCGTGTCGGGTGACACCACAATCGGAGCAGGCTGCCACACCATGAGACTAAGCCAGCAGGTTTTCACACAGGAAAAGTGTCATCCACCCACTGACACTAATACAGGACTGGAGTCTGGTAGTTTTTGGCACTGGTAGATTTGTGGTGCGCCCTGAGCAGGGGATTCGAGAGGCTTCTACCCATGTGTCTTTGACCAGACTTGAATGTCTGCTAAGCAGGGCTTTGGAAAGGACACATGAAGTCACTCGTGCAGGTCTAGCCTGCTCCTGACCTCTAGTGAGTGCCAGAGTGAACAGAGGATTTCCCAGGCACTTTAGTCCTCTCCTCACATGAGTCCCCAAAGATGCGGGGACCAAAGGTGCGGGGACCAAAGATGCGGGGACGGAAGATGCGGGGGCCGAAGATGCGGGGGACGAAGATGTGGGGGCCGAGGATTCGGGGGCCAGATTTCTCCTCTGAGACTCTCAGGAAGTTGGTAACCCAACAGCTGGCTTGATAGCTCTAAGTTCCCATCTCCACACAACCCTCAGCCAGTCCCTCTCTACAGAGCAGTCCCCTCCCAGTCACCAAGGCAGCGTTTATCTGGTAAAAAGGAGTCAGGAAAAATAAACTTACCTTTTAAAAGAAAAGCATGGAGAGCCACATACAACCAGTGCTGCAGAGTGGTCTCGTGGTCCCACATCTGCCCTGCACATTTAGCCTGGACGGGTGCTCGCACCTCTGGCTCTGACCTTGGCAAGACCCTGAGCAGCTCAGCTGGAAACAACTTTCAGTCACCCTTGACATCCCTCTGACAGCAATAGCCTTAGGTCTTATGCTCAAACCCTGGGCAAGAAGCACCCCCAAAGTGCCCATGGAATATTTAAGTGCATATCAGCTGGTGGAGACATCCATTTTCCTGCTTTGCTTGAGATTGTGGGTCCTGGCTCAGAGGAACCTCTGTGGCCAAGGAGGCAGTGGGAAGCCAATGGCAGAGTGTAGCAGAAGGCAGTCAGAAGCCACCATGGGGGATGGTCCTTAGTCCATCCCTCCCCCACAGTCTACTAATCTGCTTACAACTTCTCAACCCACATAGACATGGGCCAGTCCCTGGCCTGGCTGCACTCTGTGGATCTGCAGCTGCCCTGTTTCTCTCCCCCTTTCCCCACAGGAAGGCAAAGACATGTCAGAGGTGAATCCCCAGGAGGAAGGGGAGAGCCAGCGTCTAGGCTTGCCTTCCACAGAGGACAATGACTTTGGCATCTCCTTAGAAATTCCTGGAAAAGTAGGTCCCAGTCACCCACAGTGTAGACTAAGAACAACCCTGACTGAAGCCTCAGACCAGTGATCCTCCTGCCTTCAAGATGCTGGAATTTCAACTGCATGATGCCTGACCAAGTGAGTGATGACTTTTCATATTGCCTTTACAATAGCATTTTCCCCAGCAAAAAGGATGGATGGATGGATGGATGGATGGATGGATGGATGGATGGATGGATGGATGGTGGACAGATGGATGGATGGATGGATGGATGGATGGATGGATGGGTTGATGATGGATGAATGGATGGGTAGATGACGGATGGATGGCGGATGATGGATTGATGGATGATAACTGGATAGACAAATGGATGGATGATGCATGAATGGATGAATAGGTGGACAGGTAGATAGATGGATAGATAGAATAGGTAGAAAGATGAATGGATGGATGAGGGATGGATGAGGGATAGATGGACAGGTAGATAGATGGATAGATAGAATAGGTAGAAAGATGAATAGATGATGAATTGATGGATGATAGATGGATGGCAAATGATGAATGAATAAATGGATGAGTGGAGGAGGAATGGTATGTGGATGGATGGGTAGATGGTAGGCTATGGTAAATTGATAGATGGATAGATGGCCAATGGTGTCTTGTTACTTTTCTATTGCCATGACAAAACACCCTGACCAAGACAACTTATGAAAGAAAGTATTTAACATGAGTGCTTATGGTTCCAGAAGGTTAGAGCATAAACATCATGGAGGGGAGTACGGCAGCAGGCAGGTTTACATACACTGGAGCAGTAGTTGAGAGCTTGCATCTGTCCCTCAAGCATAACATAGAGTGTTCAGTGGGAATGGTGCAGACTTCGGATACCTCAAAGCCAACCCCCAAGGACACACCTCCTCCAATAAAAACCATGCCCCTGATAATTTCTAGACAGTTCCATCAACTCTGGATCAAGCATTCAAATATTTGAGGCTTTGGGAGCCTTCTTATTCAAATCACCACAGATGGGTGGGTGGGTGGATGGATGGATGGATGATGGATGGACGGACAGATGGACAAGTGGGTGGGATCATGTGTTGGTGGGTGGGTGGGATAGGTGGGCAGATGGATGGGTTGGTAAGTGGATGAGGAGGGGTGTATATAGGTTGGTGGGGGTAAGAGACTGGGTGGATAGGTAAGTAGGTGGATGGGTAGGAATGGGTGGGGGAGGGGTGGAATGGTAGTTGCATGGTAGGTGAGCTGGGAGGCTGCTGAACAAATCAGAAAGTAAAGGATTAATCCTCTGACTGTGAAAAGCTGGATCCTTCGTTTAAAGGAAGTATTAGAAATTTCCACTTATTTGCTTTCTACAGTCAATAAACATTCCCCGGCAGCCCAAGGTTTGGCTGCACCTCTCCAACTCCTGGTGAAAAAAAATAGGTGTTTGCTTTTTTTTCTTCTTTCTTGCAAATGACATGAAGCATTTTACATTTCATAACCAGACTTGGCACCTGACAGCTGGGAGGTGGACACTTCCCCAGGCACATACCTCACCAAAGCCACCTTGGAATGAAGCCTACCGCCATCTTCATGCTGTGAGTAAGGCTAGATAAACACAGAGATGGAGTGAGCCTGTTACCATGACGACGGAGCTGAGCAGGACAACAGTGCATTGAAGCCAGTTCGGAGAGCTTCCATCATGGGTCTGCAGCACACAGGGGCTGGTACATCCCAAGTACAGAGGCACACCAGAGAACACACCCTCAGGGTCAACGTAGTGGGCTCCCTCTAGGGTGCCCTGCTTCACCATCTCTAAGGTCAGGGGACACAGCTCAGCGCTGAGTCCAGGATGAAGATCTGAACCAGGTCTTAGTGAGGGTTTTATTGCTGTGAACAGACACCATGACCAAGGCAGCTCTTAGAAGCACAACACTTAATTGGGACTGGCTTTCAGGCTTCAGTCTATTATGATCAAGGTAGGAATATGGTAGCATTCAGGCAGGCATGGTGCAGTGGGAGCTGAGAGTTCTACATCTTCATCTGAAGGCTGCTAGCAGAATGCTGGCTTCCAGGCAGCTAGGACAAGGGTCTTAAAGGCACATAGTGACACACCTTCTCCAACAAAGCTGCACTTACTCCAAGGCCACACCTACTCCAAGGCCACACCCACTCCAACAAGACCACACCTACTCCAAGGCCACACCTACTCCAAGGCCACACCCACTCCAACAAAACCACACCTGCTCCAAGGCCACACTCACTCCAACAAGGTCTCACCTCCTAATAGTACCACCCCCCCTGGGCCAAGCGTATCAAACCACCACATGTGCCAAACGTCATTTCTATTTAACAGTTGCTTGTCAGGCCCTGCCTGGTGCTGTGGCAATGCCCAATGGCCACCTACTCATCATCACAGAAGCCACAGATGGGGAAACTGAGGCACAGAGCTAGAACACAAGGTTAAAGTGTGGAGTCGAGATTTAAATGCTGTACTCAGAGTCCCTGTGTGACATTACCAGGGACTAAGCAAAATCTGCTGGTCCCACAGGTACTGTGCACATGCCCTCTTACCCAATACGGACACCCTTGACTGCAAGCCAAGGGTCAGTGCAAGCCTTGAGTTTTTAGCACAGAAAATCATAGCTCACTCAGCCCACCCACAGAGCGGGTTCATAATGTCCCCTAGGGCAACCATCGGACACTGAGGCCAAAGCCACACGCTGAAAATTTTTACACAAATGGAGGCTATTGGTGTTCTGAATAGTTTTATGTCAACTTGATACAAACTAAAGTCATTTGAGAGGAGGGAACCTCAGTTAAGAAAATGCCTCCAGGGGCTGGAGAGATGACTCGGTGGTTAAGACCATTGGCTCTTCTTCCAAAGGACCTCGTTTCAATTCGCAGCACCACATGGCAGTTCAGAAAGGTCTGTAATTCCGGTTCCAGGGGTTCTGATACCCTCCCACAAGCACAAGTGCAAGGCTGGACACCAATGTACATAAAATAAAAGTTTTTAAATGCCTCCATAAGATCAGGCTGTAGGCCATATTCTTAATCAGTGATTGATGGGGGAAGACCCAGTCCATGGCGGGTGGTGCCATTCCTGGGCTAGTGGTCCAGGATTCCATAAGAAAGCAGGATGAGCAAGCCGTGAGGAGCAAGCCAGCAAGAAGCACACCCCCATGGCTTCTGCATCAGCTCTGGTCTCCAGATTCCAGATCTGACTGAGTTCCTGTCTGTGGTGGACTAGGATCTGGAAGTGTGAGCAAAATAAACCCTTTCCTCCCCAAACTTGCTTTTGGTCATGGTGTCTTGGTTAGGGTTTTTATCGCTGTGAAGAGACACTGTGACCATGACCATGGCAACTCTTATAAAGGAAAACATTTAATCAGGGCTGGCTTGCAGTTCAGAGGTTTAATACATGGAAGAAAGCATGGTGGTCCATAGGCGGACACAGTGCCGGAGAGGAGCTGAGAGTTTACGTTCAGATCCGCAGGCAGCAAGCAGAAGAGTGAGACACCGGGCCTGACTTGAACATCTGAGACCTCAAAGCCCGCCCTAGTGTCACGCTTCCTCCAACAAGGCCACACCTACTCCAAGGCCCCATCTCCCAATGGGCCTATGGGGGCCATCCCTGCTCAAACCACCACAGCATTTCATCACAGCAAGAGCACACACCACTGAACCCAGCCCCCTTCCAGCTCCAATCCATCCCAGACCCAGGGTCCTTCCAAACACACACCCCGTGATGGTTTGCATATGCTTGGCCCAGGAAGTGGCACTATTAGGAGATGTGGCCTTGTTGGAGTGGGTGTGGCCTTGTCGGAGTGGGCTTTAAGACCCTCATCCTAGCTGCCTGGAAACCAGTATTTTGCTAGCAGCCTTCAGATGAAGACGTAGAACTCTCAGCTCCTTCTCCAGCACTATGTCTGCCTAGACACTGCCATGCTTCCCACCACGATGATAATGGACTGAACCTCTGAACTGTAAGGCAGCCCCAACTACATGTTGTCCTTTGTAAGACTTGCCTTGGTCATGGTGTCTGTTCACAGCAGTAAAAACCGTAAGACCTGAGACAGGGGCAGATCCATCTGCTTATGAGCTCCTGGGTCTCTGCATCATTAGAGCCAAGCCTGCTGGTAAGGACAGTAATCAGTAATGCCTATGGACCAGTCCCCCAGCCCCTCTCATCTCCAGTCTTGTCAACTGATGCCATGAGAAGACTGGCTCTCAGCTCCTAAAAGCTAATGGCTCCTGGATTTGATGTATCTCATACCAGCTGGCTTTCCATGTGTCTCGCAGGCCTTATCACGTGACACCCCAGAAGAGAAGTGCCTCTCCCTCCCCTTTGTCCTCTCCTCTCCCCCCCCTCCCCCTCCCCCCCCCCTCCCCCTCCCCTCCCCTCCCCCCCCTCCTTCTCTCTCCATAGAGGTGTCAGCAGCAGCTTCCCTAGCCCAGGTAGAGAGAAGAGGTCCAGGCAGGCCCTGGGAGTGGGTATGAGCACCTGCCCACACCTCAGAGAGAGTCTGGGGATGGCGCCTCACAGCTGCTGCCCCCGCAGACTGCAGTCAGAGAAAACTATGCTGGCCAGGACAGGGAGGGCTGAACAACCCCATTGCAACGCCCCAGTCACCGACTCACACTCCAAATCCACAAGCCAGGAGGCACCTAGCGTGTGTGTGTGTTTGTGTGTGTGTGTGTGTTCTTAGAGTGTGTGACACATACCTGAGTATGCCGAATTCCTCTTCCTGGAATAACACTGATGCCATTCCCACACATAGATGGCATTCTTACAAGTGGCTTTAGCGCATGCGCTTCCTTCTCTTTTATGTCTTGAGACGGGATCTCACGTAGCCCAGGCTAGCCTCCAACTCACCTGGTAGCGAAGGATGACTCTCCTACCTCCACCGTCTGAGAGCTGGGATAGTAGGTGCAGCTACCGTATGCCCCAGAGCGTGCCTTTCCACAAGGGCAGACAGAAGGTGTGGCCAGCTATGTGTGACCACAAGCTGTTCCCATAGCCAGGGGTCCCTGGGATCTGCATAGCAAGAGCTGAGCCTAGAAACCATCTAGCAACAGGGATGCTGAGATGCAGATGGGAGACAGCAGTATTAGCAGGGAGAGCAAGGGATAGGCTAGACAGGCTAGCAAACCCCGTGCCTGAGAGCCTAGGGCAGGAGGGCTGTGTATTCAAGGCCAGCCTGGGCTGCGGAAAGAAAGAAAGAAAGAAAGGAAGAAAGAAAGAAAGAAAGAAAGAAAAAAAGAAAGAAAGAAAGAAAGAAAGAAAGAAAGAAAGAAAGAAAGAAAGAAAGAGGAAGGAAGAAGGAAAGAAAGAAAGAAAGAAAGAAAGAAAGAGAGAGAGAGAGAGGAAGGAAGGAGGAAAGAAAGAAAGGGAGAGAGGAAGGAAGGAAGAAGGAAAAAGAAAGAAAGAAAGAGAGAGGAAGGAAGGAAGAAGGAAAGAAAGAAAGAAAAGGAGAGAGAGAGGAAGGAAGAAGGAAAGAAAGAAAGAAAGAAAGAAAGAAAGAAAGAAAGAAAGAAAGGGAGGGAGAGAGAGAGAGGAAGGAAGGAAGGAAGGAAGAAGGAAAGAAAGAAAGAAAGGAAGGAAGGAAGAGAGAGAGAGAGGAAGGAAGGAAGGAAGGAAGGAAGAAGGAAAGAAAGGAAGGAAGGAAGGAAGGAAGGAAGGAAGGAAGGAGAGAGAGAGGAGGGAGAGATAGAAAGAAGGGAATGAGGAGAGAGAAGATGCGTGGAGGGAGGGCAGAACCTAGGAGTATGGATTCTGACCCCAGGGGCCTCACAAAGCTAAGTTCTCAGCATCCAGTCTGCAAGCACAGGTTTCCCAGCACTGAGGCTTCTATGGTTCAGAGCTGTCAAACATCAGGCCGAATCCATCATCGCGAGAGACACTAAGCCACTGGTGGAAGCTCAGAGGGCCAGGCTGACCCTCCAGAACCTTCTAGCCAAGCACAGCATCTGCAGAGTGGGGTTGTCAGGGTCAGAGACCTCCGAGAACAACACGGAGGAGGTGTGACAGCCAGGAAGCCTCTTTGCGAAACGCCTTGGCCACAGACAGTTCATCAAGTCTGTGAGTCTCTTAGAGAACACAGAACTGAAGTTTAAAGCACCCTTGTCCCTCTTCAAAATGACAGATCCTCAAGCTGGGTTCTAGGGTAAAATGGTTTCTGGGTGCAGGGGTGGCGTGGACGTTACAGTAGTATCCTTTTTACTGCTTTCTGAGTGGATTTAAAGGCCAATCCCCAAGACAGAATTCAGTCCCGGTACCGTTTTCCGGGCCAAGAACACATTGCTGGCTGGGTCGTAAGCTCTAGGGGAGCATCCAGGACTATTATTCTGAAAAATGGACATAATGATAAACTTCCCCCTAAGTTCTTATCGTCACACTCACAAATCAGTGTGTGAACCAGCAGCTCACTCTTCAGTGACAGGTCGCTGAAAGGACGGACCAGGAAATGGGAAAATAAAGAAGATGGCAGGGGTTGGGGATTTAGCTCAGTGGTTAGAGCGCTTGCCTAGGGAAGCGCAAGGCCCTGGGTTCGGTCCCCAGCTCCGGAAAAAAAAAAAAAAAAAAAAAAAAGAAGATGGCGAAGTTTGGGGTCAGGAAGTTTTGTACACGCTGACAGCTCATTCCAAGCAAGTTTATTACATACGCGCCTTATATACAGTTTGTGAGTGAGAGATGGGACAGAGTCCGGAGGAAGCTGCCTTACAATGGACGAAAACAGGACGCTAATGGAGCAATAGTGCACAGAGGGAGCACAGGCTATCTCAACTGTATCACACACAGACCAAGGGCTCGGTGGCCTTGACACTGACAACTGTACCCCCTCAACGATGGAGAAGAAAGTTGAGTTCTCAGGACCTGAAACCCCGAGGCCCTGGCCCCAGACCATCCTTGAACTTGCCAAATACCTTCCTGGATTTAGAAGACGGACTACACTCCTTCTCCACACATCAGGGCCTGAGGGAAAGTCCCGGACCAGCCTGGCCCTCTACAAATGAGTAAATCTCTGGGCCCTCATCTGAGAAGCCTCTTTCAATAGATGGTGATCAGCACAGAGACCTACAAGAGGTCGGGGTACAGAGTTAGACGCTGTGGGATGCTTGGCTATGAATGAGACCAAACACACACACACACACACACACACACACACACACATCTACCTCAGGATTGGGGTATCATGGTGGAATTGAGGGGACAGAAAGCAGAAAGACTGGACGAGCCAGAGGGAGTAGGCACCTGCCCCAAAGACTACACGAGGTGACACTGGCTTAACTGTGTGCACAGGGCCTGGACCAGATGAGGCCAGCCAACATCCCAGCTAGGATGTGGGAGGGGACCATGGATTCCCGCCCACCTGTATTGAAGGAGCTCTTAACAGATGGCTACAAAAGGAAGGCAGTTTTCTTCAGGGATGCAGCCCCTGAGAGACTGCCCATGATTGCGTAGCTAGCCCCATGCCGATGCACACACAGGCATGGACTCAGTGGGTTTGGGGGACGGGAAGGGTGCGCATAGGATGTTGGGAGGGGAAAGTGTTGATGGAATATGGAAGAAATTGAATGGTTAGGAATGGGGTTAGATTTAATAAAAACATATGTCATCAAGAAATAAAACATTCGGGCTGGAGAGATGGCTCAGCGGTTAAGAGCACTGAACTGCTCTTCCAGAGGTCCTGAGTTCAATTCCCAGCACCCACATGGTGGCTCACAACCATCTGTAATGGGATCTGATGCCCTCTTCTGGTGTGCCTGAAGACAGTGACAGTGTACTTATATATAATAAATAAATAAATCTTTAAAAAATAATAAAATCATAGACAAGAAAATGTTCTCTGAAGGAATGGGGAGCAGGTACCTTGGAAGGGAGCAGGAGAAGGGGCAGACTCTGTGGGACAAAGGAGGAGCCTTTTGTGGGCAAGATGGTGGCTGGGCATTGTGGGTCAGAGCCGGGGACTGTCAAGGGATTGATCGATGTGGAGGCCAAGGCCATAGCTCAGGCAAGAGGCTTCACTTCACAATTATCTCTCATGGGCAGTTCTGCCTGGCCCTGACAAGGCACTCGGAGCTCAGAGCCCCTCTGCCCTACTCCAGGCCGCGTGCCCTTGGCGAAACCCGAGGGTAAACCCTGCAGCTGAGGCCACTCACAGCTCTGCAGTCCCCGCCAGCTCCCCCGAGTCTGAGCGGAGGGCCGGGATGGCTGGTATTTCCTCCTTCCATGTGGGATGTCTGGAAAGGGCTGGCTTGCTTGGCAGTGCTCGCACACTCAGGAATGCCAGTCTTGGCCTCCTCCAGAATTCCAGCACCTTCCAGAACTCCTGGATCAGCCTGGGGTTTGCCGTTTCAACACGCACACACACACAAAAATGGTGTCTTAGAAACAGGGCTTTCTCTTAGAAATGGCAGAGGAGAAAACAGGAAGCTCCCATTGCTCCAGGGGGCTCTCAGGACCCCTATCCCAGAGCTCAGTAACAGCAGTGAAAGTGCCAGGATCCTTATACCGCAGAGACCCAGCCTGGGCTTGAAGCAGACATCATCAATCGATTGAAGAGCTTCCATTTCCCCATCAAGCATCAAGCCAGGCTCCCTAAAATAAACGCACCTGCCATTCCTTTGGCAAGGAGTCTCTTGAGGGGTGGAGGGGGTGTGAGGTGGACAGGAAGCAGAGACTGCAATCAGGCCTTCAGCTGCCAGCAGCTGTGTGACTGTGGATGGGGACAATGTCCTCTCCGGGCCCAGCATCCCTGTGTGTGAATGAGTTGGTTGGGGCTGGAGGTCCCCAATGGTCCCTTCCAGTCCCTGGTGACTAGGTTACCCTAGCCAGACATATATATATATGACCAGACATATACACACATATACACATATGTAAACATATACACATATACACATATATACATATATACACACATACACACATACACACATACATACATATACATATACAAATGAATTCTGGGAACTAGGCAGTGTATGTCACCCCTGCCACAGCCAGGGTGGTGCAGTCACACACTTCCATGAGTCTACTGGTAAGATTGTTAATATGGAATATATAAAATATAATTATATATTATATGGAGTATATAATATATATTATGGAATATATAATATATATTATGGAATATATAATATATATGAAATATATAATATATAATGAATATATACTATTATATATTCTAAATAATTATACATATACATACATGTATACACACATGAATGAATGTATGTATGTATGTTGGAATCCAGGTCCTGTGTAGTCACATTTGATGCGATCTGGAACTAGGAAGTCACCGGCTGTCAACCTTGGGATTCAGACGCTGTTTCTGACTCAGACCAGCTGTGCTCAGAGAACAAGCCAAGATCCTTCTATCTGCAGATTTCCTCCTTCCCTAAAGGAGATGAGGAGTCAGCAAGGCTCAGTGTCCAGGGTCCTCGGCTGTTCTGTCCTTAGCAGCACGGTGCAAGAGGACCTCCGAATGCTCCCAACCCCTCACTAAGGGCAGCCAGGGACCCGGGATTAAGGGTATTTTCCAGGGGGCTGGAAAGATGGCTCAGTGGTTAAGAACACTGACTGCTCTTCCAGAGGTCCCGAGTTCAATTCCCAGCAACCACATGGTGACTCACAACCATCTGTAATAGGATCTGATGCCCTCTTCTAGTGTGCATGAAGATAGCTACAGTGTACTTATATTCATAAAAAAAATTAAAGATTGTTTTCCATAAGATGTCTGCATATAAATGCACTATTCAGAACTTAGAACATGGGCGACTAGGAGGGAATACATCCAGAAGAATGATCACTACCATTCCGAAAAGCTGAGGTCGTGGTGATTCTGAGACCCAGGGAAGGTGGCCACTGGGCAAGTCCTGGGGAAGTTGTGGGTGAGCATCAAGCTCTGGGGAGATTCCCCCATGGGGAGCCTGTGGTGGCACTGCTTGCCTTTGAGCAGCAACTCTGCTATGTTGGGAGCTAGGCGCCATCGACTTGTGCAGTCAAGTACAGTCGGGTAGCATCTGGAGTCTGCGGGAGCCCAACAGCTGCAGACTTGGCAGCTCTTGACCGACCCTCTGCAGGAAGACGGCCCCACTCAAAGACTCCTTCAGCTCTTGGCCCGGAGAACTTTGTTGCCTTCAAGCACAAAAGCTGCCATTGACCTCTGGCCCTGCTGTCTCAGGACAGAAGTCTTACAGCTGCTGTGCACAGCACAGGCTTGGAGGCTGATGCTCCAACCAGCTGCCACCTGCCGAGAGGTAAGGCAGGTCCCCCCACCCCTGCACACCCCTGGTACCAGTGGGGCAGTTGTGTGAGGACCACGAGACGCTGGTATGGTGTGGAAATCTCATCCAGCAGGAAGGTTGGGATCTGGGGCCCTGAGGTTAAAGAGGATTGATTTCCCAGACTTCCGGAACTTTGGCTGGAAGGGATCCTTGGGGTGAGCATCTCTTGCAGGAAGCTATGGAACGGCCCCAGGGAGATGACTCGGAGAGGAAAGTGCTTGCATGCAAGCGCTGGGACCTAAGTTCAGATCCCAGCTTTCCCACAAACATTGTGGTACACCAGTGCATGATGGTAGCCACAGCGGTGGGGATGGTGATGGGTGGATCCCCAGAGCCAAATCCTGAGTCCGGGTTCAGTGGATGAATGAACTTTGAGATGCTGACTTTCACATCATGCAAATGATGTCCCCATCCAGATTTCTGTTCATGCGTGGTCGGGTGTCACTCACCTGTAAATCCAGCACTTGGGAGGGGGAGGCAGGAGGATCAGGGTTTGAAGCCAGCCTGGTCTACATGCAAACTTTGTCTCAAAAACAAAACAACAACAACAAAAAAACCCTCAAGAGGGGGTTGGGGATTTGGCTCAGCGGTAGAGCGCTTGCCTAGCAACCGCAAGGCCCTGGGTTCGGTCCCCAGCTCCGGAAAAAAAAAAAAAAAAAAAAAAAACCCTCAAGAGGCTGGAGATGTGAGCAGTTAGAGCCCTGTACGGCTCTTGCACATATTTTTTAAAATACACCTTTAATCCCAGCACTCAGAAGTCAGAGGTTCAAGGCCAGCCTAGTCTACACAGTGAGTAGGACCCCAGGACAGCCAGGGTCATGTAGAGACCCTGTGTCAAAGATAGATAGATAGATAGATACATAGATAGATAGATACATAGATAGATACATAGATACATAGATAGATGATAGATAGGTACATACATACATACATAGATAGATAGATGGATAGATAGATAGATAGATAGATAGATAGATAGATAGATAGATCACAGATAGATATGTAGATAGATACATAGATACATACATAGATACATAGATACATAGATACATAGATACATAGATAGATGATAGATAGGTACATACATACATACATAAGATAGATAGATAGATAGATAGATAGATAGATAGATAGATAGATAGATAGATAGATAGATAGATACATAGATACATAGATACATAAATAGATACATAGATAGATACATAGATACATAGATACATAGATATATAGATACATAGATAGAAAATAGATACGATAGGTGGGTGGATAGATAGATTGATTCAAATTAACAACAATAAAACTAAATAAAACCTTTTTAATCCTTGAGCAGAGAACAGAGATGTAGAAATGAGTCTCCTCCGGGGACACAGAGGACAAGATCCTCTGAAAACCATGGGTCACCCTTTAAATGTGGCTACTTGGGGAACAGTGGTTAAGAGCACTGACTCCTCTTCCAAGAGGACCCAGGTTCAATTCCTAGCACCCACACGGTGGTTCATGACCATCTGTAACCCCAGTGCTTCTGGCCCCTGTGCAGCCAGGCATGCATGCAGCGCACAGCCACGCAGGCAGGGCACAAAAGCGGTTCTGTAAGCGTCTGGTTTAGAGTTTCACAAATAACATTTATTGGCTGCATTCACAACAGACTCGTGCGGACATTCGTACCAGCCCCCCTTCAACTAGCAGTCACGTGACGGTTCCTAGCTCAGATTGGACCACAGGCGCAGATCTTGTGTGGAAACAGCAAGTGTCACAGATCCTCCCGAGCTGAGGGCTTCCCTTGAGGAGCATGATTTGGACTGACGTTCTTGCGGGGGATCTTGACAGTAGCTGAAGACTTCAATTCAGTCCCAGAACAAATGACTAGAAGCCAAGAGGAAGGCAAGGTCTGAGAGCTATGCCCCAGGCTGAGCCCCTGCTGTGCCCCAGGCTGAGCCCTCACTGTCCCTGGCACGGGCTTGCCAGGAGCCTCCACAGTAAGGATGGCATACAGCAGGGTCAGGAGATTGAAGCTAACGGGCAGGAGGAGACCTCAGTCGTGGAGTCTCCCACTACACCCAGGAACTGAGCAAGTGGACTGGGGTCAGGGCTGCGCCCGATTCCCAGCCGTGAGACCTGGTGAGCCTCTGACGTTCAGTCCTCACTCTCAGGAAGGGAGGGGACACCTAGTTCTGTAGAGCTGCCTAGGCAGTGAAACTGGAGCTACACAGGACGCCAAGGCAAGCGCAGGATAATGGGGTTGGGGGAGGGCACTCCATTGCACCATCATCCCAGGGAAGGCTCTGAGCCGGACTCACTGCCAGCAAGTGTCCGCTAGCCCAAAGGGGCAGCCAGGCTGTGATGAGAAGGTTCACGGGGCTTCCCACATCCCAGCTGGACACGGGGACTGGGCCAGCACTGCTGACCCAGAGCAAGCACTTCGAAGTCAGGGGCAGCTCTGGGAAGAGTGCTGCCACCATGGTGTCTAGGGCTTAATGGCCCTTCAGTAAAGGACGTAAGACAAGTCTAGGGTAAGGTGCTGGTGGCAGGGACTCTAAGGTAATGAGTGAGTGCGGAGTCCAGGCTCCCCCCTCCTCAACTCACCGAATGGCCATGATGGCCCTCAGGACCGCCTGCAGCAGGGTCAGGAGATTGAAGCTAACGGGTAGGAGGAGACCTAAGCGGCCAGCGTGCGGCTCATCCACCTGAAGAGCAGGCAGCTCCTCTTGATAAAGGGCCTGGAGCCGCTGCCACTTGAGGAGCAGGTGCTGGTCCCCGCAGACCCGCCAACAGCCATACCATCTGCTTGAGTCCTGGGGGCAATCTGGAAGCAAGAGGAACATTGTTGAGGAGAGGGTGGGACACCAGCTGGCCCCCAGAGGGTTCTGATCAACAATTTCCTTCCTTCCTTCCTTCCTTCATTCCTTCCTTCCTTCCTTCCGTTCCTTCCTTCCTTCCTTCCTTTATTTTTGCAGGGGGGATTTTGCAGGAGGTTCAAGACAGGGTTTCTCTGTGTACCCCCTGGCCGACCTGAAACTCGCTGTGTAGACCAGGCTGGCCTTGAACTCACACACACACACACACACACACACACACACACACACACACACACACACACACACAGAGTAGCTAGCAAACAACCCTCTGTACAGCTCCAGGGTCTACACCTCCCCCTTGTGGCTCTCACAGGCACTGCAAGCACACGGCAGACACACATGCTGGTAAAGCATCCCTGACGCTGACACATGTGTACACACATGTACCCACACTCGGAACACTCACACACACGTGTGTGCCACGCTCTGCCAGCAGTCTCCAGCATGCAGTGCTTACTGTGCTCCTCCCCCATGCAGACTCGTCTCCTGATCTTCCTTTCTCCTGCCCTGGGAGCGCCCGCACCCTAGAGTACCACACTGTGGGACCTGAGTGTGCGCGTGGCTGGAACAGTGACTATCATGTAAGCCTACCACGCCACTCAAGCTGACTCTGAGCACCTTCTATAACAAAGGCTCCCACCGTGCCAACGTGTGGACTTCCTGAACCCCTTTAGTATCTCTCAGTAAGCTTCAGTCAATGCTGGATCCCCTTGATGCATTTTCCCCACACTACGGATGCACTATTGAGAGAAATATGAGCCCTAATCATATCAATGCAAAAGACGCTTAATACGTAGCATAATAGATACAGTTTCCTTCTGAAAAATCCCACCACCAAAGCATGGAATGGGAAAACATGGAAACATCTTTTGCAAGAAAAGTGTAAGATCAAAAATGCGTCTGAGGTTGTAACCCAGCATGCGAAAGGTACACTGAGCTGGAAGAGGGGACAGGGAAGGGGACAGAAGAGGGGACAGGTTATCCTCCTGACCCTGTCTCTGGCCTCCTAGCACAAAGAGGTGAGAGTCTTGCCCAATGGATTCTGTAAGTCAACTGAATTGAGGGCCACAGTGAAGCACCAGCCATCCCTACTACAGGGAGGCTGAGGAGGAGCACAGTTTGAGCCTGAGAGTTCACGCACACCTGGGGCAACACAGTAAGGTCTCATCTTGAAAACAAGACAAATAAATCAAATAAAACCTCAACTACAGAGTATGATTGGAGGGGGTGGAGAGACAGCTCAGAGGCGCAAGAGGACCAGGGTTCGAATCTACACTCCAGGTAACAGTGCTGCTTCTGTGGGAATGGGGCATTTTTACCCATTTAAGAATATGTCCGTTGTTGGCTACCCATTTCCCAAGCACTTCTCATCCTTTCCCAGAAAGCTGTCCCCACCCGAGACCCTGCACAGGGGTTTTCTGTGCAGAGCAGGCACAGTGGGGCCCAGAAGGACCTGACACCAGACCAGAGCCTGAAAGCATCTTCAAGATCAAGCCCAGGACACTGGGTACAAAACCATAAGTAATGTAGGAAGTCTTATTCAGAAATCTGAGCCACGAACGGTGTGTGTGTGTGTGTGTGTGTGTGTGTGTGTGTGTGTGTGTGTGTGTGTGTGTGTGTGTGTTTGTGTCTGTGTGTGTGTGTGTGTGTGTGTGTGTGTGTGTGTGTGTGTGTGTGTGTGTGTGTGTGTGTGTGTGTGTGTGTGTGTGTATGTTTGTGTCTGTGTGTGTATGTTTGTGTCTGTGTGTGTATGTGTGTGTGTATGTTTGTATCTCTGTGTGTGTGTATGTTTGTGTCTGTGTGTGTATGTGTGTCTGAGTGTGTGTGTGTATGTTTGTATCTGTGTGTGTGTGCTGCCTGACACGTATGTGCATATGATAAATACATGTTGTCAACCATGAATACAGGAATGCATACATACCAGGTCACATGCATGAGCATCTGAACACACTGTGCAGCACACACAAACACAGGATTACATTGTATAATGTGCACACACACAGCAATCACTTGTGTGTGAATCGCATGATTCAGGAGCCATCACACCAGAAATACACACCAGTTCAGAAGTAAACACCTACACACCCCAGACGATGAATAACAGAAGCTCATAGCCTAAATAAAACCACTTTAGGTGTCATCGGCCCCGGCTTGCCACTGCTAAGACTGGTGACTGGTCTGTCTGGGTCATTTGTAAAAAGGCAGCAGGCAGCTGGTGATGCCTGGCTGGGGTTGGGAGTGGCTGCGTCACCTGTGTGGCCTTGTCCCACCCCCTTCCCACATGGCGTGGAGTTACCTGGAGTGTCTTTCACATTCTCCAGCCTCTTCGCTACCTAGAAGATGACAAAGTAGGTCAGTATGTCACCTAAAAGATGACAAAGTGGGTCAGTATGTCATCTAGTGACCCATGTCTGTCTGTGGTGTGTGTGTCTGTTGGGGAGTAATCAGGACTTGAGACCTCAGGGCAGGGGTGCTGTGGCTCCCAACTCAGGACAGAGTTCTTTGTGCTGGAGACAGCTTGCTGCTCAGGGATGGAGAACCCCAAAGTGGAAGGCAGGAGGAGGGGAAGACAAGACTTCTAACTAGTCCCAAACACTGGGAAGGTCCTCTAGGCTGCAAGAAGGCTGGATATGGACAATCCAGGCCTCCTGGTCTGGAACTACTACTGTGGGGATGCAGGTGGTTCTAGAGGAAGGAAACCCAGAGTCACAGCCCCTCCGGAACACCGCTGCAGGACTCTGGACAGGGGCAGAGGAATGGGTACAGGGCATGGAAGATAGAAAGAGGGAGGAAGGGACAGCAAGGAGGAAAAGATGCAGCACCCTGGGTACCGGATGCCTCTCACCCATCCTCAGAGAATGGGGCCCACACTTCCCAGCAGCCTCTAGGAGATACAACCTTCCACCGTCACCATGGTTGTTAGGGAAGAGGCTCTTGGATTCCTCCCCTCTCATTCAGCCCTGTCTCACACACACACACCCACTTACCTTCTTCTGTGACCTCAGCCCCTGGGGCACCCAGTAGGGCATGACGGCCCTGTCCCTGGGCATTGGAAGGCGGCCCCCAAAGCAGTGGCAGGAACACCGGCACGACCTCATGGCTCTGGGGACATAACACCGCATCATCTTCGAGACCTACCAGTGGACAGTGGGAAAGGGTCGAGGGGGCACCAGGTGTGACACCCCACACCCGTGGTTACAGGACTCGGAAGGCAGGTGGATCTTCGAGAGTTCAAGGACAACCTGGTCTACAAAGCAAGACTGAGTCTTTAGGTGTGTGGGGGAGGGGCGGCTATAGCCCAGCTATTGCAGTCCTCTCCTCGCACACACAAGGACCTGAGTTCGATCTCCAGCACCATCAGGTGTGTAGGGGCCAGCAGGATGGCTCAGCTGGTAGGGACACCTGTTGCCTTGCCTGCACACCTGTGATCAAGCCCTGGGACTCACAGTGGAGAGAGAGAAATGACTCCTGTAAATGTTCCTCTCATTTCCACACATGCCCTTGACCTATGTGTGTGCACGCACACACACACACACACACACACACACACACATACACATACTACACACACATACACACATATGCACACATACACATACCCAGAAAGAAAGAAAGAAGGAAAGAAAGGAAGGAAGGAAGGAAGGAAGGAAGGAAGGAAGGAAGGAAGAAATTAATTTCAAAAGAAGCATGGTATTTGTGGTCGTTTGAATGAGAACAGTCTTTACGGGCTCTTCTGTTTGAATGCTTGGTCTGTAGCTGCTGGAACTCTTTGAGAAGAGTTAAGGGATGTGTGATCTTTTTTTTTTTTAAAAAAAAGTTTATTTATTTTTTATGTATATATGAGTACACTGTAGCTGTCTTCAGACACACCAGAAGAGGGCATCGGACCCCATTGTAGATGGTTATGAGCCACCATGTAGTTGCTAGGATTTGAACTCAGGACCTCTGGAAGAGCAGCCGGTGCTCTTAACCGCTGAGCCATCTCCCCAGCCCGGGATGTGTGATCTTTTCCCTTTCTTTCTTTATATTTTATTTGATTTTTTGATTTTTTGAGACAGAGTCTCTATGTCTCTATGGCTGGCCTTGACCTGCCTTGGCACATTGTCAGTGGTGAATGAACAGTCTAGGAGCCTGTGGCAGGGGCGGGGGTGACTGCCCTTGTGTGGCTCTTTCTGAGTTCCTGTTGCCCTGGAGGAGGATATGGGCTGATTCAAGGGTGTCAAGGCCCTGTCACTCGGCCAGCTGCTCCCGGTGACCATGATCCCCACAGGAGAGAGGCAGGTACGAGGGATCTTGGAGAACACTCCAGACTTAGCACACAGATCACATGAGTGAAACTCAAAAGACCTATGCAAGCCAAAGCAATGGTTTAGCAGGTCAGGGTACACAGCCACAAAGCCCAATGACATGAGTTTGAATCCCTGGTCCTCATGGGATGGAGGGAGAACCAACCCCATCTTCTGTGGTCTTCTGATGGCCACAACTATACTGTGGTACCACATGTATACACACATATGTATACACACAAGCACACATGCATGCATGCACACACACATATACACACAGACACACATGCACACATGCATCAAAAAATATGTAGAAGAGGAAGGAGGAGGAGGAAGAGAAGGACAGGAAGAAGAAGGAGGAGGAGCAGGAGGAGGAGGAAGAGGAGGAGGAGCAGGAGGAGGAGGAAGAGGAGGAGGAGGAGCAGGAGAAGAGAGGAGCTAGGGAGCTGGTGGGTCGGTGGGTGAGAACACCTACTGTGTGCCTCTGAGGACCTGCGTTTGGATCCACAACAACCTCACGAAGACAGGCATGGCTGTCTGACTGTAAGCCCAGCATTGGGGTGGAGACCGGCAGGTCCCAGGAGCTTGCGGACAGCCAGCCTAGCAGGAACAGCAAACATCAGGTTCAGGGAGAGGCTGTCTCAAGGGAACAGGACAGAAGACACCTGACAACATGCTCGGCCTCCAGATCTATCTGTGTGGGTGCATGTGTTCCCCCAACACACACAAACAAGCATACAACACATACACTGTACATGAACACACACACACTACACACACATACTGCACACACATACTGCACACACATACATACACACACCCTGCACACACATACTGCACATACATGCATACACACATATACTGCACACACGCACACACACATACACAAACTGCACACACACATATAAATACTGCACACACACATACTGCACACACACATATAAATACTGCACACACACATACATATATTGCACATACACATACACACACACATACATACTGCACATACACATACACTGCACACACATATACATACTGCACACACACATACACTGCACACACACATACACTGCACACACACATATACATACATACTGCACACACACATACACATACTGCACACACACATATACATACTGCACACTCACATATACTACACACACACATACACATACTGCACACACACATACTGCACACACATATATATACTGCACACACATACTGCACACACACATACACTGCACACACACATATACTGCACACACATACACATACTGTACACACACATACTGCACACACACATACACATACTGCACACACACATACACTGCACACACACACATACTGCACACACACATACCGCACACACACATACCGCACACACACATACTGCACACACACACTGCACGAACACACACACATACTGTACACACACATACTGCACACACATAATGCACACATACACACTGCACGAACACACACATATATACACTGCATGCACACGCACGTGTGTGCACACACACACTTTAAAAGAAACAAGGGGGGTAGAGAGAAGAAGAGGAAGAACGTGGGTGGGGACTGTCACTCAGGGGAGAACACTTGTCTAGTTTGTGCAAGCCCCAGCATAAAATCAATCAATCAATAAAACCAAAACCGTATCCCAGAAACTTGGTCATAGAGTGACTGTGACTTTGATGGGCTCTGGACCAGGGCAGACACTTCAGTCATAGAGTGCCTGTGACTTCGATGGCTGTGGCTCTGGACTGGGACAAGTGTCCTGGCCCTAAGTGACGGCAGTCAAGTCGCTCACTTACCTGCTTTCGTGGTCTCAGGGACAGAGGCACCCAGTAGGGCAGCAGTGCATCAGCCCGGGGCACAGGCAGGTGGCCCCCAAACTTGGCATAGCATTGGCAGCACACGCACTCCTGGAGAACAGTGCGGAGGCCAGGGTACACCTGAGCAAGACACACAGAGTGCACAACTTAGCGGGGTACACCTGACCGAGACACAGACAGAGCAGAACTAAGCAGGGGCACCCGAGAAAGACACAGACGGAGCAGAACTGAGTGTGAAAGGCACTTGTGACAGGCGTTGGGGGCAGCACCGAGAGGAAGGGGCAGGCACTCAGGTCTGCCTGTGACTCAGACCTGTGGCTACACGGCTGTTTGCCGGCATGAATCTGCAAGCCAGGTTGTGGGCAATCCTGGCCACTCACTGTGAGCAAATCTGTCTATGGAAGACTGAAGCACCTCGAGGCAGGGGGCATCTCCTCCCTGGCAAACCTGTGGTTTTCTGCACGGACCACGTGTTAGGACCACCACCCCCTCTAGGGGCAGAGGAAGATGCTGATGACTGGGGCAAGTCACTGAAGGGGCTCCTGGAGGGACTAGTTGGGAAGATGTGAGACTACACAGATATATGGGGACAGAGAGATGACCCATATAACCACATGCTTCTGGGCGGGACCCAGCCTGAGACTCTCCTCTCCCTCCTCTCACCCATAGGAGGGGCAAGAGGCTGAGGGCATTTCCTCACCGACTGACCCGTGATGCACACATCCTTCCCAAAGGTCTGAAACGAACTCTTCCTAGAAAAGACAAACGCGTGGCTGTGAAGGTTCTGAGCTCCGTGCAAACTGCAGGCTGGGCACTGCTGGCCCTTGGCACTACGCTCAGGGTGGAGAGGTCGTCCTTCTGAGCCCGGGAGGTGTTTCAGGGAGACAGAAGGGCAGGCTCACACACATTATAACTTTCCAACTGACGTGGGACCCTGTGTTCCCAAGCCAACCTGTTTCAATACACTCCAGCTAGAGCCTGGCTTGGCTCTCAGGAGGGTACAAAGGCCTGAACCTCATTGGGTTCAAGGGCTCAAGCCTCAAGGGCTCCATTGATCCCCGTGAGGCTTTGTTGGTTATAGACAGACTTACTGCATTAAGAGGGAGCTCATGTCAAAACTGTCAAAAAAACTCAGTAGACCTGGTGACTTTGCCTCAAGGAGGACAGGGCAAGACACAAGGGCACAGAGAACAGATTGGGGGGAGGGGGCGCAGCAAAATAAAGGGGGGCAGAGAGGGCAGAGTGGAACAAAGGGGGACAGAAACGGGTAGAGGGGAGAGACACAGCAAGACAGTGTGCTTGGAGTGACAGTTACTCTTGCCAGCCACATGCTGCCAGGATATTGGCTGTGTGAGAGTCTCTGACACGCAGATGTCAAATGCTGGGCAAAACAGTTTCTGCAGCAGGTGCCAGTTTGCTCCACGTCAGAAAGTGCTGCCCCCTAGTGGCTTGATACAATACTCCCAATCATTATTGTCCGCTTTGTTATCTTGAGGTAACCACAGCGATCCTCCTGCCTCATCTCCCTATGTGCGGGAATCCCAGGAGCGTGCTTGGTGTGCCTTTGCACTCAGTGCTCATGGCTGATAACTGAAAAATAAGTCACGGGGGCTGATCGGCCCAACATCTGGTCTGCCCACAGTAGCCCAGCCTAGAGGTGAGGTCCAGCTGGTCTCCGAGTTTAGTCACTACAGTGTCAGAATCCTTGGAACTGCCTGCTGGGACTAGCGAGCGCAGTTGGTCTCCTTCTTTGCTGAAAGAGCTACCCTAGTTACCACAGGAAGTCTGGGTGGTCACCTGGCCTGGGAGAGAAGCCCGCACAAAGGAAAGGAGAGGGCTGAGGGAAACCCATCAGGGACCGCAGTCCGTGCAAACCTGGATACAGCCATGCCTGAAGGCCTGCTCCTGACATTTCCAGGGATGGAAAGTGTAGGTCGCCACTGCGCTACCGCTGGACCTGGCAGCCTCGGGGCTCCGGGCACTCACAGGTGAACTCCGAGGTCACCTGTGCAGACTCTGGGATGACCTGATCTGTCATGATGCACTGTGCTGGGCATGTGCTATCCAGCCAGGTCGGACCAGAGCCAGGCGAGGTCCAAGGTCCTCCCTAAGACCGGAGGGTTGCGCTGCTTCCCAACAGCTTCCCGCTCGACCGGCTGATTGGCCCTCGATCAGCCAATCAGAAGCTGTCATATTTGGGTGTGCACTGAGCTGACAGCTGATTGGTTACTGATGGGAGCAGTAGGACAGAGAGGACATTTGTCTCGCGCTCCCTATCCTCTCATCGCCTGGGTGAACTTGAAGACCAGCCGGAGGGCACTCACCATTTCCTGTGGATGGGTCTGTGCGCGCGTGGGACAACCCGGTCCGGATCCCCTGAAAAGAGGCAGAGGGAAGTGGGACAGAGCCTAAGGGGTCCCCATGGGCTAAATTCCTTCTGTGGGTCCCAGATACCACCCGGGATCCCCCAAGCCACTCGTTATCAAGTAGAGTAACAACTTGGAGAACCTGAACGTCGCGCACACGCCCGTCAGACGTGCATGAGTTGTAACTTTAAAAGAAAGGTTTCCATCCAAGACTTTGGTCAAACCAGACTTAGTGTTTGGGGCCCTGTGAGACGGCTTAGCAGGATAGTGCTTCTGCTGCCAAGCCTGACAACGTGAATTCGATCTCAGGACCCACATGGTGGAAGGCGAGTACTCCCGCACATCTCACCTAGCAGTTCCGGAAACAGCCTTCAGCATGGGAGAAAATCCAGCCACACTTCAGGCAGGGGATTAAATTCCGAATTTACAGAGAACTGTGAAAGTTGACTACCAAGGGAACACAGCTGTCAATCAAAAAACGGGCTGGTGAAGGAACAGACTTCTTTCTGCCTCATCCTGGGACTGCCCTTAGCAGAGGAGGGGGATGTGGATACCCGCCCCTGCCTCCCCACTGCCATGGCAACACTCCAGAGCACATCCCTAGGGTGGACCTTCTCATCTGTTTCCTAAGTCACCTCCCTGTGACTACTTTGGATTCCTGTCTTGGGGTCTGCCCCTGGAGGATCCTAAATTGAGGCAAGTTCTTCCCATCACCCCGCTGACAGTCAACACCCACCAAGGGGAACCCCCTCCCCAGTCCCTGGACCTCATGCAGTTGCAGCTGTGCATGGACAGCAACAGCTCAGAGACCTGGTGGACTGGGGCAGGCACACCAGTCACCCTGCACACAGGGGTGGTGGCTGTGGCAGGGTGCTGGACCCCTACTAATAAACAACAGGAACAACTCAATAAATAGAAAGACTGGGGTTGGGGATTTAGCTCAGTGGTAGAGCGCTTGCCTAGCAACCGCAAGGCCCTGGGTTCGGTCCCCAGCCCCAAAAAAAAAAAAAAAAAAAAAAAAAAAAAAAAACTGCTCCAAATTTTGGGGATTTAGCTCAGTGGTAGAGCGCTTGCCTAGGAAGCGCAAGGTCCTGGGTTCGATTCCCCAGCCCAAAAAAAAAAAAAAAAAAAAAAAAAAAAATGGGGTTGGGGATTTAGCTCAGTGGTAGAGCGCTTGCCTAGCAACCGCAAGGCCCTGGGTTCGGCCTTGAAAAAAAAAAAAAAAAAAAAAAAAAAAAAAAAAAAAAAGAAAGACTAAGAATTGCCACCATGGCCGTGCTGGGGAGCACAGCAAGCCCGAAGCTGAGGTGTCCGTGCTGCAGGAAAGATGCATTCTGGCTGAGCACGGAAACCATTTCAGAGCATAAGGATTGTCAAGACATCCAGGCCAGCCTAGACTACAGAGTAACCCTGACTCAAAACGCAAAAATAAAATAAAATAATAAGGGGCTGGAGAGATGACTCAGCAGTTAAGAGCACTGGCTGCCCTTCTAGAGGTCAGAGTTCAATTCCCAGCAACCCCATGGTGGCTCACAACCATCTGTGATGGGATCTGATGCCCTCTTCTGGTGTGTCCGAAGACAGCTACAGTGTGCTCACATAAATAAATCTTTAAAAGAAATAAAAATATAAAATAAAAAAATCAGGCAGGCAGGGGTGGCACACGCCTTTAGTCCCAGCACTCAGAGAGGCAGAGGCAGGTGGATCTCTTTGAGTTGGAGGCCAGCCTGGTCTACAGGGTATGGTCCAAGGTGGACCAGGCTACACGGAAAAAACATGTCTTCAACAACAAAACACACACACACACACACACACACACACACACACACACACACACACACACAAAAGAAAGAGGAAATTAAAATGCTAAGAACATATTCCCTCCTGGGGACACTTCCCAGGTCTGTCTATCAGACTGGATGTTGGAGGGTTCTAGGACAAGGTCACCCCAGTTCCTCCAACTAGAGCCAGTTACATCTCATTCCCTGATTCCCTGGCTACAGGGCTCTTAGCATCTTGCCCGACGGTGGTATTGTGAGCGTCCCCGGGGTAGACACTCTGTGTGCTCTACCAACTTAGCCGTTACCTTTTCCTTGTGGGCTCGCCGGTATCATGGCCATCCCTTCCCTCTGCCTCCAATGGTGGCACGCCCCAGTTCTTCCTCAGTGGTTGTGCCTGGTCTTCCTTCACTCTGCCCTCCAGTGTGCTGTGGGAGACGGTGTCACCATCATCATCCTCACTGACATCAGAGCGGGAAAGGGAGAAGGCCCACACGGATTCTAATGGCTTGCTACTCCCCAAACGCCTCCGACAGCCCGCTTCCCCATGGTCCTAGGGCTCCCTGCGAGGAAGCAGCCACCTACTTGCCTGTGCACCGTCTGTGTCCCCCACAACCATGGTACTCCGTGGGAGCCGGACTTCCAATGGAACTATGGAATGCTGGGAACAGAAGCTCCACGGTGATGGTGGGACAGCCATCCCTCTCAGGCAGCCCTGTCCCCTGCTGGCTCCAGAAGGGTAGCATAGGCCCAGGAGCTGCAGACGTGGACAGAAACGAGGTCCACCGGGCTCAGGGTGTGGGAAGCTCTGTGGTAACTTCCTGAGTGGAAATGGCCCAGGAAGCACAGGATCCCAGTGTATGCAGCAGCTGTCCCGACCTGGTGTCCAGAGTGACCCAGCAGCTCCATGCAGCAGGCTCCAGAGTTTAGCCACAGAGTTTAGACCGGTGGGCCCCAGGCAGCGGCTGCATCAGCCTCACTGGTGCACAGGCAAATGGAGTCCGACCCAACACCCAACTGTTCTCTCAGCTCTGCCCCACCTCTGACCCTCCCTAGCTCCTCATCCGTACCTAGACACCCAGGAACCCACATCTTCAACCCTCACAGCAGCTGTTTCAACGCCCTGTAGACCATTCTTAGCAAGGCAGCCCAAGTATATCCTCGGTCCCTTCAGGGGCTTCTGTGACACTCAGAGAGCCACAGTCTTTATCACGGCCTCTGGGGCAGTACTTAATGTGGGCCTGTGTGTCCTTGTCCAAACAGGCACACTGACAGACTCTATCCACTCTGCGACTCAGCCTCCTTCCCTGACACGATGCTCTTTACTGCTCCACAGTGCCATGTGCTTCCTTTATTAAGCCACCTGCGCCCTCCACCCATAATGCCCTGCCGTCACCAGCCACCCGTAGGCTTCACTACTTGGGTCCACAGAACAGGCCGTACTAAGCAGACTGAGCAAGGCAAACTGTGAGTTTCAGATGACAAGATGATACCAGCTAAGCCAGGGTTTGGCAGTGCCGGACACATGTACTTTCTGCATTTCTTTCCACAGTCACTTCAGGTGACACTGGGAGACAGAGACTTGTAGTAGGTAAGTGAGCTCTCAGCACTCAGGAAGTCCAGCCAGGGACCCATCCGAGGGACCGAGTTTGTGACCAGGTTACTGGATACATTCTCTGCAGAATGGCAGGGCAATAACCAGCTCTGGCCAGCCACTGGCCCAGATGGACTCGTCCCCAGTCTCCAGCCCAGGTGTCCCCTCCCCAGACGGCTGCTCGTGTCCTTTCTCCCTCCCACGTTTCTCCCCTGGCATTTTCTGCAGGGACAGTGCAGAGACCTTGCACATCTTGTTGTGCATGGCCAGCATCTCGGCATGCAGACAGAAAGAGGCCACCCTGGCCATTAAGGAGTGGGCATCACTGTGGCCCGTAAGGATGGATGGCTAGGGTAGATGTGCCCAGGGACAATGAGGGGCTTCCAGCATACTCTTCATCCTGTGCAGGAGGGAAAGCAAGACAGGGCAGCCACTGTCAAGCCTAAGCAGGGTTGGGTTTGCGTGTGCTTACCTGTATTTATGAGTACGCGTGTTTGCCTGCATGCTGGGTTTGTGCAGAACATCTGTACAGCACCCACAATACCAGAAGAGGGCTCCGGAGACCCTGGGACTGGAGTTGTAAGATGGTTGTGAGCTGTCGTATGAGCTCTGGAAACAAAACCCAAGTCCTCTGCAAGAGCAGCCAGTTCTCCTACCCAGTGAGTCGTCTCGCCAGCCCGGGCAGGTTCTGAAGGCCCAGCGGCGCCCCCCCCCACACACACACACACACACGGCGCCTCTCTGTACTCTAAAGACCCCATCCACACACAAGATATGCCAGGGTGTGTAGAACTACTCACAGGACGCCCAATCGCAAACAATCCAAGATCTAGGAGCAGGAGAGAGACGAGCACTAGCCAGTCAGCCATGCAGGAGTGTGTCTGACAGGTGCTGAGGGGTGGGGGAGCCCCAGCACGGGCAGACACAAAGTCTCAACAGGGAAATGACCCCCATGGATGGCTGGCTCTATGTGAGCAGCCCAAGTTTGAAGTATAAAACGCAGACAGAAAACAGCAATGTACTATGAGATTCTTTTTTTTTTTTTTTTTTTCCCGGAGCTGGGGACCGAACCCAGGGCCTTGCGCTTGCTAGGCAAACGCTCTACCACTGAGCTAAATCCCCAACCCCACTATGAGATTCTTGGAGGGTGTGCAGCTGCAGTACTGCCAGCTTGTAATTCCAACACTTGAGAGCCTGAAGCAGCAGGAGCAGGGGCTTCAAGCCAGCCTCATCTAGTTAGAGATACTCAGTCTCTCTCTCTCTCATGTGTGCGTGTGCGTGTGTGTAATGCATGATGTGTGTGATACGTGTGTGTTGTGTGTGCTGTGTGTTTGTGTGATATGTATGATATGCATATGTGCGTGATGTGTGCATGTGTGTGATGTAAGTGTCATGTATGATATGCGGTGTGTGTGTGTGCTTGTGTGATGCATGTGTCATGTATGTGTGATATGTGTGATGGGTGTGTTTGTGTGATGCGTGTGTCACGTATGGTATGTGTGATACTTGTGATGTGTGAGACGTGTGTGTGTTTGTGATGTGTGTGTGATATATGATATGATCGTGATGTGTGTGATGTGTGTGTGACATGTGTGTGATGTATGTGAGTGTGATGTGTACTTGTGATATGTGTGCGTGATGTGTATATATGTGTGATATGTGTGTGCTGAGATGTGTGTATATGTTTGTGATGTGTATATGATATGTGTGATGTGTGTATATGTGTGTGATGTGAGTGATGTGTGTACGTGTGAGTGTGTGTGTGTGTGTGTGTGTGTGTGTGTGATGAGTATGGGATGTATGTGAAAAGAAGCATTTGAAAAGAGACTTGAAAGAGACAGTATGGAAACAAGTTGAGAAATGGACTGAGCTCCCTACTGTGTGCGCAGGCGGAACACTCTGGAAGCGGGAAAGGAGTGAACCGTGGGTCAGTTTACACAATCTGGAAGGGTGACATCATTCTGTCCCCACTGTGGGGCTTAAGTGGTCCTCAGCCCAGTGTCCCACGCAGCCGCTGGGAACAATACCTCAATGAGTGCCGAAACAGTTGCCCAGCATATGCAAGATCCTGGGTTCAATCCCCAGCACCGCCTGTAAATAAAGCCATTTCTGGCAGGGCAGAAGTGGTTGCACAATGCTGCACTGGAAAGGCAGCAGCAAGAAAGTAAGGAGTCTGGCTGGATGTGGGGGCCCTAGCACTTGGAAGGCAGAGGCAGGTGGCTCTCTGAGAGTTCAAGACTAGCCTGGTCTACAGAATGAGTACCAAGACAGTTGGGGTTGTTACACAGAAAAACAAAAACAAAAAACAAAAAACCCTGTCTTTAAAACAAAAGTACTCACGAGCATGCAGATAATCTTACTATCCAAAAATGTCTGGCTTGGCTTGGCTATTTCTAAATGTCTCTAGCTCTATGGCCTTGGGCAAATGACCCATCCCCTGGGATTCTGCCTCCTCTTCTACCTATATCCACACCCCGCATTGTTAAAGGGGTTTCCTCTACCAAGGATGGGGCTGCAGGGGGGCCTCTCCCCTGGCCAGAGCCCCTTCCAGGAGCCCACTGCTTGGAGGACTGCAGACAGACACACCGAGTTACCGGGCAGGAGGTGACAGCTAAGCCACAGGTTGTACCTTCCTTTCCACATCAAGGAGAAGCAGGACAAGACAGAGATCTTCCCTATTGGAAGAGCGTTTACGAAGGAATTGTGGGCTGCAGTAACCCTGAGTGCCCACTAGAGGTCACACCACAACCTCTTTAAAAGGAATGGTTGGGTGGTCAGCTTGACAAGACAGTGCCTCGGAGACTGGAGGCTACATCGGGGCCAGGTGACAGATCATGACCCTTCCACCAGGCCCCATCTGTAATCTCAGCTCCAGAAAGCATCCACCCTGCCCTCATGGCTGGCTGGCTGCTGTCTCCCATGGGACGAAAAAAAAAGCCCAAGTTCAGAAAGGAAAGGGAAAAATCTAGTGGGACCCCCTGATATTTTGCTTTAAAGTATTTCAGGCCTGGAGCTGCACCTCAGAGGTACTCATCTGCCCGGTGCCACCCCCACCCTGTGAAAATGAAACTGTCCCAGAGACCTGTGTGGAGACACATCAGTCCATCAGCAGACACACCTTCCCCCTCTGGACCCCAGTGTCTCAATCTGACAGGAGGCCAATGCACCGCTGGCTGCCCTGGGGGACGGCAGAAGCCCAACGGCGGCCTCAAAGCCTCAGCGTTAACTGCATGCTTTTTAAGTTTTATGCGCTGCATCTCTGTGTGTGTGTGTGTGTGTGTGTGTGTGTGTCCCTGTGATGTATGCATGCATGGCTATACACGTTTGTGGAGGCCTGAGGTTGACACTGTCTTCTTCAATCGCTCCCCACTTTTTTTTTTTAAAAGGATTTATTTTATTAATAAGAGTACACTGCTGCTCTCTTCAGACACACCAGAAGAGGGCGTCGTATCCCATTACAGATGGTTGTGAGCCACCATGTGGTTGCTGGGAATTGAACTCAGGACCTCTGGAAGGGCAGTCAGTGCTCTTAACCGCTGAGCCATCTCTCCAGCCCGCTGTCCACTTTTTAAAAAAAAAAAGATTTTGAAGACTACTTTGTATGTGTCACAACTGACACGTGGTTAAAGGGTCAGACGGCCAGACGGCAGGCACCTTGGCTGAGTGGGTTCTTCCTTTCCACTGCACATGTGGGCTTCCGGCCGATTCTCCCATCTTCCCCTCCCATCAGATGCAATGCCGGGATTCGACTCAAACCATGGCATCTGGGTTTTAAGATGGATTCCAGGAATCAGAACCCAGGTCTCTGACTGCACCAGCCCCCCATCCACTGAGCCGCCTTCCTGACCCTTCCGCATTACTTAAGTCACTTATCTTGTTGAGCTCACTCACTCACCAGAAGGCCCCTGGGGCTGACCCTGCTATTGCCTCCCCAGTCCTGGCATTACCGGCACTTGAGTGCCAGGGATCTGAACTTAAGAGTCTCCTGCTTGCAAAGCGAGAAGCTTATGTGTGTATTGATCAAGTATAGCTCTTCTGTTCTTACATTTTACATAAACATAATACTGTACCTCTTCCAGCATCCCATGGTGCAAGACTGATTCATGCACATTGGCCCCGCTTGCCTGTGCCCTCACCGTAGCTGGACTGGGGCCCTCTGGGCTTCACTGAGACCCCCAGATAGACATCCGAGTTCTCAAATCTGCCACATTTGCTGTGGACACCTGGCAGAAAGCACACCCATTTCTGTCCTATAGCTGCATAATTGCCCTCCAACACATTGTCATTGTCTCTCGGGAGTGCTGGATGGGGACAAGGACACAAGCCAACACTTTCTTGGGCACTAAGGAGTCTCCTCAACATTTGGAAAAAGTTTTCAATTAGCAATAATCGTGCCTTGGATAAACTTCATTGGCTACGATACTGCAACTGCGCAAAGCTCTCATCCACACTGGGAAAAGCTGAAGGTTCTCTTTGGATCATACAAGGAATGGAGAGATTAGCTCTGCAGCTAAGAGTATGGCAGCTCTTGCAAAGGACCTGAATTTGGGTGCATCTGGAACTCCAGTGCCAGGGAATCTGACATCTTTTGAATTCTCCAGGCACTGGGAATATGTATATGTATATGATGCACACGTACAAGCAAACATACATATAACATGTTAGGGGTGTGTGTGGTGTGTGTGTGGTGTGTATATGTGTATGGTGTGTGTATGTGTGTATGTACATGTATGTGTGTATACGTGTGTGTGTGGTGTGTGGTGTACGTATGTGTGTGTGTTGTGGTATGTGTGGTGTGTTTGTGTTTGCGGTGTGTGGTATGTGTGTGTATATATGTGTTGTGGTGTGTGTGGTGTGTGTGTGTATATATGTGTATATGTGTGTGTAGTGTGTGTGGTATGTATGTGTGTGTATATGTGTATATGTATGTGTGTATATGTGTATATGTATGTGTGTATATGTGTGTATGGTATGTGTATGTGTGTATGTATATGTAGTGTATATATGTGTGTGTGTGTGTGTGTGTGTGTGTGTGTGTGTGTGTGTGTGTGTGTGTGTGTGCGTGTGTGTGTGAGACACACAGCCCCAGCCACGCATGCTGGGAATCCCATCTTCATCTTAAGAACATCAGAGAAACAAACCAACAACAAGGCTTCAAAAACAGGTTTACTGAGAACTGAAGGGAGAACCACACACGTCCTGGCGAGAGACACAGGTGACGTCAGGCACCAGGCAAACAGCAGCTACAGTTCCAGGGTCCTTCCCTGACCCTTGGGCAAAGCAGAGCTGACCTGAGAGAGCTTCTAAGAGCCACCCTCTGTCCAGAGCTGGGGGGGGTGGGGGGGTGGGAGGGCGTGCTCCAGACAAACCCCACTCTCCCAACAGGCTTTCGAGCACTAGAAACAGGTTGGAAGAGCACATCTTGTCGCTTCGTGGTCTCCGTGCAAACGGAGGATCCAGCCACAGAGAAGCACCCGGCAGGTTCCTTCAGTGTCACTACCCCAGCATTAAACCCTTCTTGGGAGCTGGGCCATGTGGGCCGGGGGCTGCGACCGCCAGCGTCTCACAGAGTTCTAAACCGTGCCCTACTCCCACCCCATTTACAGTTTCTCCGGGGAGCTCATCCACTCTCCCCCAGAACCAGACTTGGTCTTCCACAGCCAATGGGAGATGGTGGCTTGGGGAGGTGGACCAGGTGAGGGTTACACAGGACACTTCCCCGTCAGGACAAAGGCGGGGAGCAGCGCAAGGGGTGCTGCACACCCAGCTGTTCCACCCAGCATCCCATTACAGGCCAAGTGCTTGGTGCTGCCTGCACCCCCACTGTCTTGAGAAAAAGACAGTCCCAAACTAGGAAGTGCAGCTGTCCTGGGGTTCACGAAGTCCCGACAGCTGAGCGGGATAGGTCCGTGCCACTAATGGCCGCAGGTACCGAAAGGTGAACATACACAAAGGTAGAACACCATTCACAGCGAGCTGGGCAGAGAGAACCGCTGGAGGGCTGGGGTAGGAGTCCCAGCTGGCCAGGCCACAGCATGCTCAGCTCCAAGTTCTCGGGAAGGAAGAAGGCTAACAGGCGAGTGCACCACCACATGATGTGAGGGGGGCCTGACTGGTACAGCATCTGGACAGAAGCCACTGCCAAGCCCCCACTCTATAGGTAGACATGCGGGGACAGGGAGGTCCCAAGGAGAAATATAAGAAATATGCAGTGGGGATGGCCCAGAGTCTGAACTCACGCCATAAGGAGCCAGACAGCTGATCTCTAAGGGACACAAGCTGAGTCAGGACCAAGACATGGACCAAGACACTGACAGACCATTGATGTCTGAGGTCTGGGTAACGGCAGCCAATGGCCTGACACGGCCAGGCCTAAACAAATCAGGACATAAACAGACATCAGCGATCACTCGAAAGAATTCAGTCCCCTCTAGAAACTTCCTGAGGCTTGCCTCTGACCTTACCCACACCATCTCCGCACACAGGGCAGGCCGAGTGTGCAAAGCCACAAGGCACCTTCTCTCCAAAATCCATGGGCTGGCTATGCAGCCTGAGGAGCAAACTGAGGACCAACCAACGGTGCTGACCTGGTGAGGCCCAGGGACAATGACGTCCACTTGCCCCAGTGGAGTAACAGGACCTAGCTCTTCTCTACACGAGGCCGCACTACATCCAACGGCGATGTCGACCCTCATCAACCTGCAGCAAACGGGCCCCGTGTTTAGGAAAGCCGGTGTGTGGTTGGCTAATACGGTGTGACTGCCCTGACTTAACTGGGAGCGGCCGAGGACACTTAAGAAAACCCTGAACTAGGTGGAGCCTCCCAGAGCAGGACTCCGCTTCTGAGTAACACATACTTTTGCTTTTCCCCAGTGACACCTGACGAGAGCCACCTGCGTGCCCAACTGCCTGGTCTCCACTGGCCCTGTGGCTTCACAGTCACACTCACCACTGTCCAAAGCCTCTCCTGACTAACAGGGGAAGTAACACAAGGCCTGGAGCCCAATTCTACAAAAGACGCTCGAAGTCAGGACCCGGCCTGGCAGCTCACAGCAGGTCTGTTACATACTGCTCCTGACAAATCCTAAAGCTTCCTTCACCACCTCTCCTGAGTCTACCAGCCCTTCCAGCTATCAGAATATAGCCATCCTCACATGCCTGCCATCTTCCTAAAGTCCCTCACCAGTAGGATGAGTTCTTAAAACCAGGGCTTGCCAAAGCCACAGAGGATGAAAAGCCATAGGCAAAGGGCAGCCTAGAAGCCTGCTAACACTGGAAGCGCTGGCAGATGCTCCGAAAGGTCTGAGCTCTTGGCCTCTGCCCTTAGGAGACACTAATGCTGGGTTCAGGTTTCCCAAACACAGATGCTAGCATGGCCCAGCCTCAGGGTCTGTGAACAGATAAGCCCTCAGTCAGTAATGCTCTGAATTAGTAATGCACACAGAAGTGCGACCGTCTACAGGACTGCCTTCTCTCATTCACCTCCAAAGGGCTTCACAGCGTCCTCCGCTGACACCGTCAACACTGCGGGAGGCACTAGCACAGCCGTGAAAGAAAGCATCAGGGACATGGTGTCCAGCAGGGCAGGCCCTCCAGATAAACACAGAGAGAGGACCAAGGGAGAGCGTGTGGCTGCTGGGGACAAGTAGCTGGCCTCACAGCCTGGCTCTACTGCTAGCGGAGGTGTGGCCCAGAGACCACTAGGGGCCAGAATGGAGACTCCCTTGCAGTCCTTGGTGGCCCCTAGCAACCAGAACAGGAACACAGGTCATGGTCGAGTGCCCTCGTAAAATCTAAGCAAGCCAGTGAGGAGATGGAAACCCATCGGGGTCCCTGAGCCCGACGCCACCGTCCCACGCATCCGTTTGATTCTCTGTGCCACAGGCACCAACCATCCAGATTCATCCTTGCTCAACTCTGTTTATTTTCCCACAGTGCTTCACGTTCACCTTCATAGCTACCAACAAATCAAATGTACAAGAGTATGTTACACACTATACAAGGGCGTCTCAGGGCAACCAGGACCCCAGTGAGGAGATGTGCGTTCATTTCTAAAGTGCATGCTTCCCCCACCCGGGCACCGGCGCGGCCTCTCCGCCCGCCCACGAGGAGGTCAGGAGGTGAGAGACTGGATGTTCCTGAGCATCTCATCGAAGGCCTGTGGCGACGGCGCGTCGGCGTTCTGGAAGGTGGCCTGGACTCGGCTGTACAGACTGAAGGACTTCAGTTCCAGCCAGAGAAACCCAAAGCGGTCCTCATCGAACAGGACGAAGACGCCGGGGGTACGCTCGGGGCTCGTAAAGCCATGGCCAGCGATGAGGCCTGTGCCGTAGAAACTACAGAGACGAGAGAGAGCGCCATCAGAAGGGGCCCAGACAGACAGCACAAGCCCACACCACACAGGGAATACGCAGTGCACACATCCACAGTGCATGCAGCCATTTCCATAGCTCCCAGCCACACCACAGCAATTCGCAGGTAGGCAGCACCCCAGGAGGGCCTCGCCTTACAGGGTCAGGGTTAGGCTCCAAGTTCCTGACTGAATTCGCTAACAAGCACACGGGAGCCCTGGACACAGGCCAGGGCCCTGAGCCACTTAGGTAGTCTGTGCACAGAGCCCAAGAGTTGCCTATCTGTGGCCGAGAAGATATTGTGGCAACTGAGGTAGGCGTGACAGGCAGGCCCACCAGGGATGCTCCCAGGCCCCTCCCTGCACCCAGTCACATATTCATCTATGCAGGACAGCCTGAATGTCAAAGGGAATGGCCAACACAGACTGAAGGCAGTGGCCAGGGCTAAAGAGGCGAAGGTCAAAAGAGGCATGAGCTGGCACCCCGTATGTCTGGTTGCTCACCACATGCAGGGGTGGACAGGGGAGGCAGATGGCACCTCTCCCTCAGCAGCCCCATGAACCGAACTCACCAGTGTGAGATGTGTACGGTGACGCCACCCACGGGACACCCAGGCACACTGCAGCACTGGAATCCTCCCTGCTCCCCTTACTTGCCACACCTGTGGGGCAGTTTCCTTGTCTCTCTCTCTCTCACCTGGCTAACCAGGTGAGTTATCTGCTGAAGCTTTGCCATCTGCGCCACCTGAAGTGGCCAGTGTCCTGGAACTCCTGGAAATCCCACTGTAGGTCCATCTAGGACCGGCTGTTGTGTTTGGTCTGCAGTGGTGTGTGCCCCGCCCCACCCACAGTCTCAGGGTTCGAATGCTGCTGGTACTGCTCTGGAAGACGGGAGCCCTCGGCAGGTGGGGCTGCGCTGCAGGAAGGCGTTCACTGGGGACAGCCTCTCACGTGTCAGCTGCATCTGCCGCATACTTAAGGCAGGAACACAGTCCAGCCCCTACCACCATCACAAAGAGCTGAAACCATGAGCCCAAAACAGACCTTGAGGCAGTGAGGTGGCCCAGTGAGTTAGGGTATCAGCTCTGAGACCTGCCAGCCACCCTGAATTCAAGCCCTGAAACCGGGCCACGCATGCGCCCTCCTCCCTCCAGGGATCCCTCCACCCTCCGGGAGCACCGGAAGCTGTGCTGGCTGAGAGCTGGGCCCGCGGTCCTCACCACAGCCGGCAGGTGCGGGGGTAATCCTCATTCCTCGAGCTGACACCCGCAGGAAGCACAAACGGCTGTCCCTGCCCAGACGTGGACGACTGCTCAGCGGCCTCAGCTCCAGGGCCGGCCTCTTTGCTGGCCTTAGCAGGTGGCCCCTCAGGGTCCTTGACTGCAGGCTCCCGGGGTGGAGCGGGGCCCTCACCAGCCTCCTGCTCCTGCCGCACCTGCTCCCGGACCTCCAGGACGATCCTGGAGAGCTCATTGAAGTTTCGGAGGTTCTCCACATCAGGCAGCTGGATGCGGCGCTGCAGGTCAATCTCCACAGTCTGCTGCCCCGCGGGGATGTTGGGGTCGCCCTGTAGAAAGGGCATTTGGCAAGAGTCAGGAGGGCCGGGAGACCACAGAGGCCCCCGTGGAGCACGCTCCAGCAGCAGCGTCTCACAAGGCACGAGAGTCTGAAGGCTCCCTCCGGCTCCCAGGACTGGCCAGTGAGTGACCGGGGGCGGCCGGCTGGAACATAGGTGTACACAGGTGCTCCTGTGCCTAGAGACCAACATTTGTGAAGTATGTGGGCCTCCCAGGGCCTGGCTGTTAGCTGGCCGGATGCTCAGCCCGTGCTGGCGGGGTGCTAAAACCCCAAGGGAGGGGCTGGGGCTGTGCGGCCACCACACAGCTGGGATCCTGATCTGGATCCTACCAGCATTGCCTGTGGAGGCTCTCCCAGAGCAGAGGGACGTGAAGCCCCGACAGAGACCTAAGACCCTCCTCCCAGAACTCAGTGACAAGGGAATATAGTGGCAAAGAGGCCTTGACAAGGAGCGACCACCTGTGTAGCCAGGTACCCAGAGCTCGGAAGAGGGACTTTATCTGAGGCACGAGCCCAGCCCAGCCCGCAACAGTAGCCACACCATGAGACATTGCACAAGGGCGTTTGCCAGCCTTGGGCCCCTTAACCCAGCTGCAGCTCAGCAGAACCTAGGAAGTCTGGGATATCGGCGCTGGAGAGGGCCTAAAAACCAGCACGCCCAGCAGGACAGGGTGGCCATCCGCTGAAGCCTGTGCCTTTGGAGCACGGTGGACTCATGCCTGCCCACCCACCGGGTGGCCACCGAGGGACTGGCATGGCTCACCGTGATCTTGGTGCCCCTGGCACGCGAGCCGTGGAAGCTGAGCATCACGATTTCCAGCCCATGGCTGCCGTAGGTGCCCTTAAAGAGGCCGGGCTTGATGAGGTCATCGGGGTGGCTGGGAGGGAGGTAGATCCGCCGGTAGGTCAGGCAGTTGCTGTGCGGGGAGGCAGAAGAAGCAAGGGCTCAGCCTGGCTGCATAGGCATCTTCCATGGCTGAGCAGGCTAAACCGCTTGCCCCAGACCTTGGGCACAGCCCTCCCGCACCCATGTGCATCCTCAGGGCCTAGGAGGGCAAGCCCATGAGCGCAGCACGGCTCAGCATGACCCTCAGAAACAGAGCCCGTCCCCACGGCACTGAGGGGGCACGGCTAGGCCTGGAGCCAGAGGCTAAGAAGAGGGACGCTTGGCTTCAGCACACGCTGGCCACTTGATGGCTGTGCTGGGTGACACAAGACAACTACCACAGCAGGGGTGAGAGATGGGGCTGTGCACACAGCACCCACAAAGGGGACCCACACCCACACGTTCAGAAAGGGGGGACTAAGTCCACAGTACCCACACAGGAAAGGAAGAACGGCATCCAAAAAGGGGCAGAACTGTGTTCCTGGTACCCAGAGAGGGGAGAACTGTATTCATAGTTCACATCACCCGGAGAATGGGGACAGCATGGTCCCATAGCCGGGCGTCACTCTCCCACAGAGAGGGGCTGTACTCACAGCTACAGTGAGGTGACCACTTGGCACTCACTCGTACTGACTGGTGTAGATGAACTTCATCAGAATCAGCTCCTGCATGTGCTCGTGGAAGATGTCTTCCAGCGTGCGGCCCCACTCCTCCCTCAGCCACGTCCGAAACTCCTTCAGAGAACAAGGGCATGGGAGTCACCAAAATGGAAGGGGCAGAGGCTGCTGTGCAGCGCTGAACAGACAAACACTTCCAAGCTGAACGCGCTTCCGGGTGGACAGGCGTGAGCAGGAGCTGTGAGCACTTGGGGTTTGGGTCTGAGGGCGGCCCAGCTGGGAAAAACCAGAGTCCCCCCACCAGGGTGCACAGCCTCAGACTCCCAAGAGGGCTCTGTCAGGCAAGGCCAGGGCCAGAACCTCTGTCCCAGGCTGCAGCGAGTTGGCCTTGCTATGCCCATGTGGGAAGCAGTGATCCACATTGATCCAGCTCCACCCTGCACAGCCTAGGAGACCTCAGGTACCTGGAAGAGCTCAGGCACAGCAGGGCCCCTGTCAACCCAGCCACTGGGGCCAACCCAGCCAGTGGGGCCAATGCAGCCAGCGGGGCCAACGCCTGGGGCTGCCAATGAGGAACATAGTGGGACCTAGCCTGACAGATGGGTGGATCCACCTTTCCCACAGCACTTACGAAGCCTGCTGAGCCCATTCAAGGAATATGTATAGAGGAGGGGCCTTCGTGAACGCTGCATATGTGAGACACAGTAACTCACGTGCCCTATGCTGTCATGTCCTGAAAGTCCTGCTCACTCTGGACAGCCTCTGATCATGGAGAACAGGTTAATCTACTGATCAGGAACCCAGGAGCCAAGGTGGGGCCCAAAGGAAGCCAGAGAGAGTGCAGAGCAGAGCGGAACACAAAATCTTACAGATTTCTGTTTCCAGGAGCCTGAGAACACAGTGTGTACAGGGCCCGCTACTGTGCAAGCCACAGAGCGACAGGCGCTGACTTGAGAAAGGACATGAAGGGAACGTGCTGGCTACAACCACGTGAGCGCTCCACTCCGCAAAGACAAAGATCCTCCGCAAACTGACATGGAGGTCCAACGCCTCACACACATGCTCACCACACACCACACGGAGGAGAGCACATGCTGGAATGCAGAGTCCAGACGCATGGGTGAAATGGGAAGACGCCACGAGCTCTCTACCAACCAGATGCGGTCAGACAGCCACGACAGGAGGACCAGCAAGGGGGGGTGGGGTCCCTGGAGCCATAAAATGGACTGGACCAAGACCCGGCCCACTTTCCGCAAGGGTGCCCAAGCCCTGACTGAAGAGAGTCTCCAACCAACAGAGCCATCCCTTACTCACACAACACACACAGGCCACAGACATGACCACGAAGCAAAATCTTTTCTACCCCAATACTGAGGGGAGGGGTCAAGGCACTAACAGGAGACCACCACGCCTCTGCTTAAAGGGGGAAGGGAAGGCAGTCTGCAAACTGGAGATGAGGCTTTATAAAACACAGAGTGACCCAGAAGAAAAATGTTTTTTTGTTTTAAAATTAGGCTCCAGGGACTGGAGAGATGGCTCAGTGGTTAAGAGCACTGACTGCTCTTCTAAAGGTCCTGAGTTCAAATCCCAGCAACCATGTGGTGGCTCACAACCCTCTGTAATGGGATCAGATGCCCTCTTCTGGTGTGTGACAGAGTGTGTGTGTGTGTGTGTGAGTGTGTGTGTGTGTATGTGTGTATATATATACACACATACACACACACACACTCACACACATATATGGCTCACACACATATATATAATCTTTAAAATAAATCTTTAAAAATAAATAAAATAAAATTAGGCTCTACTTAAACCCCTCATGCTGACAAGCTGGCTCAGTGGCTAAGAGTACTGCTCTTCAGATGACCTGAGTTCCGTTCCCAGCATCCACATCTAGCAGCTCACAATGACCATAACTCCAGCTCCAGGTGATTGGACTCCTCTGACAAATACTCACATAAACACACACGCACACACATACACACACCTATGGACGCACACAAACACACGCGCGCACACACACACACATGCACACACACAATTTTAAAAAGGCAGAGGCAGGCATATCATCTGTCCTGGGGTCCAGCCTGATCTACACAGTCAGCTCCAGGACAGCAGCCAAGCTGGCTTAGTGAACTCTGCCCCACCCTCAAAATTAGGCCTTTCCCAACAGTGGCTGCTCTTGTGGAAGAACACAAGAGCACGTTTTTATTTTAAAAGGAACACATTTTTATAAGACTCAAATAGGTAACCGGTGAAATGAAACCAATTGAGAGGGAGAACGGAAGACTTCAGCATCACGCCGCCATGCTAACTGGAGCTAACATCACCGGGAGGCTGCCCTGGGGGCGGGGATGTCATTAGGAAGCCTCCAGCAGACCCCTCAGAGTCAAGGTCTGAAGCATTGTGATCACCAGGGCGAGTCCCAGCTACATGAGGACAGCATCGGGGCCTGGAACCCAGCTCAGGATGCCTGGCACTGGGCAACCACCATCATACACTCCCTACGGCCCTGGGAGACGGCCAGCGGTGAGGACAGGGCTGTGCTTCCTCTCTCCCCACCCCACTCCTAAGCAGACACCCAGCTCCCCGTGAAGTACCCGCTCCCCATTTCAGCCAGGAGCACGCTGCATGTCAAAGCCCGCCAGCCAGGAAGAACCCTTTATCACACCAGGCATTTCCGGAAACTGAGCCCAGGGCCTCCGTCTGAGGTCTAACAGCCGAGGGCCACGAAGGAAAGCCATGAGAACCTCACAGGGCACCAAGTCAAAACTGCAGGAAACCTAAGTTAAACGGCAGTGTCAGAGCCGGGACTCTGCCAGTGCAAGCGCTGTTCACCAGGACACTCCTATGGGTCTCTACAGGCCCTGGAAACTGAGAACGTCACTACAATGGGGCCATCATACGCAGCTCCCACAGACACCCACACTTGACAATTCCAAGTTCTTCTTAATGATGGTGTGGCTCAGATGCTCACAAATCAGACCTCAAAGGCAACGTACTTGTGCAAATGGCTGGAGGCCCAGCACACCCTCATCCACTGTACTGTCCTGTCCTTTGTAGACCACCCGGGCCACCAGGTCCGCTGAGTGAAGAGAGCAGCTCTGAACAGCCCTCAGAGCCCCTGACTGCACATGGAGAAGCAGCTTCCCACAGTTTGAGTGGGCAGGCCCCCAGCGGACAGTGCGGGAAAGCACAGTGCGCCTCAGCCTGGTGGGAGAACTTAAGTGGTGGACGTTTCTGTAAGGTGGACGGCAGGCACACTGCACAGACAGAGCTGGGGAGACAGTGCGGCGACTCCAAACGCTGGGCCCTCACAGGAGGCCAGGCCGGTGCCCATCAGAAAAGACAACCAGCCACACAAATGTCTTTCCCCATCCTCCCTCCCAGACTCCGGGACTCACCTCCTGCCTCCCACCAGACATCCTGTGGTGATCTGTCTGGTTACACTTGGTGGAGAACTCATCCCTCTTCACAATCTTCAGTATGACCATAGAGGGAAAAGGACGAGAAGGAACAATGAGTCCCAGTGTCCACCAAACCCACCGAGACCCAAACGTGCCAGTCTGGTGGTGCAGGCCTGCAATTCCAGCTACCTGGTGAGCCTCCCAGGACACCCCAGGTTCTGCCTGAGTAAGAGGGTGAACTCCAGGCCAGGCTAGGCAACCCAGTGAACTGCCTCAAAATATAAGGAGGGCTGGGATACAGAACTCAGCCTCAGTGTTGACACCGCTGACATGCTTGTGGCGGCCTGTGAGGACCTGAATGGTAGTGTGGGGACGCAGGCTTGTGATCTCAGAGCTGGGGAAGTAAAGACGGGCGGATTCCTACGGCTCACTGGCCAGCCTAGCCTAACTGGCCAGCCCAGGTCACAGCAAGAGACCCCAACTCAGGACACAAGAGGCTCATGGGTAACAATAAAGAACACCTGAGGCTGGCCCCACCTCCACGTGGATGCACACACAAACCCGCAGGTATCCAGACACAGGTGAATACATGCACACCTGCATCCTCAAGCAAGCATGCTCACACAGGTGAATGCTCGCCCACAGGCACCCTCACAGGTGGGGGCACGCACACCTGCCCGCCCAAATAAATTATTTAAGGGGGCCAGTGAGATGGCTTGGAAGGTTGAGGCACTTGTCACAATCAACCAAGCCTGAAGATCTGAATTTGATCCCCAAACCTGTCCAGCCAACAGGAAGGAAAGAAGTTACCCTGAGGGAGAGCAACAAAGCTCCAGAGAGAGAGAGAGAGAGAGAGAGAGAGAGAGAGAGAGAGAGAGAGAGAGAGAGAGAAACAATGTTCCCGTGGGCTCTGGCAAATCCCATTTTCACACAGCCTCACACAGTGTGGGGAAGACCCTTCCTCCACCCCACTGAGCTGGACAACCCACAGCCTGCAGCCACAGGATCGTGGGAGAACTGTGACAGGCCGCTGCTGACGGTGCCTGGCACCCAGCAGGATGGCACTGGGGCTGTGACAGCCAAAGGGAGGCAGCCCTTCACCACACATGCACGTCACACCACAGCGACCCAGCTCTCCTCTACCTGGATGTGGCCATTGTGGGGCCCTTTGTGGCCGTACATACACTCCACCGTGGCTGACTTCCTCTCCATCAGGTGGATCCTAAATAGGGGCTTGAATCGCATAGGGTCGCCAACGTGGGGGTCATGAGGAGGCAGGTACATCCAGCCGATGATGAACAGTCCATCTACCTGCAGCAGGGAGACAGCGGTCAAGTCAGGAAGGGTGCTCTCTCAGTCAACAAGTGTACATCAAAGCCTGTGTCCTCACACATGAGCCTGCAGCTTCTTCATACAGGAGCTGAGGGCTGGCCCCATGGCTCTTAAACAGACCAGGGGCACAGACAGAAGCCCAGAAGCCTGCTTACAATAAATCTCTGTTCACTTGGAAAGTAACATCTGGCCCTGAAAGGAAACCCCGTCTCCACTGTGGGCACTTCCTTCCTAAATAAGAACCACCGCGAGGGGTTGGGTATTTAGCTCAGTGGTAGAGCGCTTGCCTAGCAAGCCCAAGGCCCTGGGTTCGGTCCCCAGCTCTGAAAAAAAGAAAAAGAAAAAAAAAAAGAACCACCACGAGGCTCCCACTCACCACGACGTTCAGCAATCCTCCATACGGCCCAATATCTGGCTGCCACAGCCCCAAAATGTGTCTGTACCGGTGAAGCACTGTCGGGAGAGGAGGGACACAGTTACCCAGCATGCTCCTGGGGCAGAGGAAACACCTCTACCATGAGCCACTAGAGATGACAGTCCAGCCTGTGCCTGTCACCACGGCCACTGTTTCTGTTTACAGAGTGGCAGATGGGTGAAGCAGGGGGCTCCTGAAGGCCGTGGGGTCACAGATAGGGGCTGAGCACAGCTCACACTCAGGTTAACGAGGCAGGACCACAGAGGGATAGGGACCAGAGGCCTAGACGTGGGATTCAGGGAGAAGGACAGCACAGCCTTTGGAGACTGTTAAAGAACTGCCACCATCACCCCCAGGTCCAGCCCAAGACCATCACAGGGGTTCTAAAGACAAGGCATGGGTCACCGGCTCAGGCATAGGCTCTCAGACTTTAAGACACAGTGAAGCAGCCGCGACTGATGCCCACACCTGAGCTACTGACAAGCAGCTCGGGGACACGCACAGAACTCACACAGAGGACAGCGCAGGGGAGGGCCAGGTGCAAGGAACGCTAATGTGGACATCTTACTCTGAATGCATCAGACACCAGTCACTTTCTCAGCAGCTCCAGTAAGTGTGGAGCTGGTTAGCCTGTGATGCCACCAGCCGTTTCCAAAGAACCACAAGGACACACACACACTGTAGGTGCACCGACCTCAGGGACCACAGCTTCTTAATGCCAGCAATTCCGGTTGAAAAATAATGTAAAAGAGAAACGCTGGCGAAATCACCCATCTCAGAATCATTTGAGGAAAAAAAACTGCAATCGCAAACATTAGTGACTGAGTGTTTCGGGAAGAGGGATGACCTGTAGTGGACGACTCCATCTGGTGGGGCATTAAGTTACCCATAAACCCTGGGAGGAAGAAGCCAGCCCCTCCCTTCAGCTCACACCAGCGAGAGAGTTAGACACCCAGACAAGAAACAAGCCGCTTCTCCCAGCAGTCAGTCTACAGTTGTCTACAAAAACCACTGAACCAACCTGCCTCCCAGGGTGTCAGCCCAGGCTCACCCGGAACAAGGCCAGTTCAGAAATATTCAGAAAACCAGCACAATGCCAAAACACGGCTCCCACCCGTGATGGAAAAGACGTGAGTTGGGCTGGAGGGATGGCTCAGCGGCTAAGAGCACTGACTGCTCTTCCAGAGGTCCTGAGTTCAATTCCCAGCAACCACATGGTGGCTCTCAGCCATCTGTAATGAAATCCAGTGCCCTCTTTCTGGTGTGTCTGAAGATGGTTACAGTGTGCTCACAAAAAAAAAAAAAAAAAAAAAAAAAGAACTGAGTGAGCTGTCTTCAGGTCTCTCTGCAGACCGTGGGCGAGCCTGGGAGTGGCCCCACGCTTCCCTCCTGTCCAAAGGAAAAATGTAACCAATAGTCCTGTCTTGTCCTAGTCACTGAGGCAGCCAGCAGTCCATGGTTCACAGAGAGCTCACCCTGAGCGTCTGCAGGCTCTGCAGGAGTGGGGGGGTCTGGAGCTCTGTAGGGGATTCCCACCACACTCCAATGGGCAGCCCAGGGATCTCCGGGGCTATCACGTCCCATTACCGAGTCCCTCCCTGTCCTCCGTCCGGCCCCTGCCTCAGACCTCTGGAGCATCATCTGACACCCACAGTCACTCCAAGTGACCACAAGGAAGGACAGACAACAGCTCCATCCAAAGATAGAGGTGTCCCTGAATACTCTATTATGCCGCCATTCCACAGATCTGTCGTACCCTGAGTCTGCCTGGGACACTCCTAACCTCAGGGCACGTCTCAGTTCTTTTCAACCCATCCAGCTCAGAGGTCTGGGGCCCATAGGCCTGTACGCACAAGTCCCACCTCAGGCAGCAGCCCCTGTGTGTGACGAGAACCCAGGTAGGGCCAGGTCCCAAAGCCTTCCTGTGGCAGGCTGGTGAGAGCTCACTGAGAGCCCAGATGGTGTGATGTGCCTGGAAGCCAGAGGTGAGAGGGCAAAGGTCAGGTGTGGGCCTTGTTTTCTTCTTTTCTGGCACGCCATGGGCTACCAGAGGCTCACCACCAGGGATGCCCCTACCACGTGCTTCGTGACTCAAATGTCCTCGAACCTTGGCTGGACAGCCACTGCCACCCTGCCACTGACAAGTAATAGGGCCCGCCAAACAGGAGGCTGAAAATCCAGGCACTCGGCAGCACCTCCCAGTAATGAGGGAGAAGGCTCGATGATCTTCACAGACCTCTGAGAGGGCTGGGTGTCCAGGCAGTTCCAGAAGAATCCCGTGTGGCCCTGCGTGGGGCCCATTGTTCATGGGGCTGGCAGGACCTGCTGCTCTCTGCTCAGCAGGGAGGGCTGCTGGGCCCAGGACACCGTGTTCTAGAAACCCTGCCCAACACCGTGTAGGAAGTGCTCCACTCTGCAAACCGCCAGCACTCCCAAGCTCAAGCCATGCCCGGGTCTTCCCATACCCTGTCATGACCTTGGCAGTCAGTCCATCTGTGTGCCAGCCAGTGTAAGCAAAGGTGCGTGTTAGCAGCTATTCAGCGTGCCCACACACCGCCCTGGAGCACGCCAGACAAAGGCAACATGTCACAAAGCTGGGACTGTCCCCGCGGGGAGCTGGAACCTGGTGTCCAGACCTTGACAGCGCTCTGGGAAATGTCACAAGTTTGTCATTGCTTTTGTTGGACAGATAGGAAAAGGTCATTCACAACTTGTTTGTTTGGGGGTTGTTGGAAACAGGACTTGTCTCACACTTATGATATAGCCAAAGCCGGCCTTGAACGCAATTCTCCTGCCTCCACCAAGAGCTGGGACGGCAGGCAAGGCCATTCCAGCTCTGATCTTTCTTAACAGCTGAAATCCTCTCTCCCATCCTCACGGCACCAAAGAAAGCCTCTCACTGTCAGAGAGGGAAGGTGGGTGGCTTTGTAAAACTCCTTATTGTTTTACTTGTTTGTGTGCACACACGCCACAATCAGAACCTGGAGGGGACACGACTGGATGGAGTCAGTTCAGGTAACTAAGTGAGTGTAGCATGTTCATCCACCCCTCATCTGACAGGGGGATGGGGAGGGGAGGCACGGCACACCACACAGGAATTTTCTGTGCGCTCACATAATGAACTGGCAAATGTAGAGATTGGTTTACATTTCTTCTGGGGGTCTTTTCTTAGGGGGGGGGATCTTATTTTGTTTTTGATGGTAGTTCTACTCTATTCCTCAAGCTGTCCCAGAACTCACAGCAATCCTCCTGCCTCAGCCTCTTGAGTGCTAGGCTGATGGGCATGTGGCACTGAACCCAGTTACGTGTCGTTTTAAATGGAGGAGCCTTAGAGGCCTCTGCACGGCCTTATGCTCTCTGCTCTACCTGACTGTTTGGCAACTGCCTTAAAAAGTGTTAGTGAGCTCTCCCTGCCCAAACCATAACTGTGCTGTGGTGAGAGAGAGAGAACATCTTGTGTATTGTATGGATGCATCACCTGTCAATCAAAAACCCTATGGCCTAAGGCTTAGGCAGGAAATAAAACTAGAACATCCGGGAGGCAGAAAGGATTCTGGGATAGAGCCAGGCTGAGGAGATTTGTCCTGGAAGATGTGAAGAGACAGACACGCAGTACCTGAGCACAGGTAACCGGCCTCATGACAGAATACAGATCAAAATAAATGGGTTACCTTAAGTTATGATTCCAGTCACAGAAAAGCCTAGCTCTATGGCCAAGGTATTTGAAAATATACTTTGAGTCTGGGTCTTATTTCTGGGAGCATGGGGCTGGGAGGCAGAAAGAGCCAGGCCTAACTTCTACAGTGTTGCCCAAGATCCTAGAAGCTACCATGGAAACCCAGCCCACACACAGAGAGCCTAGGCTACCACTCAGCACGACCACCACAGCTGCAGCAGAGTATAGAAGAAAAGGCTGGGGACGGCACCTCCCAGGGCTGGGAAGCGAGCTTGAGCACGATCGCCCATGCAGCGACAGCAGCAGCCCTGGCGCAGGGCGTGAGGTACGTACGGCAGGTGTACACATCTCTGTACTCCATGTGTTCGTAATCGGGGAGAATTTTCATGAAGCGTCCTGACTTCACACGAGGGTTTATACCTGAACGGACACAGCAGGAAAGGCTGAGGGTCCCCTCACGTGTGAGCGGTTGCCATGTGATCACATGTGGTGAGCAGTTGCCATGTGACCCGCTGTCCTCGTCCTCCTCCTACTTCCGGGGTCAGGCTACGCCGGACTGGCCAAGGTGGCTGCAGAGCACACCGTGGGGCAGGTCTCCCTGTTTACTGCAACTCCCTGCAGCCATAAACTCAGGTGGCCCCTGGGGCTCCCGGCTCACTGGGATCCAGAAGTAGGAAGGCAGTGTGGCTGACAGGCCCCTAGGGTCCTGCGGGGTTCTGTCCCTCCAGAGCCACGGCCTCATGATGTCTATTTTAAGGCATCACAGCTGTCACTGCTGACTCCGGATTGGCCGGCTCACCCACCTGTTCAGGGACTGAGGCTGACTCTCCTCGGCCATCAGTCCCAGGTTTAAGAGTGTTTGCAGACTTTCAAAATCTCAGCTCCCATACTTCAACGAGACTCACCACTGAGCCAATGCAAAACAAACACCCAGGGGCTAAAAGCAGGTTCTGCAGCCGCAGCAGTCACAGAGCCAAACACAGAACTCCACTGCCCTCACCGGTCTGCCTCCACCACACGACACCGTCCCCAGGCCCTGTAACCAGGGCGGTTCTCCCACAGGACGGAGGAGCACTAACCGTGTGTGCTCCATGAGCTGTCGCAGGACACCTGGCCAATGTCCACAGCTATGTCCCTGTGAGGACGAGGCTGCTGGCGCTCCTAAGGGGCAAGCTGTGCTGTTGGCTTGTAATGACGAGGGTCAGGCAGCCACCTGACCACAGGGTGGGACAATATGAGCCCCACAGGTTCTGGAGAGAGGCTAACAGGGACAGGGACGCTGAGTGCTTGGAGGACGAGACTCTGGGAAGTGAAGGAGCTAACGGGAACCAAGACCAGGGTTGACACTCACAGAAGAGGGAATGGGAACTGCGGAAGGATGGGGAGGGTGGAGCAGAGGCAGCCGCTCTGGAACTGAGGGAGCTGATGGAGAATTCGACCCACTCCTCCATTCCTGCAGGCCCAGCTCAGCCCCAGACGGTGGGCGTGTTCCTACCCAGCCCACACTCTAGCTCGTCTCTGTAACAGGGGCCGGCTGCCGGTGGGCAGGAGTTACAGCACAGCAGACACAGAACCGCAAATGCTCCCAGCAGGATATAAATGTCTGGGGTAATGGATACGCCGTTCACCCTGACCTGGTCAGTGTACATTGTTGTGTACATGTACTGAGGTTGTTGTGTCCCACAGATTCACACAATTGTCAAATATGTTACAACAGAATATATGGACTGGGATGTGGGTCACAAAGAGAGCATTTGCCTAGCACTGAATCCCTGGCAGCACCCAAGTAAAACAGAGGTTAAATAGAAATGCAGGTCCTGGATGCCTTTAACCATTATGAACTTAAAAGGAGCTGGAGAGATGGCTCAGAGGTTAAGAGCACTGACTGCTCTTCCAGAGGTCCTGAGTTCAATTCCCAGCAACCACATGGTGGCTCACAACCATCTGTAATGGGACCAGATGCCCTCTTCTGGCACACAGGTGTACTTGCAGATACTCATACATTAAATTAAAAAAAACAAAAACAAAAACAAACTTTAAAGAATGAACTTGAAAGGAGTGTGTCCAGGACAGCAGCAAGCATCAGCCTCACCGACAGTCATGGCTGCTGCCACCTGCTGAGCCCTGGTACTAAGGCAAGGGTGCAGAAGACAGAGGACGGACTCACGCTTGGCATAGACGTCCCGGCAAGACACGCCTGTGATCTCCAGCTTCCGCAGGTTCTCACAAACACCATACTCTGCAACAAGAAACACACTAGATGTACAACCAAGAAGTCACAAAGCAGCAGAGACTGTGACAGGCGGGGGACTCGCCGGGCTGACACACCCTCATCAGTAGGAGTCTGCCTCCACTGTGTGACCTCTCCGCTGGCTCACAAATGACGCCCCTGCTGGGCTTCAGTGAGGGCCGCCGCCACCCCACCCCACCCCCGCTCCCGTCCGCTCTGCTGTGGTCCAGCAACCTAACTGTACAATGAGATGAGGACTCGGAACTCTGGAGACGGTGGCCATTCACACCTTTATGAGGTCTGCGACACTGGTGTTAGGTCCCAGATGGCCAGAGGCCTACTTAATACCTAGTATGGCTGGACCTGTCCTTACCACAGACTCTGGAGAGCAGCCCCCAATGTCCCTCGTCCCACTGAGGGAAGTGCAAGTGGAATGCACTGTCCTTTCTGTCAGAGGGTTACAAAGGTCATCTCATCTTCAGGGAAGTCTGTAAAGAGGCATCTGGCAGAAATCCCTCCCCAGTCCGCACTTTGATCAAAGCAGGGCCAAGGCTGCAGAAGGGCCAGGGAAGGGCGTTCTGCTAACAGATGTCCCTTTAAGTTAGCCAATGGTGTGAGAGGGAGAGGCCGAGCTCTGACCACTCAGAGTGAGACGTGGGACCTTTCTTTGACTTAGGAATAAAAGCCAAGTGCTACCTACAAACACTTCTACAGAAGGGAATCTTCGTCCATCTCTGGGTACTTTACACAATATGGTGATTTTCTTGACACTGAAGACCCATTTCTAACACCACATCCACACAAAGGCGCTTAGCACCCTCCTACCTCCTCCACCACCCCCAGTGGTCACCAACCCCCTGGTGCGTTCACCTTCATCCGGTCACAGCCCCACCCCACACCCAGCACACCTCAACCAAGCGCCAGCCGGCCCCCTGCCTCAGGTCTCAGGTTGGGGGAAAGGAGGACAACCAGCAGTTAACTAAAACAGCCCTCACCACAGAGCAGCCTCCATCCACAGTGCCATCCCAAGGGCGAGCCAGGACCCTCGGCCAGGACATCTTGGAAAACCCAAGTCCTCTCCGTTAGCACTGAGGCACAGAGGTCATGTGACCGGAACAAAGGACCATGAGCCAACAGTGGGACCCAGGACCAAAGCGAAGCTGGTGCCCCTTAGTGGTGAGCACAGGGTATAAGAAAGTCATGGGCCCCGGAGACAGCTCTTGAGAGCTCACACTTCCAGTGTCACGCCACGGGCAGGTTCATAGCACAATCTTATCAGATGTTCACAGTGACCTACCTCCCTGTCAGGACTCAGCCTTGCCTTGAGGCAGGAACAGGAAGTGGTACAGTGGTGCACTGGAAAGGGGTCTCCAAAACCAGACTCTCAGTTCTGAAATCCCGAGACTGATCTTTTCCCCTCGGTCACAGATGCCCCTAGCCCCATGCTCTGGATGGAGAGATCCTGCTGGGACTCATGGGCTGTCTGAGGCTTGCATCCAGGAGGTTCTCTGGGCAGCTCTAGCGGGGACAGAGGCTCCACAAGCTTCCTCCCTCCACCCCAGGTCCCAGAGTGCAATCCCACTCAGCATCCTCTCTCAGCTGTGTCTGGCCGTCCCCTCCAGGGGGAAGATCCAGGCAAGGTCCCAGCACTGGAGGGCGTGTGTGTGAATAAACTTGGAGACTGAGTCACACGGGGGTCACAGTCTGGCTCCAAAGCCGCTCACCTTGGCACATGCCACCGGTGAGCTCATCTCTCCAGCACAGCACAGGGATTGGGCCGGTGTCTGTAAGGCCCGGCCTACTCAGCAGTTCCAACTGGAGGGAAGGATGCTTGTGGACCAATGTACAGGAGAGGCAGGAAGTGGCCCTGGGTCAGCAGGGTCAGGACATGGGCATCTCGGCCATGTGTCTCTGGCTCACCTTGCGGACAGCCATCCTACCTCCACAGCCCAATTACAACCTCAGATGTGCTGAGCCAGCAGTCTACCCTTGTGATTGATTGCTGCGGCTGAGTGATTCCTGTTAAGTCAGCTGAGGAGGGAGGGACTGAGACGAAGGTTGCAGAGAAACCTGGAACTTGACTGCCTTGGAGGCGTCCTTGCCAACCGTGCCAGGAAGAACCGGAACTGACTACCAGACACAGCTGCGCTGGGTCTCGCTGCAAAGCAGGTACGCACAGTGGGGGCAGTGCCAGTTCTTCACGCTGTCTAACCTGAGCCCCTGAAGCTGCCTGGGCTCAGTTCCTCAGGCCTACAACTTATCTGTAGGAACTGCCTTCCAAAGCCGGAGAGCTCCCATGTCCAAGCTACCCTATATGGGGTAACCATAGGCTGGCGGACATTTAGATGCCCACCTGATTATCACAGAGAAACACTATGTGACTCAGCCCTTTGTAAAGAAACGCCGACAGATTTGATCCAGGCACCAGCCTAACCTCAAAGAGGAAATCTGATCACTACCAACCATGATTTAAGTTTGCGAATTAAACATAGGAAATCGTTATTGTGGGATGGCAGCAAGACTGTCCTATAAGATTGTGAAGCTCACAGTAATAGTTGAATACCCCTGGGAAAACGACACGAAAGACCTTTCTGCCGATCACCACTAAGCCAGAGCCCCAGGACACCAAACACTGTGACATTTGTTTTACTTTGTCCTTTATTTCTGTGAGATAGCCTCACTCTGTAGTAGACCAGGGTAGCCCCAGATACTTACATCCAGTTCTCTGCTTTTTACTGGTGCTTTCTTTACTCTCAAAAAAGTGTAATTTGTGCTAGGGATGTAGCTCAGTTAGAGGAGCCGGGCACATCCAAGGCCCAGGGTTCAATTCCCAGCAGGGCACAAACCAAACGCTGTGGCTATCCCAGCACTTGGAAGACAAAGGCAAAAGGATCAGAAGTTCAAAGTCATCCTGAGCTGCACATGGAGTCAGGGGCCAGCCTGGGCTAAAGAGTGAATTCCAAGCTAGCCTGGGCCACAATATAAGATGTCTCGAAAATAAAAAGGGACTAGGCTGGAACAGGAAAGTAGCCATCCCTAACTCAGCAAAAGCTGTAAGGGTAAAAATAACTGCCCATGCAGCCATCCCCCAAGCCTGGGGCAGCCAGACTGGGGGGTTGGGGTCCTGACCAATGGTGGTGGCTGTAGGGACTGGGAGTGGGTTCTGAGGCACACCACGCAGCGAGCAGGGCTGGATCAGAGCAGCATTTAGCAGCATGCGGGTCAGCTGGAGCATATCTAGACGAGAGGGCAGCGCGCAGGCGGCCTGATGAATGCTCCCGGGTCTGCCCGCCGCAGCGTTGCCTGGGTGACGTCATCTCGCGTGTTCTGAAGTTCTGAGCATGAGCAGCTGCCCCTCAGTAACACTGACTCTCAGACTGGGCCGAGCGTGGTCAAGCCCAGGCGAAGGCTACAACCAGAGCTCCCCATCCACCTTCAGAGACCCCAGGTCTGCTCCAGAGACCAGCGGGCTGGGACCGCTTTCCTCCTCCTGCATCATCTGACTGATGCAGTTCCGCACCGTGCTCCCATCAAAAGCAGAGTCTCTTCGTTCACGTCACTGAAGAGCAGTGACTCAGTCTGATTCTTCCACAGCCTAACCGCGTCAGAACTGAGAGCTGCCGGTCTGTGCTGCGCTACTGGAAGGCACTGAGCCACTGTGGGTTTTTCCTTCTTACCCACCGCCAGTGAAAAAGCGGAGTCATTCTGACCCCACCGCTCCTCCTGTCCACAGGGCGAAGAACAACCAATCCCACATCCTGGCACTGTTGTGCAACCTGCCCACAAATCATCAAAACAAGATGCCCTTAGCTTAGCTCCCGCACCAGACCCTGGACAGCAGCTAGGTGGTCCCCTCTCCCGCTTCCAGAAAAGCTAACAAGCACTCGCTGTCGTTCTGAGTCAAGCTCAGCCAAGAGGGCTGAAGGTAGCACGCCAACCTGGTTTGGGTTTTTGTTTTTGCACGGAGCTAGGGATGGAACCCTGAGCCATCCCAGCCCCGTGCACAGTGCTCCTTAAGGAATGTATTTAGCACTGCAGGTTGGCGGTTTCTCTCGCTGTAGTGAAGTGGTATAAGTAATTCTCTTTGAGCAGCGCCTACCCCACAAATGGCAGCACAGCAAGAGACAAACCCCGGGAGGGTGTGTGCATGAGCTCTGAACTGAACCTCTGAACCTGTAAGCCAGTCCCCCATTAAATGTCCTTATAAGAGTTGCCTTGGTCATGGTGTCTGCTCACTGCAGTTAAACCCTAAGACACTGCCTCAGTTTGCAGGGATAGTTCTGGGGAGGACAAGCTGACAAATGTACTTCAAGGATGGGCCTGCCATCCCTGAACTGAGCACAGACACCCAAGGGAAACTGGACTTAGAGATGAACATGTGTGGGTTTCTGGAGGACGGCCTTACAATCAGCAGACTGGCCTCAAACCTCCGTCCCCTTAGAGTTTTGATCACAAGAAGGTGCCTCCATGCCCAAGCTGTTATGTATATTTTTACTCCAATAAATAAAAAGCAAAGCAAAATAAAACCTGTCACTTCACTTCAAATACTACAGAAAGTTTAAATGGTTAAAAAGAAAAATAGGGCTGGAGAGATGGCTCAGCAGTTAAGAGCACTGACTGCTCTTCCAGAGGTCCTGAGTTCAATTCCCAGCAACCACATGGCGGCTCACAACCATCTGTAATGGGATCTGATGTCCACTTCTGGTGTGTGTTGAAAGACAGCTGCAGTGTACTCATATAAATAAAATAATCTTTAAAAAAGAAAAAGAAGGGGTTGGGGATTTAGCTCAGTGGTAGAGCACTTGCCTAGTAAGCACAAGGCCCTGGGTTTGGTTCTCAGCTCCAAAAAAAAGAAAAGAAAAAAAAAAAAGGCCAGGCAGTGGTGGCGCACACCTTTAATCCCAGTACTGTGGAGGCAGAGGTAGGCAAAGCTCTGTGAGTTCAAGGCCAGCCTGGTCTACAGAGCTAGGTCCAGGACAACCAGGAATACACAAAAGGGAAGGCAGGCCAGGCCAGGTGTGATGGTGAACACCTTTGATCCCAGCCCTTGGGGACAGAGACTGTAGAACAGAGCTCTATGAGCTTGAGGCTGGGTTGATCCAGGACAACCAGAAACACATGGCTGAGCCCTATTGGGGGGTGGGGGTGGGGGTAGGGACAGGAAAGAAAAGAGTTGCTAGGGAGGGAGCTGGTGGGTGGGAGAGTAACCTCATAGAAGCAGGGGGAGGGGGGAAGGGATAGCGGGTTTCTGGAGGGGAAACTGGGAAAGGGGATAGCATTTGAAATATAAATAAAAATATCCAATTTTTTTAAAGAAAAGAAAAGAGAGATGCTAGCACAGCTGTAATCCTAGTATGGTTGGGTCTGAGGCAGGAGGATCACCTACAGATCCGAGGTCAACATATGGCTACATAGTGAGTTAAGCAAGCCTGGGTTCGCCTACAAGAAAAAAGGGAGATACATCAAAGGGGGCTAGACGTGTTAAGGGGGAAAGATTCCTCATGTTTTAACAGGAAAATGTCCAAAATAATTATTTTAAAAAATACTTTGAAGTCATACCTTGCTCATACCTTGGATCCCAGTACTCAGAAGGCAGGGGCAGGTGACCCCTGTGAGTTCCAGGCCAGCCTGGTCTACAGAGCAAGTTCCAGGCCAGCCAGGACTACAGGCAACAGGCAATTCACTGGGTTCCACCGGTCATGGTTCTACCGCAGGGCTGCAGCCTCGGGTCACAGACTTCCACCCAGTAAGGCCAGCCTGCAACACAGCTGCTGGCTGCAGATGGCCCCATCTTGCAGCCACTGGGGACTTAGTGTCACTGTCCCCAAATGTCTCTCTCCCTTGATGTGTGTCCCAGAGGAAGTCCCACACAGACAGCAGAGTCGGCCCTGGGCACAGACAAGGGGCCAGCAAGTGAAACTGGACACCCACAAGGGCCTCAGGGGCAGATTCGTAGTCCAGTCACAGGACCAGGCCATGAGCTTGGTAATGACAGATGAACTCTGGACACTCAGGTCACCCCCTCCACCCATGCCCACGTGGTTTCAGATTCAGGCACAGACGCCTGTCTGTCCAGGCGGGCCCTGGACTCAGCCACTGTGGTGTGGTGACTGCAGGAAACACCTGTCTCCCCAACCCCCCGTTTTAGATTCATTTATTTTAATGTGTACAGTGTCTTGCCTGCACACAGGTCTGTGTACCATGACTGTGCCTGGTGCCCGATGAGACCAGAAAAGCACGTTGGATCCCCTGAGACAGGGGAAGGTGGTGAGGCACCACGCGGGCCCTGAGAATCAAGCCTGGGTTCTCAGCAAGAGCGAGCACTGCTCTTAGCTGTTAGGCCAGCTCTTGTTTCTTTTTTAAAACATTTATTCATCTGCTTTTATGTCATGTTACGAGAGTTTTGCTTGCTTGCATGTATGTGCATCATAAGCATGCAGTACAAGGTGGGGGCCAGAAGAGGACACTGATCCCCTGGAACTGGGGTTATGGTTGGTTGTGCAGACCATGTGACAGCAAGGAGTTGAACCCAGAGCCTCTGGAAAGCAGGCAGTTCTCTAACCACTGAGCCATCTCCCCATCCTGGACACTCAATCTCAGACACAGCAGCTGAGATGCACGCATGATCGACATGGCCCCTCAGGCAGCCGGCAAGCAATGTTCATCTCCAGGAGTCTCTGGAAGCCCGTTCTACCCTCTAGTGAGTAATACTGGTAATCCCCAAGACACCGGCACAGCAGGGCCGTGGTGGGCAGAGCCCCCATCCATCTGCAGTCTGAATCTGAGAGGAGGCTGCCCTGGACCCTTCAGAGGTTTGGGACATGGGACATTCCCACACACCGGTGCCAGGCTCATGAGTCCCGGCCAGCCCATCGACGCCTCATCACTGGGGACAGCTGGGCAGCTGTCAGAGGACAGTGACTCACAGTGGCCCAGGCGTCTCTGAAGGGAGTGTGGGGGGAGTGTGGGCTTCAGGAGGCGACAGTCTCCTCTGCATATCTGTTTACTCTCTGCCCAGAAGGAAGACACACCCAGTTCTTCCAATACCCTGTGGCCGGCTCAGAGAGCCAATCGCCCAGGTCCACCCACTCACTGTGGCAAAGCCAGCCTTCCCTTATGCCTGCAGAGGCAGACTCACACCTGCCTGTTCTCCTACGGTGAAGCAGCCCTAAAAAGACCCCAGCGCACGGTCCTCCTGCCTCTGCGGCCAAGTGAAAGGCCACACAGGTTGTGTATGGAAGTTAACTTTTAAATGCCTCATCTGGGCTGTGATGGTTACCCCTGTCATCCCAGTTCAGAAGGGGAGGTTCAAATCCAGCCTGGACGACCAAATGAGACCTGTCTCGCAAAAAACAAAACAGGTTTAAACCTGACGTACACACCAGCACCGTGGAGGTCAAGGCCAACTAGGGCCGCAAACCAAGAACTTGTCTCAAAAAAACAAAAAAAATAAATAAAAAATCAAAAGCAATCAGTCAGGAAGAACTGGGAACCAAGCCCAAAGCCTCATGGGAGAGAACTCACCTACCAGGTACAAACAAGGTCCAGGTTTGATCCTTAAGCCGCCACCCACCAACAAAAACCTGAAGCAGGCCTGGTGGCTCACATCTGTACTCTCAACACCCAGGAAGCTGAGGCAGGAGAATCTGTCCAAGTTCGAGGATACCCTAGGCTACAGACTGCGTGGGATCATGCCTCACAAGAAACCAACCGAAAATGAAAACAAAAAACAAAAAACAAAAACAAAAACAAAAACAAAACAAAAAAAAAAACCCAACTCTGTGGGCTGGAGAGATGGCTCAGTGGTTAGAGCACTGGCTGCTCTTCCAGAGGTCCTGAGTTCAATTCCCAGCAACTACACGGTGGGTGGCTCACAGCGCTCATTCTGACAGTGAAGTTGGGAAGGGCAGGGGCATTTGCCTCTCTTCAGAGCGTGAGGGGCTCAACAAGCAAACCCATAGTAGACTCCCCAGTCACATGACCTAGAGGAGCTACGGGTGCCACACACCACCCTAGAGGAGCTGCGGGTGCCACACACCACCCTAGAGGAACTACCGGTGTCACTGCAGTCAGGGGACAGCCTGCAGGACTCCCGCTGGGTGAGAGCCAGGGAGTGAACTCATCAGGTTTGTGCTATATTGACAGAGCCATCTTACCAGCCCCTGTATGAACAAGCAGCTTGATCTAGAATCAGAACCTGAGATGTCTAAACTCCACAGCCCTGCACTGGCTTTAAGGAAGCACACTCAGAGAACCAGATATGGATGTCTCCTGAGAGGCTCTGCCAGAGCCCAACCAATACAGATGAGGATGCTTGCAGCTCACCATTGGACTGAACAAGAGGACCCCAATGGAGGAAAAGACTGAAGGAGCTGAAGGGGTTTGCAACACCATAGGAAGAACAACAATATCAAGCAACCAGACCTCACCAGAGCTCCCAGGAATTAAACCACCAACCAATGAGTACACATGGAGGGACCCATGACTCCAGCCACATCTGTGGCAGAGGATGGCATTGTCCAGCATCAATAGGAGGGAAAGCCCTTGGTCCTGTGAAGGCTCATTTCCCCGATGTAGGGTAATGCCAGGGCATTGAAGTTAGAGAGGGTGGGAGTGGGAGCATCCTCATAGAAATAGGGGGAGGTTGGAGGAGGTATGGGGGAGGGGGAGAGAGGATAACATTTGAAATGTAAATACATAAAATAACCAAGAAAAATAAAATTATCAAAAAAAAAAAAAGGAAAAAAAGGAAGCAGACTCACCCAGCCAGGAGGCACTGGAGCTGGTCAGCAGCCAGCAGCAGCTCTGGGCGCAGCATTAACCAGTGTCCAGTCAGGCAAGAGCAGGTACCTAAGGCTCCTGCCCTCGCTGGAGGGTAGGATATATTTACAGCCCTTCCTTCCCACAGGACACAAATATAGTTGGCTTTTGGCCAAGGGAGTGATGCATCCAAAAAGAAAAAAGAAAAAGTTTATGCCCAGGTGACTGGGTGCTAGGTCTGTCCCTCTCCTCTGGAGAGAGAATTAACCACCTATGGCACAAGCCCCAGAGACGGGGCAGAATCAGAGGCAGTCTTTGACCTGCCCAGAGAAAGTCTTCCATCACTGCTCAGCTGCCCCAAGTCCCTCAACATCCTGACCAGCAGAGCAGGGGGACCAAGGCAGCGACCGTCCATCCGCTCATGTCACTATTGGGACACAGGTTCTGAGACTCTATCGGTAGTTTAACCGCTGATGACACCATCCCAGGGTCCTAGTGACTTCCCAGTCTGAGACCGGGCTACCTGGTAGAAAGAACGGGTTTGCTACACCCAGGCTCCTTTCCCTATGAGACAAGAGCTAACCCTGAACTCATTCTATAGCCGGAGCCAGCCTTGAATTTTTAATCCCTCTGCCTCAGCTTCCTGAAAGCTGTATTAGAAACCTGGCCTCCAAGGCCCACTTACAAACTTAATAAAGTAAAGCTGTCCACACCTTGATGGTCAGTCCTGGCCCAAGTCTCGGCAAGAATAAATGCCAGCGATAAACTCATAAGCACTTAAAGCAGCCTCACCTACTCCCCTGGGACACACCACAAACGGAGCCAACCCAACATCACAGCCCTGCCAGGAAACCACAGACCTGCTCGAGGGGAGGGGCTGCGTGCTGTTTTTCACATAAATCTTGGAGTCCAAGAAAGAAGATGCTGGGGGGGGAGGCTCAGAGAAATACGGGTGAGCCTGTCTCACACGCAGCAATTCCTCAGGAAGTCAGGCACAAGGAGGCTGCCCCAGTGAGACCCACAAACTCCAGACCCCCAGTCAAGCTGCACCTGGCCCGATTAGAGTTCACACTTCCTCATTAGCCAGGTGGCCCGGCACGGCTGTGACCCAGTGTGAGGGTGGTCAAAACAGGAGAATGAAGAGTTCAAAGCCAGCCTCCTCTACACTGGGAGATCCTGTCTCACCAAGGGCCACCAGGAACCCAGTCAGCACAGTCAGAGCCATGCTCAGCGTCTTAGGGTGCCCGAGAGAGACCAAGCGAGCACAAACTTCTAAGGCCAGTAACTACCACAAGAGTCCAAAAAACGGGGGCTGGAGAGATGGCTCAGCGGTTAAGAGCACTGACTGCTCTTCCAGAGGTCCTGAGTTCAATTCCCAGTAACCACATGGTGGCTCACAACCATCT